>NC_134687.1:572112298-572431673 GCF_050947455.1 Rhinoderma darwinii | reverse complement strand
ATTAAACTCGAACAACCCCATGGGAGTAGTGAAAGCAGTCTTTTCCCTATCTTCGGGAGCCATAGGTACCTGCCAATACCCGCTGGTCAAATCCAGAGTTGAGAAGTAGGCAGCAGACCCCAAAGCAGTCAGGGATTCTTCAATGCGTGGCAGGGGATACGCATCCTTGTGAGTGATATTATTGATTTTGCGGTAGTCCACGCAGAATCTAATGTTGCCATCCTTCTTTTTCACCAGGACTAGGGGTGCAGCCCATGGACTGTAGCTCTCCCGAATCACATCTGCGTCCTTCATCTCCCGAATCATTTTCTTCACTGGCTGGTACATGGCTGGTGGAAGGGGACGGTACCTTTCTTTGATGGGTGGATGGATGCCTGTAGGGATGGTGTGCTCAATGATAGTAGCCTTCCCAAAATCCATAGGATGTTTACTGAAGGCTTGTTGATTGTCTTTGGCCACCATCAGGGCTCCTTCGATCTCCTCTTCGGTAGTATTAGCATCGCCAACATGGATCTCGGTCCACCAGGGTTTCATTGTCATCTCAGGGGTAACTTGATTCTGGGTAGCTTGCTGGAACACTGTAGTCTCAGGGCTCCAGACATCTTGGAAGAAGACCTGTGAGAGCTTAGCAACTGGACGGTATTTACTCAGTACCACAGCCGTATCACCAATGTTCAGGAGGCGAATAGGTACCCTCCCATTAGAAACAGTCACTAGACTTCTGGCTGCTAGCACGGTCGGATGATCTTCCAGAAGAAGAGGTTCCACAAGGGCCTGGTAATCTTGACCTTGCAAACCTGGACGAGCTCGACACCACAGAATGGTTTCCGTCTCTGGTTCCAGAGTCACTGGTTGTGAGTCCATGATGCGGGCACGGCAGATCTCACCCTTTTCATTCGTGAACCTCTGTTGGGCATTCAAGAGACGGATAGCATGCTGAATTGCATTTTGATTGGAGACAGGGACTGTAGAAAGTGCTCGGTGTAGGGCATCTAGCATCTCTTCATAGCAATTCCTAAGAACATTCATGCCCAGCACCACTGGTGGAAAGTCATCATCCCAGACGTTCACTACAATTACGCCTTGCTGGGGCAGTTCAGTTTCTCCCATCTGGATCGTGGGTTCCCAGTAGCCCCGATGGGGTATCGATTGTCCATTACTGGCTACAATGTTAAGCCACGTGTCTGGGGGTTGTATCAGCTGGTCGAGGTCCCAGTACTTCTCAAACCAACTTCTCTGCAGAGTGGTGACTTGAGAGCCAGTGTCCAGTAAGGCCGACAGTGGGATCCCATTTAGGTGGATCGTAATCACTGGACACTGCCCAATGTACCGGGGAATCCATTCTGGTGTTGTGGGACCTATTGGTCTTCCTCCCGAGGGGCGGTCCTCTGCCTCGGGGGATTGTCGTTTAACTGACGACATTCTCTTTCAATATGGCCAGCTCTTTGACACCTACGACAAATGGGTCTTCCGGTGGTATCAAATCTGTCAGAAGAGCGTCTACCCCAATTCCGGTAACTTCCCCCTTCTGATCGGTTACTGAACCTGTTACTGGAGTAGCGGCGGCTTTCTTTCTGGCGTTGCTCCATATCTTCCATTTTCTGGCACATTTTACTGAGGCTCTTGGTGAGGATAGCAATTTGGTCCCTCAGTTCACCAACTGGATCTTGAGCTTGCATGTGAGCACACTGAGCTAGTGCAACTTGACTTCCCGCTGCTGTAGGATGATCTACTTGCGACTCCGTAGGAGTCTCTATGGAATAGGGGAAAACTTTGGCTTGAACCGCTGCGGCTTCAGTCCCCAGGATTCTAATTGCGAGCTCTTTAAAGTCCAAGAAGATACAGCTTGGGTTCTGGGAGGCCAACATTCTGAGCTGACTTTTAAGAGCTTCAGATGCAGCTCCTTCAACAAACTGCTCCCTTAAGGCCTTGTCAGCCTCTGCAGCCTCTAAGGGTTCTACTTGCATAATTGCCCGCTGGGCCTCCTGCAGGGATAAAGCAAAGTCTCTCAATGACTCACCGGGCTGCTGCTTCTTTCCAAAGAATCTCATCTTGAGCTCTGCCACAGTCCTTACTTCAAATGTGGCACGCAATCGGTCCAGTATCTGTTCCACTGTTTTTTTCTCTGTTCTGGGCCAGGATTTCACTTCTCTTAATGCTGCGCCCTCTAGTTGTCCTATCAATATCTCAACCCTCTGGTCTGTTGAGACAGGATACAAACGGAACATGGACAGCATCTTCTCTTTGAATTCCCTCAGGGAATGAACTTCGCCTTTGTAGCGAGGAAGCCATGGTGCTCCAAAGTAATAGGGCATAGTGAGTGGCATCACTTGCGCTGTTGGAGGTGACCCACTGGGGCTTGGAGAGCCGTTATCTCCGTCGTCAGACATTTTCTGCAATAAGTCCTACAGTAACCCCTAGCAACGGGTGTTCAATTTCAGGCTATGCACTAAGCCTCTTTTCCGGATATCTTTCCCGGTGTCTCTACACTGTTAACTGCCACTTTTTACTTTAAATCTCATTTACTGGCCTATTCAGGCACTCACCAGCTTTCTCTTAGCTGCTCCGCTGTTTTCGCGGGTTCTCCTGCGCAGCTCCTTGCCACTTCCAATATGGCGGCGACTTGGCGGGAAACTTTTATTCCGGCTGTGGCGCATCAGCGCTGACTTAGTTCATAAGGCACAGAGGCCATAGATATCCTGTTCGTGACGCCAAAATTATATGTGGTGGCCCGTGGGTGGCGGGGAATGCAGGAACCCAAAATGGTGGATACTGGGCTCTCTGTCTTGTGTCACGGTGGTATTTTGCCTTGCTGGCCTTCCCACCTCCCAGGGACACACACACAGTGATGAGGGGGTTGCACAAGATGATGATGATGACTGTTGTTTCCCCCGGGGCACTCCCTTGGTGGCTGACTCCTGTCTGGTGTTATTTGGGGTGCCCTTGGTGTAGAGTGCAAATAGAAGACAGGAGACGGTGGTGGCAGTTAATCAGGAGAGCTTGCAGCACACTTTTACTTTTCAAGATGGAGATAGTACAATACAAATATGTCATCCAAATTCAGCTCAATCAGTGTAGCCCAATGCTAAATGCAGGAGTGCTATTATCTCTCTACTCACAGTCTCTCTTTCTGGACTCTTCTGGCTCCTTGAGCTGTTATTCCAATAAATCTCTTTAGGCCTGTCTTTCTCTGTAATCCGCAAATGGCTGAACTCAGGAGCACCTTCCCTGTGCCTCCTGCTGCATCCACTCCTAGCTCACCACTGCCCTCACTCACTCTAACCACTCCCTAATTAACTCCTCCCAGCTTCTGTTACATTATAGAAAAACACTCCGCATAGGCTGAAACACAATGTCATAACATTTCTGAACCTGTAGATGGCAGCATAACACAACACATGAAGACAAACATAGTTTTCATAGTAGTGCTCCTGTGGGACACTACATAGTTAAATGGCTATAACTTTTTTTATTTGTTGGGCTAACAACGTGATTTTGCAATGTTTTTTTCCGTAGACAATGCAGGTTGTTTTTTTTATAGTTTTTATACACATCCTTTTTGCTATTTTAGAATTATTGTTCTTAAAGTTTGAAAATAATAAAAAAATAAGTTTTATTTATTTTCAGCAATTTTTTTTCGTAATAACATAGTTTTACCCTAAAATAGACCTTTTATTTGTGATCGTCATTGTCTACCGTAAATTTTAATATATTACATGTCTATATTAGGGTAATTGGGACAGTGCTAGCGTTACAACAATGATTGGCGGGGGGGAACGTTTTTTTTTGGGGTGGTTATTTTATGTGTATTTATTTTTTATTTTTTTGCACTTTACTTTTATTTATTTATTACTATTGTCTGTCCCTCAAAGGTCGAAAAAAAACCTTTGGGGAACTTTATATATATTTTTTCTTTCTTTTACATCATCTTTTCCACTGTAACTGGTCCTGCACAGCAGCCCCAGTTACAGGGGAAATCAGCCCTCTCATAGTGACGATTGTCACTACTAGGGCTGTACTGAGTCTAGTAAGGCCCAGCAGCAGTCTGCCACTAACGGCACCCGGTGATCATGTGACCAGTCACATGAACACCGGGAGCAATAGAGACAGCGGCGCGGCCGCTGCCTCTATTCCTATACACAGCGTTCATTGAGCGCTGTGTAAAAGAGATCAGAGAAGACAGAAGCAGCGAAAGCTGCTTCTATCCTCTCCTCAGGGTCCCCGGCAGTCACCGACAGCCGGAGACCCGGCATTCAGCTGCCCGATAGCAAGTTAAAACCCGAGCTGTAAAAAGTCTATGGCGCGGGTTTTAAGGACCCTGACCCCATGCCGTAAAAACACAGCCAGCGGACGTTAAGTAGTTAAATACTTTACATGTATTTTTTTTTAAGCCAAAACCAGGAACAGAACCTAAACAGAAGAAATATATAAAAGAAGGCCTTAAAGGCTTGTTATGTAAGACTAAACGTGGACACCACAACACTACTCAGTTCTTTTCAAATCAACGGTTTACTGAAAATCACAATTTCAAACAGACCAAATAACAACAATACAGTATTCAAATCAAGTCTCTCAGTAGCTGAGGCACTCGCACTCGTGGGAATCCCACCCGCTCTTGGGTGGCTGCGCCTGGCGCTCACTGACCCGGCCCGGCGGGTCTCAAGAAGGAAATGGGCCGTCTCCGCGGATCACTGTGGTGCTACCACTCACACTGCGGAATCCCCAAAGGTGGAAGCTATGCCCCTCGCCCTTTGGCTACGGCGTGAGTCCGGCGGATATATTACCGCGTGCGCCTCCGCGGGTCAGAGCGAGAGCTACTCACTACCACGCGGCATACCACCCTTACCTCTGCTTTCTGCTCCTCTGTTGATGAAGATGACGTATTTTCCCTTGTGTCTCCTGACGACACCGCTGAGCTGTAGTGAATGTCCAGCTAGTCCTCCTTCAGGAACGTTGAGCCAAGGATCCTTCTCCTACAAATGGCGGCAGCCTGGTCACTTTCTTGTCCCCACTCAGCTCTGCATCTCCTCTCCCCCGAAGTCTCCTCCCCTCCCCTTCCTCTTCCTGGGGTGCCGCCAATTCCCCCTTCCCTCTCTCTCCGTCCGTTCTTTGGTTCCTCCTTTTTTCCTATCCCAATGGCCTGTCCGTTTTCTCACTCCTGCTGTGTTCCACTGCCCCCCAGTGGTCATTGTTAACTTTACGGTTTCTACACATTGTTTCTAAGACATATGTCTAACCTTTGCTGCAAGCGGCCTGACGTCACACAAACGAGGGAAAACACGAGGTCCAGAAGGGGCTGAGAGCACAAATGGACACCTAAGGCTCGTGGAGATGGTGGGGACCGGAACCCTTATAACCTCCGCGGGAGGCGAGGGGGCTGCGACCCTTATCATGTCATGAGGGTGCAGGAGGCTGGTACCCCCATTACAGGCTATGTACACACGCTCTCATCCGAACTGATGGAATCGGCTGAAAGCGAACGATACAGCTCCTATGTATAAAGGATTCATAGAAGCTGTATTGCAAAAAGAAAAAAAAAATGAATGAAAGTAAATTTAAAAAGTGCTTAACCTGTTGCGGACCTGCTCTGCAATAGTACAGTGCATGCCGCTTATTGAAGCCGACCTGCACCGTACTATTGCGGAGCAGGAATAAACGGTCACTATGAGAAATCACATAGTGATAACACAGCGACGGCAGCTGTCATTGACAGCCGACCGTCTCTGATACCGGGCTGGGGGCCATTCAGCATGCCCCAAAGCCAGCGATTGCTGTGATTGGTTAGTCTTCAGAGACTGACCAATCACAGCCGTCTATGACGATGTCTACAGGAGAAAGCTCCTGTCGCCATCTCTGATCTCCTCATTTCTGTGAGATCGGTGAGGAGATCAAAGAAAGCTTCAAGTGAAAAAAAAAAGAAGCTTTTTATTAACCCCCTTTCCGCAAATGGGCGTACAGTAACGCCCTGAGGATAAAGTGGGCACAGGAGCTGTGCGCACATCATCTTCAACGGGTGTTGGCTGTAATATACAGCCGACATCCCACTGCAACGGCGGCGATCAGTTATCTCCGATCACCGTAGTTTAACCCCTTAAATGCCGCTGTCAATAGCGACAGCGCCATTTAAGTGATTGACACAATCGCGGGGTGCCGATGGTTGCTATGGCAACCAGGAAGCCTAGCAACGACTTCCTGGTCGGCCAGGTACGGAAGACTATTAGGTCCTGCCAAAGGCAGGACATAATAGGCTTAACTGTCAGTTGTAAAATTACAGTTACAATACACTGCACTACATAAGTAGTGCAGTGTATTGTAAAGGGGATCAGAAGATCAGATCTTCAAGTCCCCAAGTAATTGTAAAAAAAAAAAAAAAAGTTGTAGAAAAAGAAGTTTTAACGAATAAAAACAATAATTGCCCTGTTTCCTTGATCAAGTCCTTTATAATTAGACAAAAAAAATGGAAAAATAAAAAATAAGAAACAATGCCAGAAATTCCTTTTTTGGTCAGGTTGTTTCCAAGAAAATGTAATAAAAAGTGATCAAAAAGTGACAAGTACCCCAAAATGGTACCAATAACAACTACAGTTTGTCACGCAAAAAAACAAGCTCTCACTTCGCTCCGTCGACAAAAAATTAAAAAGTTATGGCTCTCAGGATATGGTGACACTAAAACATTTTTGGTATTGCCATAATAGTATCGGACCGCAGAATTAAGTAAACCTGTTGTTTATATTGCATAGAGAACGCCGTTAAAAATTTATAAAAAACAGTGAGATCATTTCTGTTTTTTGGTCTCCTCACCTCCCAAAAAATGTAATAAAAATTGATCCAAAAAATCGCATGTACCCCAAAATGATACTAATAAAAACTACAGCTCGTCCCATGAAAATCAAGCACTCACACAGCTCGTCAACGGAAAAATAAAAAGTTATGACTCTCGGTCAAAGTTATGACACAATAATGCAAAACGATGGCCCAGACTCATTTTTATGTGCAACAGTTGTTTACTTGAAACCCCACATCATCATTTGCTAGCCCTCACTGGTAGACCCTTTAAATGTAGTGGAAACTATGACATTTTGGGGTCTGTGCTACATATGGGGCTAGTGAAGAAGTCAAAGATTAGGCAATGCTGGAGTGCCGATATTATGTACAATACCACGGACGCCTTTTAGAAGTGTGACTCCTGCACCCAAATCTCTGGCCTGTGCATAAAAGATTGGTTGAAAGTGTACGTCACTATCCATGGCTAATTAATTTTATTATTAATTTTCCTCATTATTACATCATCCTATTATGACATGATGCACTCCGCCCAGCTTACATATACCCTGATGCACTCAGCCCAGTTTACATATACCCTGATGTACTCCACCTAGCTTACATATACCCTGATGTACGCTGCCCAGATTACATATACCCTGATGTATTCCGCCCAGATTACATATACCCTGATGTATTCCGCCCAGATTACATATACCCTGATGCACTCCCCCAGTTTACATATACCCTGATATACTCCGCACAGTTTACATATACGAGAAAAAAGAGAAGTGGGATCCAGCGATATATATATAAATGGGGAAACTCGGTTTCCACTTTATTGATCACGAACAATAAGAGGTGAACACAGGAGAAATGACAAGGTGGTTGAATTGGCAATAAAAGGAAGCCTACGCGTTTCGGTCTGTGCTCTTATTCATGGTTGATTCTTGTGTCAGCCATGAATAAGAGCACAGACAGTGCTCGAAACGCGTAGGCTTCCTTTTATTGCCAATTCAACCACCTTGTCATTTCTCCTGTGTTCACCGCTTATTGTTCGTGATCAATAATGTGGAAACCGAGTTTCCCCATTTATATATACATCGCTGGATCCTACTTCTTTTTTCTCGTATTGCCTGCCGTGTGCCGTCACAGAGATCCTTGGATGATGTGGTCTTTAAGGCTGCGGACAAGGGGGGAAATGTTGTGGTTTGGCCAACGGCTAAATATGAGAGGGAAGTGTTTAGGCAGCTGCGTGACAAGGCGACATATGAGAAGCTATCGACTAACCCAATTAATCTCTTCTCTCAGAAATTAAGGAGAATTGTAGATATGGCCTTCGATGAGGGTATTATCCCCAAAAAAATGCGTGATGGGCTAATTATTGATGTCCCTAGAATTCCGACTTTATATATTTTACCAAAGACTCACAAGGATCCCATTGACCCCCGGGGCGTCCGATCGTGTCAGGGATAGATGGACTATGTGATCCAGTATGCAAATTTATTGATCATTATTTGAAACCTTTGGTATACAATTTTGCATCTTATGTCAGGGACACGACGGATGTCCTTGGTAGGGTCAATGGGATCCAAGTGGAAACAGACATGTACCTTGTGACTGCAGATATAGAATCGCTCTATACGAGCGTTAGGCATCAGGATGGGTTAGAGGCGGTCCGCTTCTTCCTGGGGACCGGCAACCGGGATGGCCAATTATGTGAGTTTATTCTTGAATTACTTCAGTTTATTCTGAGCCACAATCTCTTTGTATTCAAGGACTGCTTCTATTTGCAGAAGCAGGGTATTGCAATGGGGGCAGCGTGTGCGCCGTCCTATGCGAACCTGTTTCTGGGACTTTGGGAGAGGCAGGTTTTCCTTGGGGACGGCGCCCACGCTGCCGACCAGGTACAGATATGGCTGAGATATATCGATGATATTTTCTTTATTTGGCAGGGATCGGAGTCTGGCCTGATGGGTTTCATGCAGCAGCTTAACCTAAATCCATTTAATATCAAGCTAACATATAAATATCACCGTCAACAAGTGGAATTTCTGGATATACGAATTTTTTCTGATGTCCAGGGCTACTTACACACAGATGTATTTCATAAATCTACATCGGTTAATTCATTGCTGCATGCCTCATCGGCCCACACCCCATCCACGATTAAAGCCATCCCGGTTGGTCAGTTTCTCAGGATGAGGCGGATCTGCTCCTCTGATGCACTTTTTGAACACCAAACTGCAGATCTGAGGAATAGATTTATGGAGCGAGGATATAGCAATAGAGCTATAAAATCAGGCTATAGGAGAGCAAAAACGACGCTACGCCATGACCTCCTTAAACCCAAACAACATCGGGACAATGAATCTAGGGTACGCTTTATATCGACCTATAATGGGCAGTGGAATAAGATGCGATGCATCTTGGAGAAACACTGGCCCATCCTTATGTCTGAACCGCAGTTGGCTCAGAATTTGTCTGATAGGCCTTTGATGACAGCTAGAAGAGCTAGGAACCTGAGGGATTTTTTGGTGAAAAGCCATTACATTCCACATCAGATGGCTCCTTTCGGCTCTCGTGGACCTAGAAAGGGATGTTACCCTTGTGGTAAATGTAGAGCCTGCACTAACATCTGTCATGCAACCAATTTTTCCTCAGCGGATGGAGTACGTCACTTTGAGATTCGTGAATATATCTCGTGTAGTACTACACACGTGATATATTACGCTACATGTGGGTGCTCAAAAATATATGTTGGACTGACCTCCCGAGAGCTTAGAATCCGTACCAGAGAACATGTACGTGATATTTTGGGCGCTAGTGAGGTTGAGGACCTGACACAACTAAAAACTATACCCCGACACTTCAAGCTTCCTCATGGCTGTAATCCGAAAACCTTTTTGGTTAGGGGTATTGATAGGATACACTGTGGCATCAGGGGGGGTAATGTGAAGAAGGTTTTGGCGCAAAGGGAATGCAAATGGATTGTCATGTTGGGATCCATGACACCACGGGGATTGAATGAGAATCTCAGTTTTGTTCCATTTCTATAAACTTATCCCACAATCTCTACCGTCCACTCGTTTTTATATTTGTATTTTAATTCTGTGTTGTTCTATATGTCTTTTCCATTAGGTATTGTGTGTGATAGATCAAGCACCCTTTACTTTATTCCTTGGAATCGGCCTGAATCCTATGAATCCTCGCGGGACAATATATTCAGCAATTGTATCTCTATTCTTCTTCTCATGTATGGGAACTATAATTGTTCCTGCGGTAGTATTGTGTAAAGATGGTACTGGCCTCTAATATATGGCTATTATATTTGTATATGTGGCTTTTTGTAGTTATTTATTTATTTGTTGTACAGTTTATTATTTTTATTATTTTTATATATGGATGTCCTTTTGAGTTGGTCTTACTTGATAACAGGGTGTGATTAATATTTATCCTGATACTTACCTTTTTGTAATTATGGATTTATGTAATTTAACACGTTATTATTTGTGTCTTTGTGGTGTTTTATTTTTCTATATGATAGTTCCTTGGTTATTTTATTTATTTTATATTTATAATCTGTATTGTTAATTTTGAGTGTTTATGCACTTTATTTATTACCTTTTTTATATGCATTCACTGTATTTATTTATACTTCTTATGTGTACATATATCATAAGATCTTATCACCCTGGGATATGTGGTGGTTTATACATACAATGTTGGGGTATTATTTATTTATTTATTACAAATTTGTATTTAATGATTTACTTAATTATTATTATACTTTTGATATATGATGGGCTTGATATATCTTTACATTTATGTCACTAATGTATTCTATATATGAATTCCTTTATATCTACTGATTGGGGTCATTAACATTTATAATTATAGTATTACTATTTATTTTATATATTTTTTTTATATTTTATATATATTTTTTGTATGTATGTTGATTCCCTTTTGGGTTTATCTTTGGGTGTCTTATTTATTTTCTTGGTATATTTATGTTCGGTGTCATTAGTCTGCTCCTTATAACACGTGATGTTTGTAAAATATGTATTTGGGTCATTATGTACCCCTTAACCCCTTAAGGACGCAGCCTAGTTTTGGCCTTAAGGCTCAGAGCCCATTTTTCAAATCTGACATATTTCACTTTATGTGGTAATAACGTCGGAATGCTTAAACCTATCCAAGCGATTCTGAGATTGTTTTCTCGTGACACATTGGGCTTCATGTTCGTGGTAAAACTTGGTCGATATATTCAGTGTTTATTGGTGAAAAATTGCAAAATTTAGAGAAAATTTGGAAAAAATAGCATTTTTCAGAATTTTAATGCATCTGCTTGTAAAACAGACGGTTATACCACCCAAAATAGTTACTAGTTCACATTTCCCATATGTCTACTTTAGATTGGCATCGTTTTTTGAACATTCTTTTATTTTTCTTGGACGTTACTAGGCTTAGAACCTAAACAGCAATTTCTCATATTTTTAAGAAAATTTCAAAAGCCTTTTTTTTAAGGTACTTCTTCAGGTCTGAAGAGGCTTTGAGGGGCCTATGTATTAGAAACCCTAATAAAACGCCCCATTTTAAAAACTAGACCCCTCAAAGTATTCAAAACAGCATTTAGAAAGTTTTGTAACCCTTCAGGCATTTCACAAGAATTAGAGCAAAGTGGAGGTGAAATTTGAAAATTTCATTTTTCTTGCTGAATTTCAATTTTATTCATTTTTTTTTCTGTAACACCGAAGGTTTTACCAGAGAAACACTACTAAATATGTATTGTCCAGATTCTGCAGTTTTTAGAAATGTCCCACATGTGGCTCTACTGCGCTCGTGGACTAAAACACAAGCCCTAGAAGCAAAGAAGCACCTAGTGCATTTTGAGTCCTCTTTTTTATTAGAATATATTTTAGGCAGCATGCCAGGTTTGAAGAGGTGTTGAGGTGCCAAAACAGTAGGAATCCCTGAATAGTGACCCCATTTTGCAAACTACACCCCTCAAGGAATTCATTTATGGTTGTTGTTACCATTTTGTCCGCACAGTTTTTTCACAGCACCTATTTGAATTGGGCTGTGAAATGAAAAAAATTACATTTTTTCCAATAAGATGTCATTTTTTATCAAAATTTCTTATTTTCACAGGGAAAAAAATACCCTATTTTGTTGCCCAATATCTCCTGAGTGCAGCAATACCCCATTTGTGGCGATAAACTGCAGTTTGGGCCCATGGGAGGCCTCAGAAGTGAAGTAGCGCTGTGTGTTCTTTGGAGTGCAGATTTTGCTGGTTTGGTTTTCGGGTGCCATCTCGCATTTGCAGAGCCCCAGAGGTATCAAAGCAATGGAAACCCACCAGAACTGACCCCATTTTGGAAACTACACCCCTCAAGGAATTCATTTATGGGTGTTGTGACCATTTAGACCCCATAGTTTCTTCACAGAACTTATTTGAATTGGGCTGCGAATTAAAAAAAATAATATTTTTTCCAATAATATGTCGTTTTAGCTCAAAAATTCTTATTTTCACAAGAAATAAAATACTACATTTTGTTGCCCAATTTGTCCTGAGTGCGGCAATACCCCATTTGTGGCAATAAACTGCCGTTTGCGCCCATGGGAGGGCTCAGAAGGAAAGGAGCGCTATGTGTTTGTTGGAGTACAGATTTTGCTGGTTTGGTTTTCGGGTGCCATGTCGCATTTGCAGAGCCCCAGAGGTATCAAAGCAATGGAAACCCACCAGAAGTGACCCCATTTTGGAAACTACACCCCTCAAGGAATTAATTTATGGGTGTTGTGACTATTTTGACCCCATAGTTTTTTCACAGAACTTATTTGAATTGGGCTTGGAATTAAAACAAAATAAATTTTTTCCAATAATATGTAGTTTTGGCTGAAAATTTCTTATTTTCACAAGAAATAAAATACCCCATTCTGTTGCGCAATTTGTCCTGAGTGCAGCAATACCCCATTTGTGGTGATAAACTGCCGTTTGGGCCCATGGGAGGGCTCAGAACGAAAGGACCACCATTTGGCCTACTGGGGATTTTCTCGTGCAAAGTCATGTGTGCAGAAGCCCCAGTACAGTTGAAACCCGCAAGAAGTGACCCCGTTTTAAAAACTACACCCTTAAGGCATTCATCTAGAGGTGTAGTGAGCATTTTGACTGGAGACATACACCCCATAAACTGTAATGTGGGTTCTCCCGGGTATGGCAATACCCTCAATGTGGCTGTTATCAGCTGCTTGGGCACACAGCAGGGCTCAGAAGGGAAAGATAAGGGGGGATAAGCTGTGCGGAGTACATCAGGGTAAGTAGAATTGGGGTAAATTATAAAACAAGGGATGTATGATAAATTTTAAAACACTCTTTCATACAGAGCTCTGGTTTTTCGGGACATGTGTCACATTGATATATTGTGTCATCCCTTATCGCCCTCTTATAGCAGACTTTGCACCTCTTTTGACTTTTTCCCTTCTTGCCAGTTTGGGGAACTTCTCCTGGAAAGTGTTGCCCTGGTACGATGCGTGTGGCCTCGCTTACTGAAGTACTGGGTGCCCCCCCCATTCCTGGTCCCTAAAGATTAGGTTCTTGATAATCACCATCTTGAAATTCCAGGAAAGTTCCCCTCTGGCTTGTACATCGACGTAGCACGTACACATTGTACAATGCCATCTGTATGATGTGCCCGGCCAGCTTCTTATACCACACCGCATGGCGCTGTAGGGCTTCAGGACTTGATCTGACAAGTCCACCCCTCCCATGTACCTATTGTAGTCCAGGATGCAGTCTGGTTTAGGGGTCTCTGTACTGGTACCTCGTACAGGTACATGGGTACTGGTGTGACATCTCTCTTGTCCTTGTACTTGACACACAATATGTTGCTGCTAGAATGTGCCCTGCGCTCACCCCTTCTTGTTTGCCCTGCAGAGTCTTAGGGAGGCCTCTCAGATTTCTTCTAGCAGTGCCGCATGCCACAGGACTGGAAGCGAGGCAGTTGAAGAGTGGGACGCCGGTATAAAAATTATCCAGGTAGAGGTGGTGACCCTGGTCCAGCAGTGGGTGCACCAAATCCCACACAATTTTTGCATTAACTCCCAGTAAGGGGGGGCATTCTGGGGGGCTGAGCACTGGTGTCCTCCCCTTCATATATCCTAAACCTGTAGGTATACCCTGATGCACTCTCGCACAGCTCATACATCTTCACGCCATACCTTGCCTTCTTACCCGGCAGGTACTCGCGGAATTGAACCCTCCCTTTAAAATCCACCAAGGACTCATCAATAGAAATACACTTCTCGGGGGTGTATGCTTGGGAAAACAGGGCACTGAAACGGTCTAATAGGGGTCTCCGTTTATACAAACGGTCAAAACTGGGGTCATCTCGGGGTGGGCACGGCTCATTATCAGTATAATGTAAGAAGCGAAGTATTGCCTCATTTATTTATTTTTTTAGGTTCCAGTTCAGTTCTGAAGTTGCTTTGATGGACCTATATATTAGAAACACCTATCAAACACCCCATTTTAGAAACTAGACCCCTCAAAGTATTCACAACAGCATTTAGAAAGTTTATGAACCCTTTAGGTGTTTCACAGGAATTTAGAGCAAAGTAGAGGTGAAATTAAAAAAAAAATGTTGTCAGAAAATCCTCTTTATACCATTTTTTTTATAACACAAAAGGTTTTACCAGAGAAACGCAACTTAATACGTATTGCCCAGATTCTGCAGTTTTGAGAAATATCCCACATGTGGCCCTAGTGCGGTAATGGACTGAAGCCCCGGCCTCCGAAGCAAAGGAGCACCTAGAGGATTTTGGGGCCTCCTTTTTATTAGCACGTATGACTTATACCTACCAGAATCCCAACGACCTATGCGTTTCACCACATCAGGCCCCAAACCCCATGACGCAGCTTCCGTGGCTGCCCCAATGCGAAAGGAGTGTGGTGAATAAATACCGTTATCCAAACCCAACACCTCCAAACACCTACGGAAGACAACTGTAAACTGGCATCGTGACAAGAAGGCACCATCATTATGACATAACAGCGGTCCCCCACTACTCCCTCGTAGTGCGGCGTATCATCTTACCGGGCACATCCCTGCCCCCGCCACAGCCCCCAGAACCACCCGCTTACCTTTACCTCTTTGATCCGATTTTGACCGCCTTACCCAGAATTCCACTCTCTCCCCACCTCCTGTTACATCTTCCGATTGCAAACCCCCCGCTCTCTTCTTGCTAGGGGAAATTAACTCACCCACTCTTAAAGCTCCAAAAAACGCCAATGAAAAGGCCAACTGAAACAATGCTACTTCGTAGCCCGAAAAACACACCCTCCCCAATACTTCACCCAACTGCTCTAAAAGCGCGAAAGAAACCGGGCGACGGCCGTCCGGCCGCCCCGCCCCCTTTTTTCGAAACCCCTTCAAAGCCTGGACTATCAAGAAATCCTTAGTCAAGTCCGCCAACCCCCTCAGTTTAAAACCAAATGCCAAGGCTGAAATGAAACGATTCACTTTAGACACCGACCAGCCTTCCACTGATACCCATCCCAAAAACCCCAGCAAAGCCACCACCTGTTCCTCCATCGACCCGACGTCGGGCGAACCTGTTAACCATGACACCCAGTCCTTCCACGCCGCGTCGTACGCCACCCATGTACCAGGCGCTAGAGAGGACTTGATCAAACCTCCTGCTGCTCGCAAACCAAGTCCCAAAGCCATTCCGGGAACGCGACCCCTTCCAGATCCGCCTCCGGTGCCAACAGACGAAACCGCTCCCACTGTAGGCGAGAGAGAGAATCCGCAATGTCATTCTGCACCCCCGGAACGTGAACCGCCAGAATCCACGCATTGAGTGACAAACAACGCAACACAAGACGCCGCAACAACCTAACCACCGGGGGGGAAGAAGCCGTTACATTATTGATCGCCACCACCACCCCTATATTATCACAGTGGAACCGCACCTTGCTATTACAAAAACGCTCCCCCCAAATTTCAACCGCCACCACAATCGGGAAGAGTTCCAGAAGTACAAGATTACGAACCAGTCCCAAAGATACCCATTCCTCTGGCCACTGCCCCACGCACCATTGTCCTTTACAATAAATACCGAAACCCATACTACCTGCAGCATCTGTAAACAATTCCCATTGCACATTATCCACCACCGGCGAGATCATTAATGACTTCCCATTATACAAATGCAAAAACTCACTCCATACTGCCAAATCATCCCGATGTTCCCGTGTCAACCGCACAAAATGGTGTGGGGCTTTAACCCCCGCCGTTGCTGACGCCAACCTCCTGCAAAAAACTCTGCCCATGGGCATTATCCGACAAGCGAAATTAAGTTTTCCTAACAACGACTGCAACTCCCTCAGCTGAATCTTACGAAGCCGACCCGCCCTGCTCACTTCCGCTCGCAGCGCATCCAGCTTGTCACTAGGAAGTCGACACTCCATCGCCACCGAATCCAGGGTAATGCCAAGAAAAACTATACAAGTACTGGGACCAACAGTTTTCTCTGGGGATAACGGAACCCCAAAACGCTGAGCGACACACTGAATTGCCCCCAGCAAGTTGGCGCACACCTCCGAATCCGCTGGGCCCACACACAAGAAGTCATCTAGATAATGTATGACCGACTCTAACCCTGCCACTTCATGGATTACCCACTCCAGGAACTAACTGAAAGCCTCTAAGTACGCGCAAGACACCGAACAACCCATCGGGAGACACCGATCCATATAGTAAGCCCCCTCCCAGTAACACCCTAACAGCCGCTGGCTGTCCGGGTGAACCGGGAGAAGCCGGAAAGCCGCTTCAACGTCGGTCTTTGCCATAAGGGCCCCCGCCCCGTACCGACGCACCCACTCAACCGCTGCATCGAACGACGTATATACCACCGAGCACAGCTCAGGGGCAATGCCATCATTAACTGACAACCCCCGCGGATGCGACAAATGATGGATAAGCCGGAATTTATTCGGCTCCTTTTTTGGAACCACCCCTAAAGGTGACACAACCATATCCCGAACGGGCCGAGACGGGAACGGCCCCGCCATGCGCCCTAACCCCACCTCTTTACGCAACTTTTCTGACACTACCTCCGGATAATCCATTGCCGACTTTAAATTCCGTAGGGAAAGGGGGACCGCGTGAACCGGGGAAGGGATCACAAAACCAAACTGAAAACCATGCAACAATAACTCGCCTTTTACCCTATCCGGGAACCTATTTATGTACGGCTCCATCTCTTCCCACCTCACTGGAGTCAGCCCCATGGCCCCCACCAATCCCCCCTTTTCCTTTACCTTTTTTAAAGCACTTGGCGGACCCGTGCGAAGTCCCGCCGCAAGAGGAGCAAGAATGCTTAAACTTACATCCCGCCCCAAACTTGCATTGGCCGTCGTTAAACTGCCAGCACAAGCCCGACCTTCCTCCTGTCCCTCCCCCCGATTGTCCCGATTGTCCTGAGGGCCCGGCAACCCCAGCCCCCCCTTGAAAGGACTGCCCGAACTTAGCAGGGGCCATTACCTTTAACCAGAGCCCAATATCTTTATTATCCCATCTAATGTTGGGACGAACCGCTTTCCTCTGACGAAACTGTTCGTCATACCGCAACCAAGTCTGGCCACCGTACGACCGGTGCTCCTCACCTATTGCATCCATGTACCAGAAAAGGGCGGAACAATTTTCCAGCGCCTTTTCCCCTATAACACTTGCCAGAATGGCGAACGCCTGTAACCAATTCACAAACGTCTGAGGGATTAAACGATATTGACGCTTCTCCTCTTCCTCCTTCTTACTTTCCCACCTTTTACACTTGTCTAAATTAAATTTTTCCAAAGGAAGAAGCGAAAAAATTTTGACGTATTCATCTTTCCAAATTTTTTCCTTTACTTCAGTCTTTAAATGTAACCCCAACAACCTCTCAAAACAAACATACACTTCGCCTTTTGCCTTATCATCTAACCGCACCCTATCAACATCCTTATCCTTATCAGTCTGCACCGCAACCGTCACCCCCCCGACCTCCACCCCGGGGACCGCCCTCAGGGGTTGCTCCGTTTCTCCGCCCCCCACCGCTGCATGGACCCACGCTGCGACCGGGGATGTAGCGGGCAACCTATCCCCCTCACAACGCGCTAGCAACGCTTTTACACAGCCAAGCAATTCCTGAACATCTCCCCCCCCCCCTCACAGTAGACATCAACCCACTATTATCAACATCTCTAACTGCCTCCCCTTGGGAACCACCCCCAACCCCTGGGGATCTAAATAACGCTGGAAATGTATGTAACGGTGAGAGTAACTCACCAGACTGCGTGGGCGCTGAGTTCCCACCAGCCGGGGCGACGGGACCCCCACGACGACCATCCTCGATCGGCACACCTCCGTCTTCACCCGGCTCCGGACATCTAGGGCCTGACGCCGCTCCACAGGCTCTGCAGCCGTATGTACCGTCCTGTACTTCGGAGTTACTGCAGGACGTCAGGGGCCGTTCCAGCCTCCGCTCACTCTCCACTGCTGCCCCCTCCCTACGCCTCTGCAGCACCACCGATTGTGGCCTACGCGACCATCCGGGGACGTCATCTTGCTGACAGGCGGGCCGCCCGACTGGAGCATCGCCAGATCGGCCCGCCGCAAAACCACGTGGTGCTGACCTGGAGACGGGAGGCTGTCCCTCTGGCCTGGGACCCTGCCCTCCTCTCTCCGGAGGGCCCGACCGGCGACCGGGATTCCTCCCGGACCGGGACCTCCGCCCCCTAGCGGTGGGAGCAGAATCCCGGCCCGAAGGGTCCCTCGAGGGGCTCCCAAGCCTGCATCAAGCCCTAGGCAAATCATCCAGGCTAAGGCGCTCTGGAGGCCGCACCCGCCGTGACCGCCGGAGGGGGGATATCATCTCCTCTGGTGCTGCCTGCGACCCGGCCGCACTCGTACCCGCTGCCGACACCTCCTGCACCGAGGCCGCCGGACCTGTCCTCCCGAGCTCCTCCTCAAGCCAGGCCATGCCCCGTTCCACCACAGCCTGACGCACTTGCTCCATCAGGGCCTGCATCACGCCTCTGGTCAGTCCTGTGTGACAAGGGCTAAACTGCTTTCCTGGGGCGTGAATGGCGCGAACCTGTCCCTCACCCTTCCTATATGCCCTCTGTTAACCTTGCCCCCTCCCCTCCACCTTCCTCCCCCTCCTCCCTTTGAACTTTTCACCTCATTCCTTCTCCCCTGCAACCCTGGTCATGTTTGCCTCCCCCAATCACTTCATGATGTGTCCGGCTATTTCTTTTTATTTCATTTTTTGGAACAGGAAATGACCAAAAACAATCAATTATGGAATCGTTTTTTTTATTGGTGTTTTTTTCGCCATTCACCGTGCACCATAAATTACATGTAAACTTTGTTCTGCAGGTCGATACGATTATGTTGATACCAAATTTATGTAGTTTTTTATGTATTGCAGCTTTTCCACAATAAAATCACTTTTTTTTTTTAAAAAATCATTTGTTTTCAGTGTCGCCATATTCTAAGACCCATAACTTTTTTATTTTTGCGTGGACAGAGCTGTGTCAATTTTTAGTCTTTGTAGGATGGATTGTCGTTTTTATTGGTACTATTTTGGGGTAAATGTGACTTTTTGATCACTTTTTATTCCATTTTTTGGGAGGAGATGTGACCTAAAAACAGCGATTCTGGTGTTGTTTTTCATTTTGTTTTTTTACAGCGTTCATTGTGCGGTATAAATTACATAATAGTTTTATAGTTTGGGTCGTTTCGGACTCGGCGATACCAATTATGTATAGTTCTATTTTTTACATATTTTTCCAATAATAAGAGACTTATTATGGGGAAAAAAGGCAATTTGGGGTTTTGAGCGCAGCATCTGAGGGATTAATCGTCTGGATTTAAGACCAGCTTCGGTTCTGATCGTTACAGGAAGGTGCCAGCTGTAATATAAAGCTGACACCTGGCTGTGATGGTGTGGGCTCCGCTTCTAAGCCCGCACTTTCACCGCAACGTAACTGTACTGCGGTTTGCGGGAACCCCTTTCCAATAGAGCCTTATATATATGACGGCTGTCAGGAAGGGGTTAAAGGGTTAAACATTACATTTAATAAATAAGATATAAAAAGACCACCCCAAAGGTTCAAGCAAATACTAAACCGGTGCCGTCCCGGTATTGATTGTAAAAAGAGAAAGAGAAAATAATAAGTCCTGGGACATCTCCAGCACACAATGGGGTAACAAGAAAAATCATATACAAGTTTTATTGAATGAGATAAAGAAAATACCATTTCCCAAAGATGCTAATGCCTAATAAGTTTAAATACACTTTTTTTAACCCTTTCAAGACCGAGCTCATTTTGGCCTTCAGGACCAGCCCCATTTTTTTCAAATCTGACATGTGTCACTTTATGTGGTAATAACTCTGGAATGCTTTTGCCTATCCAAGCGATTCTGAGATTGCTTTCTCGTGACATATTGTACTCTATATTAGTGAAAAAATTTGGTCAATAAATTCATTGCTTATTTGTGAAAAACACCAAAATTTAGAGAAAATTTGCAAAAATTATGATTTTTCTAATTTTAAATGTATCTGCTTGTAAAACAGATAGTAATACCACACAAAATTGTTACTATTTCACATATTCCATATGTCTACTTTATATTTGCATCGTTTTTTGAACATTATTTTATTTTTCTAGGACGTTTCAAGGCTTAGTACTTTACCAGCAATTTCTCACATTTTCAAGAAAATTTCAAAAGGTGATTTTTACAGGGACCAGTTCTGTTCTAAAGTGGCTTTGAGGGCCTTATGTACTGGATAGACCCATAAGTCACCCCATATTAAAAATTGCACCCCTCAAAGTATTCAAAACAGCATTCAGAAAGTTTCTTAACCCTTTAGGCGTTTCACAGGAATTAAAGCAATGTAGAGGGGAAATTGACACATTTTTTTATATCCAACATGTGGCCGTAGTGTGATAATGGACTGAAATACCGGCCTCAGAAGAAAAGGATCACCAAGTGGATTTTGTGGCCTCCTTTTTTTAGAATATATTTTAGGCACGATGTCGGGTTTGAAGAGGTCTTGTAGTGCCAAAACAGTGGAAATCCCGCAAAAGTGACACGGTTTTGGAAAATGCACCCCTCAAGGAATTTATCTAGGGGTATAGTTAGCATCTTTACCCCACAGGTCTTCTGCTATATTTATTGAAGTTTGCCTGTGAAAGTGAAAATCTACTTTTTTTCTGAAAAAATATAAAAAAAAATAATATTTGCAAGGAATAAAAAAAAAAAAAGCACCCCAAAACTTATAAAGCTACTTCTCCCGATTACAGCAATACCCCATATGTGGTACTAAACTGCTGTTTGGACCCACGGCAGAGCTCAGAAGGGAAGGAGCGCCATTTGGATTTTGAAGCGCAGATTTTCTGGATTGGTTTTCAGTGCCATGTCGTGTTTGCAACGCCCTGGACGGAGCAAAACGGTGGAAACCCCCCAAAACTGACCCCATTTTGTAGACTACATCCCTCAAGGAATTTTTCTAGAGGTATAGTTAGCATTTTGACCCCACAGTTTTTTTGCTGAATTTAGTGGAATTAGGCCGTGAAAATGAAAATCTACTTTTTTCTGAAAAAACATAGAAATGTTTAATTTTTACAATGAATAAAGGAGAAATATCACCCCAAAATGTGTAAAGCAATTTGTCCTGATTACAGCAATACGCCATATCTGGTAAGAAACTGCTGTTTGGACCCACGGCAGGAATCAGAAGGGAAGGAACAATATTTGGCTTTTGGAGCTCAAATTTAGCTGGAATGGTTTTCGGGTGTCATGTCGCATTTGCAAAGCCCCTGAGGTACCAAAACAGTGGAAACCTCCCAAAAGTCCCTTTAGGGGACTGGAACGAGCGATCATTAGGTCGCTGGTACAATACACTGCAGTACTAATGTATTGCAGTATAATATCATTTTTACAGGCTCCTGTAACAGCGCGATCGCTGTTCCTGTCCATTAGTCCCTGGTGTCAGCTGTAATACCCAGCAGACACCTGCAGAATATGGAGCGGGCGCAGCGCATGAGCCCGCTCCATATATAACCCCCCACACCACGACATGCTATTAAGTTGTGGTGCGCGAAGGCGTTAATGCGCAGCGGATGGTGCAAAGTGAAAATTAACATTTTCCACTGATATGCCATTTTAATGCACAATATGTTGTGCCCAGTTTGTGCCACTGAAGACAAATACCTCATACAATGTTGAGCGGGTTCTCCCGGATATAAAATATCATATATGTGGATGTAAGCTGGTGTTTGGGCACGCTGTGGGGCTCAGAAGTGAGGGAGCGCCATTTGGCTTTTAGAGCGCAGAGTTTGCTTGGTAACTGTTCTGTTTTGCTGGTATTCCAGTTTATGATGTGGGGGTATGTGTAAATTGGGCAGAGTACATCAGGACATAATAAGAGGGTATAATAATTCGGTAAATAAATAATAATCCGCAGATATGTGGCCAATATCGCACTGATAAATGGCGCCCGATCTTATCCGCTATTGGACACTGCACAATTTCTGTCGCTATATTCTGAGAGCCAGAACTTTTTTTTATTTTTTCTTCACCGGAGCCGTGCAACGACTTATTTGTTGCGAGACAATCTGTAGTTTTCATTGGTACCATTTTAGGGTACATGTGATTTTTTAATCACTTTTTATTAGTTTTTTTTTGGCAAGCAAAGTAACAAAAAAACAAATTCTGACAATGTTTTTTGTCTTTTTTTTTTTACACTTTTCACCCTGCGCTATAAATTACATTTTACTTTATTCTGTGGGTCGATACGATTACGGCGATACCAGATGTATATAGTTTTTTTTATGTTTTGTGGTGTGTGCGCAATAAAATCACTTTTCAATAAAATTATTTATTTTCTGTGTCACCATATTCTGAGAGCCGTAACTTTTTTATTTTTCAGTCAAAAAAGCTGTGTAAGGGCTTATTTTTTTGTGGGACGGGTTGTAGTTTTTATTGGTACTATTTTAAGGTACATGCGACTTTTTGATCACTTTTTATTCTATATTTTTGGAGGGTTGATGACCAAAAAAATAGTGATTCTGACATTGTTTTTTAATTATTTTTTTTGCGCTGTTCACCGTGCGGGAAAAATAGTATTATAGTTTTATAGTTTGGGTCGTTGTGAATGCGGTCATACCAAATATGTGTACTTTTTTTAACATTTTCATTTTTTCCCTTTAATAAAAGTCTTATTATAGGAAAAAAAGCATTTTTTGTTTTTGTAACTTTTATAACTTGTTTTTACACTTTTATGAAACATTTTTATTACTTTATTTTTTACTTTTTACTTGAAGACCTGCAACACTGATCGCTCCTATAATACATTACACTACCTAGGTAGTGTAACGTATCATAAACTGTCAGTGTGACGCTGAGAGTCACACTGACAGGAAGATTATGAGGACCGGCCTCCGGCTGGTTCTCATAGGCTGCTGTGCATGGCAGACCCGGGGGCCGTTGTATGGCCTCCAATTCTGCCTTATAACCGATTGCAGCACCTGCAATCGGTCCCCGGGAAAGTTTGTTGTAGCAACAAACTTTCCAGTTCGTTGCTACAACAGACTTTCCCTGCGATCACATGACCGGGACCTGAACCAATTATGTCCCGGTCATGTCTCCGGGACCAGAGGCAGGGGTTAACAGCGCGATCCGGGTGTCAGCGCTACTCTAAGACACACGGATCGCGCTTTTAACACCCATCGTGAATTCAGCAAATGCCGACGTGAATTTACTGTGAGCGGTCGGGAAGCGGTTAAGGAAAAAAAAAAGCAAATTTATATTAATTTAGTTGAAGAAAGGGGCAATACCCAACAATACATATAAAAAACATTCCACATTAAACATTACATTTACTGCAATGACCTACAGTGGGACTTCAATTTAGGAAAGTATGATCTCCTAAAACCTCCCACATTATCATCTCCACGTATAGTGAAATGCAGATCCATCTATTTCACATGGGTACAAGACGTCATTATTAATAATCACTTATAATAAATCCCATTAGAAGCTGCAGCTTTATAACATTAACATTTATTTATAACATGGAGCTCATGATGTCATATGAAGAGAATTCATTCCTGTCTGGTCAGGCGTCTCCATGATGTCTCTATAGCCGGTAGAAGATGTTATTTTCCCTATTTTGGCTTGGAATAAACGTCCACAATTTTATCAATAGGGATTTTGTCGCCATATTTGTTGCACATGTCTCTGAGTAAACGTATGCCGAGAACAATACAAATGGCGAGGATTCCCAGTCCAATCAGTAGCCACTGCGCCAGTTTAGATAAGCCTTGTCTGATCGCCTTCGCTGTTGAAGGTTTAGACCGTACCATGTTTTCTTCACTGAAGCGCTGGTCTGGCAGATTGTTGGCATCTTCCACTTGAAGCTTTGCTTCTGGCGTCTCCTCAGGGGTAGACATGCTCCCCTCCATCATTCTTCCTCCAGGTACATAGGGACGGTGCATAAAGTCTCCCCTGAATCTATTATTCCGATTCACAAACACTCTGAAATGCTTTTTTGGCGCTGGAATCGTGTCAAGGGTTCCTCTGAATGCGTGGAGACGTGCATAGTCACGTTCCATGTTGTCTCCCATGTATTTAATCTTCAGATGTTTCTTTAAATCCTTCATCTGCTTTTTTGGTAATGGCCTCGCCTCCAGGGGACCAAGGAGTAAGCAGAGAAGGACGAAAAAGCACCCAGAAAACATTTTGCAATACTCAGCTCTTGTCAGGAGGAGTCACTGTAGAGCCGGAGTTCCTGGGCCTTCAGGCTGTCGGATGTAGATCACAACAGCAGTGGTTCAAGTACTCAAGAATTTGACAGTAGTCAAGAGAAGTTGCGGACACTGTATCTCCTAAATAGGCAGCGAACAACTGAAAACATTATAGTGCAACTTCACTTACCTAGAACTTGCTGTCTATGACATCACCCGGCTGTGACATCACCTCATTAGCATATTTACATCACAATAGGCCTATGGATATTACCTTAAGTGATGATGCTTGCTGTCTATGACATCACCGGGCTGTGACATCACTTCATTATAATATTTGTATCACAATAGACCTATAGATATTACCTTAATTTACGCCAGGCAGAAATACCTACCTAAGCCAACTGTCAGTTTTACAGATATTTGTCAATAAAATATGGGAAGGGTAACATTTAACCCCTTGCAGCCGCTGCAAATTTTTGCCTTAACGACGGAGAACTATTTATCAAATCTGACATGAGTAACTTTATCTGGTATTAACTTTAGAATGCATTTCCCGATCCAAGTAATTCTGAGATTGTTTTTTTCATGACACATTGTACTCTATGTTGGTTGTAAATTTTTGGCAATACACTTTGCGTTTATTCATTAAAAAATGTGAAATTTACTGAAAATGTAAAGAATTTAAAAAAAATTATATTATTCTGCTTATAAGTTGGATAGTCCTACCATACAAGATAGTGGATAGTTAACATTTACCATATGTCTACTTATAAGTTTAGCAGCAATTTCTCACATTTTCTAGAAAATTTCCTAAACCTGTTTTTTAGGGACCACTTTAGTTCTGAACTAGCTTTGAGGGGCCTATATAATAGAAGACCCACATAAATGCCCCCATTTTAGAAACAGCACCCTTCAAATTATTTAAAATTGCATTTAGAAACTTTGTTAACCCTTTTGGTGTTTCACAGGAATTAAAGCAATATGGAGGTGAAATGTAATAATTTTTTTTGCAGATCTTTTATTTGTATCCATATTTTGTGTAACAAAGCAATGACTAACAACAAAGCAAACCTCAATATGTATTACCCTGATTCTGCAGTCTGTAGAAATACCCCATATGTGGCCCTAGTGCACTGGTTGACTCAACACAATCCTCAGAAATAAAGCAGCACCTCATGTATTTTAGGGCCTGGTTTTATTAGGATGTTTTTAGGCGCTATGTCACACCTATTTTGGAAAGTACACCATTCAAGGAATTTATTTAGAGGTATAGGGATCGTTTTGTCCCCACACGTGTTACATAGCAGTTCCCGTACAAATGAGAAATTGCATTTTTTCTACTAAAACGTCGCATTTGTCCCTAAGATTTCATTTTCACAATGGGTAATAGGAGAAAAATCACCCTAAAATTTGTTATGTAATGTCTCCTGAACTCGGAAATACACCATATGTGGTGGTGTCCTAAAAAAAGTGACCCTATTTTGGAAACTACACTCCTATGTCCCTTCCCTTCCTAGTTCCTAAATACTAGGGCCCTGAAACTGAAGGAACGTTCCCCTCCGGCCTGCACATCGGGATGTTTTTTCATCTCCGCATTACTAGTGCTATAACTTTTTTATTTTTTGAGGATGGAGCTGTGTGTTTTTTGTGAGACAAGCTGTAGAATTTTTTGGTACCATTTTGGGACACATGACTTTATGATCACTTTTTATTTCATTTTTGGAACAGGAAATGACCAAAAACAATCAATTATGGAATTGTTTTTTTTATTGGTGTTTTTTTCGCCATTCACCGTGCACCATAAATTACATGTAAACTTTATTCTGCAGGTCGATACGATTATGTTGATACCAAATTTATATAGTTTTTTATGTATTGCAGCTTTTCCACAATAAAATCACTTTTTTAAAAAAAAAATCATTTGTTTTCAGTGTCGCCATATTCTAAGACCCATAACTTTTTTATTTTTGCGTGGACAGAGCTGTGTCGATTTTTAGTCTTTGTAGGATGGATTGTCGTTTTTATTGGTACTATTTTGGGGTAAATGTGACTTTATGATCACTTTTTATTCCATTTTTTGGGAGGAGATGTGACCTAAAACAGCGATTCTGGTGTCATTTTTCATTTTGTTTTTTTTACAGCGTTCATTGTGCGGTATAAATTACATAATAGTTTTATAGTTTGGGTAGTTTCGGACTCGGCGATACCAATTATGTATAGTCCTATTTTTTACATATTTTTCCAATAATAAAAGACTTATTATGGGGAAAAAAGGCAATTTGGGGTTTTGAGCGCAGCATCTGAGGGATTAATCTTCCGGATTTAAGACCAGCTTTGGTCCTGATCGTTACAGGAAGGTGCCAGCTGTAATATACAGCTGACACCTGGCTGTGATGGTGTGGGCTCTGCTTCTATGCCCGCACTTTCACCGCAACGTAACTGTACTGCGGTTTGCGGGAACCCCTTTCCAATAGAGCCTTATATATATGACGGCTGTCAGGAAGGGGTTAAAGGGTTAAACATTACATTTAATAAATAAGATATAAAAAGACCACCCCAAAGGTTCAAGCAAATACTAAACCGGTGCCGTCCCGGTATTGATTGTAAAAAGAGAAAGAGAAAATAATAAGTCCTGGGACATCTCCAGCACACAATGGGGTAACAAGAAAAATCATATACAAGTTTTATTGAATGAGATAAAGAAAATACCATTTCCCAAAGATGCTAATGCCTAATAAGTTTAAATACACTTTTTTTTAACCCTTTCAAGACCGAGCTCATTTTGGCCTTCAGGACCAGCCCCACTTTTTTCAAATCTGACATGTGTCACTTTATGTGGTAATAACTCTGGAATGCTTTTGCCTATCCAAGCGATTCTGAGATTGCTTTCTCGTGACATATTGTACTCTATATTAGTGAAAAAATTTGGTCAATAAATTCATTGCTTATTTGTGAAAAACACCAAAATTTTGAGAAAATTTGCAAAACTTATGATTTTTCTAATTTTAAATGTATCTGCTTGTAAAACAGATAGTAATACCACACAAAATTGTTACTATTTCACATATTCCATATGTCTACTTTATATTTGCATCGTTTTTTGAACATTATTTTATTTTTCTAGGACGTTTCAAGGCTTAGTACTTTACCAGCAATTTCTCACATTTTCAAGAAAATTTCAAAAGGTGATTTTTACAGGGACCAGTTCTGTTCTAAAGTGGCTTTGAGGGCCTTATGTACTGGATAGACCCATAAATCACCCCATATTAAAAATTGCACCCCTCAAAGTATTCAAAACAGCATTCAGAAAGTTTCTTAACCCTTTAGGCGTTTCACAGGAATGAAAGCAATGTAGAGGGGAAATTGACACATTTTTTTTTTTTTGCTGCAATTCATTTGTAATACATTTTTTTTCTGTAACACAGAAGGTTTTACCAGAGAAACGCAACACAGTATTTATTGCCCAGATTCTGCAGTTTTTAGAAATATCCAACATGTGGCCCTAGTGTGATAATGGACTGAAATACCGGCCTCAGAAGAAAAGGATCACCAAGTGGATTTTGTGGCCTCCTTTTTTTAGAATATATTTTAGGCACGATGTCGGGTTTGAAGAGGTCTTGTAGTGCCAAAACAGTGGAAATCCCGCAAAAGTGACATGGTTTTGGAAAATGCACCCCTCAAGGAATTTATCTAGGGGTATAGTTAGCATCTTTACCCCACAGGTCTTCTGCTATATTTATTGAAGTTTGCCTGTGAAAGTGAAAATCTACTTTTTTTCTGAAAAAATATAAAAAAAATAATATTTGCAAGGAATAAAAAAAAAAAAAGCACCCCAAAACTTATAAAGCTACTTCTCCCGATTACAGCAATACCCCATATGTGGTACTAAACTGCTGTTTGGACCCACGGCAGAGCTCAGAAGGGAAGGAGCGCCATTTGGATTTTGAAGCGCAGATTTTCTGGATTGGTTTTCAGTGCCATGTCGTGTTTGCAACGCCCTGGACGGAGCAAAACGGTGGAAACCCCCCAAAACTGACCCCATTTTGTAGACTACATCCCTCAAGGAATTTTTCTAGAGGTATAGTTAGCATTTTGACCCCACAGTTTTTTTGCTGAATTTAGTGGAATTAGGCCGTGAAAATGAAAATCTACTTTTTTCTGAAAAAACATAGAAATGTTTAATTTTTACAATGAATAAAGGAGAAATATCACCCCAAAATGTGTAAAGCAATTTGTCCTGATTACAGCAATACGCCATATCTGGTAAGAAACTGCTGTTTGGACCCACGGCAGGAATCAGAAGGGAAGGAACAATATTTGGCTTTTGGAGCTCAAATTTAGCTGGAATGGTTTTCGGGTGTCATGTCGCATTTGCAAAGCCCCTGAGGTACCAAAACAGTGGAAACCTCCCAAAAGTCCCTTTAGGGGACTGGAACGAGCGATCATTAGGTCGCTGGTACAATACACTGCAGTACTAATGTATTGCAGTATAATATCATTTTTACAGGCTCCTGTAACAGCGCGATCGCTGTTCCTGTCCATTAGTCCCTGGTGTCAGCTGTAATACCCAGCAGACACCTGCAGAATATGGAGCGGGCGCAGCGCATGAGCCCGCTCCATATATAACCCCCCACACCACGACATGCTATTAAGTTGTGGTGCGCGAAGGCGTTAATGCGCAGCGGATGGTGCAAAGTGAAAATTAACATTTTCCACTGATATGCCATTTTAATGCACAATATGTTGTGCCCAGTTTGTGCCACTGAAGACAAATACCTCATACAATGTTGAGCGGGTTCTCCCGGATATAAAATATCATATATGTGGATGTAAGCTGGTGTTTGGGCACGCTGTGGGGCTCAGAAGTGAGGGAGCGCCATTTGGCTTTTAGAGCGCAGAGTTTGCTTGGTAACTGTTCTGTTTTGCTGGTATTCCAGTTTATGATGTGGGGGTATGTGTAAATTGGGCAGAGTACATCAGGACATAATAAGAGGGTATAATAATTCGGTAAATAAATAATAATCCGCAGATATGTGGCCAATATCGCACTGATAAATGGCGCCCGATCTTATCCGCTATTGGACACTGCACAATTTCTGTCGCTATATTCTGAGAGCCAGAACTTTTTTTTATTTTTTCTTCACCGGAGCCGTGCAACGACTTATTTGTTGCGAGACAATCTGTAGTTTTCATTGGTACCATTTTAGGGTACATGTGATTTTTTTATCACTTTTTATTAGTTTTTTTTTGGCAAGCAAAGTAGCAAAAAAACAAATTCTGACAATGTTTTTTGTCTTTTTTTTTTTACACTTTTCACCGTGCGCTATAAATTACATTTTACTTTATTCTGCGGGTCGATACGATTACGGCGATACCAGATGTATATAGTTTTTTTTATGTTTTGTGGCGATTGCGCAATAAAATCACTTTTCAATAAAATTATTTATTTTCTGTGTCACCATATTCTGAGAGCCGTAACTTTTTTATTTTTCAGTCAAAAAAGCTGTGTAAGGGCTTATTTTTTTGTGGGACGGGTTGTAGTTTTTATTGGTACTATTTTAGGGTACATGCGACTTTTTGATCACTTTTTATTCTATATTTTTGGAGGGTTGATGACCAAAAAAATAGTGATTCTGACATTGTTTTTTAATTATTTTTTTTGCGCTGTTCACCGTGCGGGAAAAATAGTATTATAGTTTTATCGTTTGGGTCGTTGTGAATGCGGTCATACCAAATATGTGTACTTTTTTTAACATTTTCATTTTTTCCCTTTAATAAAAGTCTTATTATAGGAAAAAAAGCATTTTTTGTTTTTGTAACTTTTATAACTTGTTTTTACACTTTTATGAAACATTTTTATTACTTTATTTTTTACTTTTTACTTGAAGACCTGCAACACTGATCGCTCCTATAATACATTACACTACCTAGGTAGTGTAACGTATCATAAACTGTCAGTGTGACGCTGAGAGTCACACTGACAGGAAGATTATGAGGACCGGCCTCCGGCTGGTTCTCATAGGCTGCTGTGCATGGCAGACCCGGGGGCCGTTGTATGGCCTCCAATTCTGCCTTATAACCGATTGCAGCACCTGCAATCGGTCCCCGGGAAAGTTTGTTGTAGCAACAAACTTTCCAGTTCGTTGCTACAACAGACTTTCCCTGCGATCACATGACCGGGACCTGAACCAATTATGTCCCGGTCATGTCTCCGGGACCAGTTGCAGGGGTTAACAGCGCGATCCGGGTGTCAGCGCTACTCTAAGACACCCGGATCGCGCTTTTAACACCCATCGTGAATTCAGCAAATGCCGACGTGAATTTACTGTGAGCGGTCGGGAAGCGGTTAAGGAAAAAAAAAAGCAAATTTATATTAATTTAGTTGAAGAAAGGGGCAATACCCAACAATACATATAAAAAACATTCCACATTAAACATTACATTTACTGCAATGACCTACAGTGGGACTTCAATTTAGGAAAGTATGATCTCCTAAAACCTCCCACATTATCATCTCCACGTATAGTGAAATGCAGATCCATCTATTTCACATGGGTACAAGACGTCATTATTAATAATCACTTATAATAAATCCCATTAGAAGCTGCAGCTTTATAACATTAACATTTATTTATAACATGGAGCTCATGATGTCATATGAAGAGAATTCATTCCTGTCTGGTCAGGCGTCTCCATGATGTCTCTATAGCCGGTAGAAGATGTTATTTTCCCTATTTTGGCTTGGAATAAACGTCCACAATTTTATCAATAGGGATTTTGTCGCCATATTTGTTGCACATGTCTCTGAGTAAACGTATGCCGAGAACAATACAAATGGCGAGGATTCCCAGTCCAATCAGTAGCCACTGCGCCAGTTTAGATAAGCCTTGTCTGATCGCCTTCGCTGTTGAAGGTTTAGACCGTACCATGTTTTCTTCACTGAAGCGCTGGTCTGGCAGATTGTTGGCATCTTCCACTTGAAGCTTTGCTTCTGGCGTCTCCTCAGGGGTAGACATGCTCCCCTCCATCATTCTTCCTCCAGGTACATAGGGACGGTGCATAAAGTCTCCCCTGAATCTATTATTCCGATTCACAAACACTCTGAAATGCTTTTTTGGCGCTGGAATCGTGTCAAGGGTTCCTCTGAATGCGTGGAGACGTGCATAGTCACGTTCCATGTTGTCTCCCATGTATTTAATCTTCAGATGTTTCTTTAAATCCTTCATCTGCTTTTTTGGTAATGGCCTCGCCTCCAGGGGACCAAGGAGTATGCAGAGAAGGACGAAAAAGCACCCAGAAAACATTTTGCAATACTCAGCTCTTGTCAGGAGGAGTCACTGTAGAGCCGGAGTTCCTGGGCCTTCAGGCTGTCGGATGTAGATCACAACAGCAGTGGTTCAAGTACTCAAGAATTTGACAGTAGTCAAGAGAAGTTGCGGACACTGTATCTCCTAAATAGGCAGCGAACAACTGAAAACATTATAGTGCAACTTCACTTACCTAGAACTTGCTGTCTATGACATCACCCGGCTGTGACATCACCTCATTAGCATATTTACATCACAATAGGCCTATGGATATTACCTTAAGTGATGATGCTTGCTGTCTATGACATCACCGGGCTGTGACATCACTTCATTATAATATTTGTATCACAATAGACCTATAGATATTACCTTAATTTACGCCAGGCAGAAATACCTACCTAAGCCAACTGTCAGTTTTACAGATATTTGTCAATAAAATATGGGAAGGGTAACATTTAACCCCTTGCAGCCGCTGCAAATTTTTGCCTTAACGACGGAGAACTATTTATCAAATCTGACATGAGTAACTTTATCTGGTATTAACTTTAGAATGCATTTCCCGATCCAAGTAATTCTGAGATTGTTTTTTTCATGACACATTGTACTCTATATTGGTTGTAAATTTTTGGCAATACACTTTGCGTTTATTCATTAAAAAATGTGAAATTTACTGAAAATGTAAAGAATTAAAAAAAAATTATATTATTCTGCTTATAAGTTGGATAGTCCTACCATACAAGATAGTGGATAGTTAACATTTACCATATGTCTACTTATAAGTTTAGCAGCAATTTCTCACATTTTCTAGAAAATTTCCTAAACCTGTTTTTTAGGGACCACTTTAGTTTTGAACTAGCTTTGAGGGGCCTATATAATAGAAGACCCACATAAATGCCCCCATTTTAGAAACAGCACCCTTCAAATTATTTAAAATTGCATTTAGAAACTTTGTTAACCCTTTTGGTGTTTCACAGGAATTAAAGCAATATGGAGGTGAAATGTAATAATTTTTTTTGCAGATCTTTTATTTGTATCCATATTTTGTGTAACAAAGCAATGACCAACAACAAAGCAAACCTCAATATGTATTACCCTGATTCTGCAGTTTGTAGAAATACCCCATATGTGGCCCTAGTGCACTGGTTGACTCAACACAATCCTCAGAAATAAAGCAGCACCTCATGTATTTTAGGGCCTGGTTTTATTAGGATGTTTTTAGGCGCTATGTCACACCTATTTTGGAAACTACACCATTCAAGGAATTTATTTAGAGGTATAGGGATCGTTTTGTCCCCACACGTGTTACATAGCAGTTCCCGTACAAATGAGAAATTGCATTTTTTCTACTAAAACGTCACATTTGTCCCTAAGATTTCATTTTCACAATGGGTAATAGGAGAAAAATCACCCTAAAATTTGTTATGTAATGTCTCCTGAACTCGGAAATACACCATATGTGGTGGTGTCCTAAAAAAAGTGACCCTATTTTGGAAACTACACTCCTATGTCCCTTCCCTTCCTAGTTCCTAAATACTAGGGCCTTGAAACTGAAGGAACGTTCCCCTCCGGCCTGCACATCGGGATGTTTTTTCATCTCCGCATTACTAGTGCTATAACTTTTTTATTTTTTGAGGATGGAGCTGTGTGTTTTTTGTGAGACAAGCTGTAGAATTTTTTGGTACCATTTTGGGACACATGACTTTATGATCACTTTTTATTTCATTTTTGGAACAGGAAATGACCAAAAACAATCAATTATGGAATTGTTTTTTTTATTGGTGTTTTTTTCGCCATTCACCGTGCACCATAAATTACATGAAAACTTTATTCTGCAGGTCGATACGATTATGTTGATACCAAATTTATATAGTTTTTTATGTATTGCAGCTTTTCCACAATAAAATCACTTTTAAAAAAAAAAAAACATTTGTTTTCAGTGTCGCCATATTCTAAGACCCATAACTTTTTTATTTTTGCGTGGACAGAGCTGTGTCGATTTTTAGTCTTTGTAGGATGGATTGTCGTTTTTATTGGTACTATTTTGGGGTAAATGTGACTTTATGATCACTTTTTATTCCATTTTTTGGGAGGAGATGTGACCTAAAAACAGCGATTCTGGTGTCATTTTTCATTTTGTTTTTTTACAGCGTTCATTGTGCGGTATAAATTACATAATAGTTTTATAGTTTGGGTAGTTTCGGACTCGGCGATACCAATTATGTATAGTCCTATTTTTTACATATTTTTCCAATAATAAAAGACTTATTATGGGGAAAAAAGGCAATTTGGGGTTTTGAGCGCAGCATCTGAGGGATTAATCTTCCGGATTTAAGACCAGCTTTGGTCCTGATCGTTACAGGAAGGTGCCAGCTGTAATATACAGCTGACACCTGGCTGTGATGGTGTGGGCTCCGCTTCTAAGCCCGCACTTTCACCGCAACGTAACTGTACTGCGGTTTGCGGGAACCCCTTTCCAATAGAGCCTTATATATATGACGGCTGTCAGGAAGGGGTTAAAGGGTTAAACATTACATTTAATAAATAAGATATAAAAAGACCACCCCAAAGGTTCAAGCAAATACTAAACCGGTGCCGTCCCGGTATTGATTGTAAAAAGAGAAAGAGAAAATAATAAGTCCTGGGACATCTCCAGCACACAATGGGGTAACAAGAAAAATCATATACAAGTTTTATTGAATGAGATAAAGAAAATACCATTTCCCAAAGATGCTAATGCCTAATAAGTTTAAATACACTTTTTTTTAACCCTTTCAAGACCGAGCTCATTTTGGCCTTCAGGACCAGCCCCATTTTTTTCAAATCTGACATGTGTCACTTTATGTGGTAATAACTCTGGAATGCTTTTGCCTATCCAAGCGATTCTGAGATTGCTTTCTCGTGACATATTGTACTCTATATTAGTGAAAAAATTTGGTCAATAAATTCATTGCTTATTTGTGAAAAACACCAAAATTTAGAGAAAATTTGCAAAAATTATGATTTTTCTAATTTTAAATGTATCTGCTTGTAAAACAGATAGTAATACCACACAAAATTGTTACTATTTCACATATTCCATATGTCTACTTTATATTTGCATCGTTTTTTGAACATTATTTTATTTTTCTAGGACGTTTCAAGGCTTAGTACTTTACCAGCAATTTCTCACATTTTCAAGAAAATTTCAAAAGGTGATTTTTACAGGGACCAGTTCTGTTCTAAAGTGGCTTTGAGGGCCTTATGTACTGGATAGACCCATAAATCACCCCATATTAAAAATTGCACCCCTCAAAGTATTCAAAACAGCATTCAGAAAGTTTCTTAACCCTTTAGGCGTTTCACAGGAATTAAAGCAATGTAGAGGGGAAATTGACACATTTTTTTTTTTTTGCTGCAGTTCATTTGTAATACATTTTTTTTCTGTAACACAGAAGGTTTTACCAGAGAAACGCAACACAGTATTTATTGCCCAGATTCTGCAGTTTTTAGAAATATCCAACATGTGGCCCTAGTGTGATAATGGACTGAAATACCGGCCTCAGAAGAAAAGGATCACCAAGTGGATTTTGTGGCCTCCTTTTTTTAGAATATATTTTAGGCACGATGTCGGGTTTGAAGAGGTCTTGTGCCAAAACAGTGGAAATCCCGCAAAAGTGACACGGTTTTGGAAAATGCACCCCTCAAGGAATTTATCTAGGGGTATAGTTAGCATCTTTACCCCACAGGTCTTCTGCTATATTTATTGAAGTTTGCCTGTGAAAGTGAAAATCTACTTTTTTTCTGAAAAAATATAAAAAAAATAATATTTGCAAGGAATAAAAAAAAAAAAAGCACCCCAAAACTTATAAAGCTACTTCTCCCGATTACAGCAATACCCCATATGTGGTACTAAACTGCTGTTTGGACCTACGGCAGAGCTCAGAAGGGAAGGAGCGCCATTTGGATTTTGAAGCGCAGATTTTCTGGATTGGTTTTCAGTGCCATGTCGTGTTTGCAACGCCCTGGACGGAGCAAAACGGTGGAAACCCCCCAAAACTGACCCCATTTTGTAGACTACATCCCTCAAGGAATTTTTCTAGAGGTATAGTTAGCATTTTGACCCCACAGTTTTTTTGCTGAATTTAGTGGAATTAGGCCGTGAAAATGAAAATCTACTTTTTTCTGAAAAAACATAGAAATGTTTAATTTTTACAATGAATAAAGGAGAAATATCACCCCAAAATGTGTAAAGCAATTTGTCCTGATTACAGCAATACGCCATATCTGGTAAGAAACTGCTGTTTGGACCCACGGCAGGAATCAGAAGGGAAGGAACAATATTTGGCTTTTGGAGCTCAAATTTAGCTGGAATGGTTTTCGGGTGTCATGTCGCATTTGCAAAGCCCCTGAGGTACCAAAACAGTGGAAACCTCCCAAAAGTCCCTTTAGGGGACTGGAACGAGCGATCATTAGGTCGCTGGTACAATACACTGCAGTACTAATGTATTGCAGTATAATATCATTTTTACAGGCTCCTGTAACAGCGCGATCGCTGTTCCTGTCCATTAGTCCCTGGTGTCAGCTGTAATACCCAGCAGACACCTGCAGAATATGGAGCGGGCGCAGCGCATGAGCCCGCTCCATATATAACCCCCCACACCACGACATGCTATTAAGTTGTGGTGCGCGAAGGCGTTAATGCGCAGCGGATGGTGCAAAGTGAAAATTAACATTTTCCACTGATATGCCATTTTAATGCACAATATGTTGTGCCCAGTTTGTACCACTGAAGACAAATACCTCATACAATGTTTAGCGGGTTCTCCCGGATATAAAATATCATATATGTGGTTGTAAGCTGGTGTTTGGGCACGCTGTGGGGCTCAGAAGTGAGGGAGCGCCATTTGGCTTTTAGAGCGCAGAGTTTGCTTGGTAACTGTTCTGTTTTGCTGGTATTCCAGTTTATGATGTGGGGGTATGTGTAAATTGGGCAGAGTACATCAGGACATAATAAGAGGGTATAATAATTCGGTAAATAAATAATAATCCGCAGATATGTGGCCAATATCGCACTGATAAATGGCGCCCGATCTTATCCGCTATTGGACACTGCACAATTTCTGTCGCTATATTCTGAGAGCCAGAACTTTTTTTTATTTTTTCTTCACCGGAGCCGTGCAACGACTTATTTGTTGCGAGACAATCTGTAGTTTTCATTGGTACCATTTTAGGGTACATGTGATTTTTTTATCACTTTTTATTAGTTTTTTTTTGGCAAGCAAAGTAACAAAAAAACAAATTCTGACAATGTTTTTTGTCTTTTTTTTTTTTACACTTTTCACCGTGCGCTATAAATTACATTTTACTTTATTCTGCGGGTCGATACGATTACGGCGATACCAGATGTATATAGCTTTTTTTATGTTTTGTGGCGATTGCGCAATAAAATCACTTTTCAATAAAATTATTTATTTTCTGTGTCACCATATTCTGAGAGCCGTAACTTTTTTATTTTTCAGTCAAAAAAGCTGTGTAAGGGCTTATTTTTTTGTGGGACGGGTTGTAGTTTTTATTGGTACTATTTTAGGGTACATGCGACTTTTTGATCACTTTTTATTCTATATTTTTGGAGGGTTGATGACCAAAAAAATAGTGATTCTGACGTTGTTTTTTAATTATTTTTTTTGCGCTGTTCACCGTGCGGGAAAAATAGTATTATAGTTTTATAGTTTGGGTCGTTGTGAATGCGGTCATACCAAATATGTGTACTTTTTTTAACATTTTCATTTTTTCCCTTTAATAAAAGTCTTATTATAGGAAAAAAAGCATTTTTTGTTTTTGTAACTTTTATAACTTGTTTTTACACTTTTATGAAACATTTTTATTACTTTATTTTTTACTTTTTACTTGAAGACCTGCAACACTGATCGCTCCTATAATACATTACACTACCTAGGTAGTGTAACGTATCATAAACTGTCAGTGTGACGCTGAGAGTCACACTGACAGGAAGATTATGAGGACCGGCCTCCGGCTGGTTCTCATAGGCTGCTGTGCATGGCAGACCCGGGGGCCGTTGTATGGCCTCCAATTCTGCCTTATAACCGATTGCAGCACCTGCAATCGGTCCCCGGGAAAGTTTGTTGTAGCAACAAACTTTCCAGTTCGTTGCTACAACAGACTTTCCCTGCGATCACATGACCGGGACCTGAACCAATTATGTCCCGGTCATGTCTCCGGGACCAGAGGCAGGGGTTAACAGCGCGATCCGGGTGTCAGCGCTACTCTAAGACACCCGGATCGCGCTTTTAACACCCAGCGTGAATTCAGCAAATGCCGACGTGAATTTACTGTGAGCGGTCGGGAAGCGGTTAAGGAAAAAAAAAAGCAAATTTATATTAATTTAGTTGAAGAAAGGGGCAATACCCAACAATACATATAAAAAACATTCCACATTAAACATTACATTTACTGCAATGACCTACAGTGGGACTTCAATTTAGGAAAGTATGATCTCCTAAAACCTCCCACATTATCATCTCCACGTATAGTGAAATGCAGATCCATCTATTTCACATGGGTACAAGACGTCATTATTAATAATCACTTATAATAAATCCCATTAGAAGCTGCAGCTTTATAACATTAACATTTATTTATAACATGGAGCACATGATGTCATATGAAGAGAATTCATTCCTGTCTGGTCAGGCGTCTCCATGATGTCTCTATAGCCGGTAGAAGATGTTATTTTCCCTATTTTGGCTTGGAATAAACGTCCACAATTTTATCAATAGGGATTTTGTCGCCATATTTGTTGCACATGTCTCTGAGTAAACGTATGCCGAGAACAATACAAATGGCGAGGATTCCCAGTCCAATCAGTAGCCACTGCGCCAGTTTAGATAAGCCTTGTCTGATCGCCTTCGCTGTTGAAGGTTTAGACCGTACCATGTTTTCTTCACTGAAGCGCTGGTCTGGCAGATTGTTGGCATCTTCCACTTGAAGCTTTGCTTCTGGCGTCTCCTCAGGGGTAGACATGCTCCCCTCCATCATTCTTCCTCCAGGTACATAGGGACGGTGCATAAAGTCTCCCCTGAATCTATTATTCCGATTCACAAACACTCTGAAATGCTTTTTTGGCGCTGGAATCGTGTCAAGGGTTCCTCTGAATGCGTGGAGACGTGCATAGTCACGTTCCATGTTGTCTCCCATGTATTTAATCTTCAGATGTTTCTTTAAATCCTTCATCTGCTTTTTTGGTAATGGCCTCGCCTCCAGGGGACCAAGGAGTAAGCAGAGAAGGACGAAAAAGCACCCAGAAAACATTTTGCAATACTCAGCTCTTGTCAGGAGGAGTCACTGTAGAGCCGGAGTTCCTGGGCCTTCAGGCTGTCGGATGTAGATCACAACAGCAGTGGTTCAAGTACTCAAGAATTTGACAGTAGTCAAGAGAAGTTGCGGACACTGTATCTCCTAAATAGGCAGCGAACAACTGAAAACATTATAGTGCAACTTCACTTACCTAGAACTTGCTGTCTATGACATCACCCGGCTGTGACATCACCTCATTAGCATATTTACATCACAATAGGCCTATGGATATTACCTTAAGTGATGATGCTTGCTGTCTATGACATCACCGGGCTGTGACATCACTTCATTATAATATTTGTATCACAATTGACCTATAGATATTACCTTAATTTACGCCAGGCAGAAATACCTACCTAAGCCAACTGTCAGTTTTACAGATATTTGTCAATAAAATATGGGAAGGGTAACATTTAACCCCTTGCAGCCGCTGCAAATTTTTGCCTTAACGACGGAGAACTATTTATCAAATCTGACATGAGTAACTTTATCTGGTATTAACTTTAGAATGCATTTCCCGATCCAAGTAATTCTGAGATTGTTTTTTTCATGACACATTGTACTCTATGTTGGTTGTAAATTTTTGGCAATACACTTTGCGTTTATTCATTAAAAAATGTGAAATTTACTGAAAATGTAAAGAATTTAAAAAAAATTATATTATTCTGCTTATAAGTTGGATAGTCCTACCATACAAGATAGTGGATAGTTAACATTTACCATATGTCTACTTATAAGTTTAGCAGCAATTTCTCACATTTTCTAGAAAATTTCCTAAACCTGTTTTTTAGGGACCACTTTAGTTCTGAACTAGCTTTGAGGGGCCTATATAATAGAAGACCCACATAAATGCCCCCATTTTAGAAACAGCACCCTTCAAATTATTTAAAATTGCATTTAGAAACTTTGTTAACCCTTTTGGTGTTTCACAGGAATTAAAGCAATATGGAGGTGAAATGTAATAATTTTTTTTGCAGATCTTTTATTTGTATCCATATTTTGTGTAACAAAGCAATGACCAACAACAAAGCAAACCTCAATATGTATTACCCTGATTCTGCAGTTTGTAGAAATACCCCATATGTGGCCCTAGTGCACAGGTTGACTCAACACAATCCTCAGAAATAAAGCAGCACCTCATGTATTTTAGGGCCTGGTTTTATTAGGATGTTTTTAGGCGCTATGTCACACCTATTTTGGAAACTACACCATTCAAGGAATTTATTTAGAGGTATAGGGATCGTTTTGTCCCCACACGTGTTACATAGCAGTTCCCGTACAAATGAGAAATTGCATTTTTTCTACTAAAACGTCGCATTTGTCCCTAAGATTTCATTTTCACAATGGGTAATAGGAGAAAAATCACCCTAAAATTTGTTATGTAATGTCTCCTGAACTCGGAAATACACCATATGTGGTGGTGTCCTAAAAAAAGTGACCCTATTTTGGAAACTACACTCCTATGTCCCTTCCCTTCCTAGTTCCTAAATACTAGGGCCCTGAAACTGAAGGAACGTTCCCCTCCGGCCTGCACATCGGGATGTTTTTTCATCTCCGCATTACTAGTGCTATAACTTTTTTATTTTTTGAGGATGGAGCTGTGTGTTTTTTGTGAGACAAGCTGTAGAATTTTTTGGTACCATTTTGGGACACATGACTTTATGATCACTTTTTATTTCATTTTTGGAACAGGAAATGACCAAAAACAATCAATTATGGAATTGTTTTTTTTATTGGTGTTTTTTTCGCCATTCACCGTGCACCATAAATTACATGTAAACTTTATTCTGCAGGTCGATACGATTATGTTGATACCAAATGTATATAGTTTTTTATGTATTGCAGCTTTTCCACAATAAAATCACTTTTTAAAAAAAAAAATCATTTGTTTTCAGTGTCGCCATATTCTAAGACCCATAACTTTTTTATTTTTGCGTGGACAGAGCTGTGTCGATTTTTAGTCTTTGTAGGATGGATTGTCGTTTTTATTGGTACTATTTTGGGGTAAATGTGACTTTATGATCACTTTTTATTCCATTTTTTGGGAGGAGATGTGACCTAAAAACAGCGATTCTGGTGTCATTTTTCATTTTGTTTTTTTACAGCGTTCATTGTGCGGTATAAATTACATAATAGTTTTATAGTTTGGGTAGTTTCGGACTCGGCGATACCAATTATGTATAGTCCTATTTTTTACATATTTTTCCAATAATAAAAGACTTATTATAGGGAAAAAAGGCAATTTGGGGTTTTGAGCGCAGCATCTGAGGGATTAATCTTCCGGATTTAAGACCAGCTTTGGTCCTGATCGTTACAGGAAGGTGCCAGCTGTAATATACAGCTGACACCTGGCTGTGATGGTGTGGGCTCCGCTTCTATGCCCGCACTTTCACCGCAACGTAACTGTACTGCGGTTTGCTGGAACCCCTTTCCAATAGAGCCTTATATATATGACGGCTGTCAGGAAGGGGTTAAAGGGTTAAACATTACATTTAATAAATAAGATAGAAAAAGACCACCCCAAAGGTTCAAGCAAATACTAAACCGGTGCCGTCCCGGTATTGATTGTAAAAAGAGAAAGAGAAAATAATAAGTCCTGGGACATCTCCAGCACACAATGGGGTAACAAGAAAAATCATATACAAGTTTTATTGAATGAGATAAAGAAAATACCATTTCCCAAAGATGCTAATGCCTAATAAGTTTAAATACACTTTTTTTTAACCCTTTCAAGACCGAGCTCATTTTGGCCTTCAGGACCAGCCCCACTTTTTTCAAATCTGACATGTGTCACTTTATGTGGTAATAACTCTGGAATGCTTTTGCGTATCCAAGCGATTCTGAGATTGCTTTCTCGTGACATATTGTACTCTATATTAGTGAAAAAATTTGGTCAATAAATTCATTGCTTATTTGTGAAAAACACCAAAATTTTGAGAAAATTTGCAAAAATTATGATTTTTCTAATTTTAAATGTATCTGCTTGTAAAACAGATAGTAATACCACACAAAATTGTTACTATTTCACATATTCCATATGTCTACTTTATATTTGCATCGTTTTTTGAACATTATTTTATTTTTCTAGGACGTTTCAAGGCTTAGTACTTTACCAGCAATTTCTCACATTTTCAAGAAAATTTCAAAAGGTGATTTTTACAGGGACCAGTTCTGTTCTAAAGTGGCTTTGAGGGCCTTATGTACTGGATAGACCCATAAATCACCCCATATTAAAAATTGCACCCCTCAAAGTATTCAAAACAGCATTCAGAAAGTTTCTTAACCCTTTAGGCGTTTCACAGGAATTAAAGCAATGTAGAGGGGAAATTGACACATTTTTTTTTTTTTGCTGCAATTCATTTGTAATACATTTTTTTTCTGTAACACAGAAGGTTTTACCAGAGAAACGCAACACAGTATTTATTGCCCAGATTCTGCAGTTTTTAGAAATATCCAACATGTGGCCCTAGTGTGATAATGGACTGAAATACCGGCCTCAGAAGAAAAGGATCCCCAAGTGGATTTTGTGGCCTCCTTTTTTTAGAATATATTTTAGGCACGATGTCGGGTTTGAAGAGGTCTTGTAGTGCCAAAACAGTGGAAATCCCGCAAAAGTGACATGGTTTTGGAAAATGCACCCCTCAAGGAATTTATCTAGGGGTATAGTTAGCATCTTTACCCCACAGGTCTTCTGCTATATTTATTGAAGTTTGCCTGTGAAAGTGAAAATCTACTTTTTTTCTGAAAAAATATAAAAAAAAATAATATTTGCAAGGAATAAAAAAAAAAAAAGCACCCCAAAACTTATAAAGCTACTTCTCCCGATTACAGCAATACCCCATATGTGGTACTAAACTGCTGTTTGGACCCACGGCAGAGCTCAGAAGGGAAGGAGCGCCATTTGGATTTTGAAGCGCAGATTTTCTGGATTGGTTTTCAGTGCCATGTCGTGTTTGCAACGCCCTGGACGGAGCAAAACAGTGGAAACCCCCCAAAACTGACCCCATTTTGTAGACTACATCCCTCAAGGAATTTTTCTAGAGGTATAGTTAGCATTTTGACCCCACAGTTTTTTTGCTGAATTTAGTGGAATTAGGCCGTGAAAATGAAAATCTACTTTTTTCTGAAAAAACATAGAAATGTTTAATTTTTACAATGAATAAAGGAGAAATATCACCCCAAAATGTGTAAAGCAATTTGTCCTGATTACAGCAATACACCATATCTGGTAAGAAACTGCTGTTTGGACCCACGGCAGGAATCAGAAGGGAAGGAACAATATTTGGCTTTTGGAGCTCAAATTTAGCTGGAATGGTTTTCGGGTGTCATGTCGCATTTGCAAAGCCCCTGAGGTACCAAAACAGTGGAAACCTCCCAAAAGTCCCTTTAGGGGACTGGAACGAGCGATCATTAGGTCGCTGGTACAATACACTGCAGTACTAATGTATTGCAGTATAATATCATTTTTACAGGCTCCTGTAACAGCGCGATCGCTGTTCCTGTCCATTAGTCCCTGGTGTCAGCTGTAATACCCAGCAGACACCTGCAGAATATGGAGCGGGCGCAGCGCATGAGCCCGCTCCATATATAACCCCCCACACCACGACATGCTATTAAGTTGTGGTGCGCGAAGGCGTTAATGCGCAGCGGATGGTGCAAAGTGAAAATTAACATTTTCCACTGATATGCCATTTTAATGCACAATATTTTGTGCCCAGTTTGTGCCACTGAAGACAAATACCTCATACAATGTTGAGCGGGTTCTCCCGGATATAAAATATCATATATGTGGATGTAAGCTGGTGTTTGGGCACGCTGTGGGGCTCAGAAGTGAGGGAGCGCCATTTGGCTTTTAGAGCGCAGAGTTTGCTTGGTAACTGTTCTGTTTTGCTGGTATTCCAGTTTATGATGTGGGGGTATGTGTAAATTGGGCAGAGTACATCAGGACATAATAAGAGGGTATAATAATTCGGTAAATAAATAATAATCCGCAGATATGTGGCCAATATCGCACTGATAAATGGCGCCCGATCTTATCCGCTATTGGACACTGCACAATTTCTGTCGCTATATTCTGAGAGCCAGAACTTTTTTTTATTTTTTCTTCACCGGAGCCGTGCAACGACTTATTTGTTGCGAGACAATCTGTAGTTTTCATTGGTACCATTTTAGGGTACATGTGATTTTTTTATCACTTTTTATTAGTTTTTTTTTGGCAAGCAAAGTAACAAAAAAACAAATTCTGACAATGTTTTTTGTCTTTTTTTTTTTTACACTTTTCACCGTGCGCTATAAATTACATTTTACTTTATTCTGCGGGTCGATACGATTACGGCGATACCAGATGTATATAGCTTTTTTTATGTTTTGTGGCGATTGCGCAATAAAATCACTTTTCAATAAAATTATTTATTTTCTGTGTCACCATATTCTGAGAGCCGTAACTTTTTTATTTTTCAGTCAAAAAAGCTGTGTAAGGGCTTATTTTTTTGTGGGACGGGTTGTAGTTTTTATTGGTACTATTTTAGGGTACATGCGACTTTTTGATCACTTTTTATTCTATATTTTTGGAGGGTTGATGACCAAAAAAATAGTGATTCTGACGTTGTTTTTTAATTATTTTTTTTGCGCTGTTCACCGTGCGGGAAAAATAGTATTATAGTTTTATAGTTTGGGTCGTTGTGAATGCGGTCATACCAAATATGTGTACTTTTTTTTAACATTTTCATTTTTTCCCTTTAATAAAAGTCTTATTATAGGAAAAAAAGCATTTTTTGTTTTTGTAACTTTTATAACTTGTTTTTACACTTTTATGAAACATTTTTATTACTTTATTTTTTACTTTTTACTTGAAGACCTGCAACACTGATCGCTCCTATAATACATTACACTACCTAGGTAGTGTAACGTATCATAAACTGTCAGTGTGACGCTGAGAGTCACACTGACAGGAAGATTATGAGGACCGGCCTCCGGCTGGTTCTCATAGGCTGCTGTGCATGGCAGACCCGGGGGCCGTTGTATGGCCTCCAATTCTGCCTTATAACCGATTGCAGCACCTGCAATCGGTCCCCGGGAAAGTTTGTTGTAGCAACAAACTTTCCAGTTCGTTGCTACAACAGACTTTCCCTGCGATCACATGACCGGGACCTGAACCAATTATGTCCCGGTCATGTCTCCGGGACCAGAGGCAGGGGTTAACAGCGCGATCCGGGTGTCAGCGCTACTCTAAGACACCCGGATCGCGCTTTTAACACCCAGCGTGAATTCAGCAAATGCCGACGTGAATTTACTGTGAGCGGTCGGGAAGCGGTTAAGGAAAAAAAAAAGCAAATTTATATTAATTTAGTTGAAGAAAGGGGCAATACCCAACAATACATATAAAAAACATTCCACATTAAACATTACATTTACTGCAATGACCTACAGTGGGACTTCAATTTAGGAAAGTATGATCTCCTAAAACCTCCCACATTATCATCTCCACGTATAGTGAAATGCAGATCCATCTATTTCACATGGGTACAAGACGTCATTATTAATAATCACTTATAATAAATCCCATTAGAAGCTGCAGCTTTATAACATTAACATTTATTTATAACATGGAGCTCATGATGTCATATGAAGAGAATTCATTCCTGTCTGGTCAGGCGTCTCCATGATGTCTCTATAGCCGGTAGAAGATGTTATTTTCCCTATTTTGGCTTGGAATAAACGTCCACAATTTTATCAATAGGGATTTTGTCGCCATATTTGTTGCACATGTCTCTGAGTAAACGTATGCCGAGAACAATACAAATGGCGAGGATTCCCAGTCCAATCAGTAGCCACTGCGCCAGTTTAGATAAGCCTTGTCTGATCGCCTTCGCTGTTGAAGGTTTAGACCGTACCATGTTTTCTTCACTGAAGCGCTGGTCTGGCAGATTGTTGGCATCTTCCACTTGAAGCTTTGCTTCTGGCGTCTCCTCAGGGGTAGACATGCTCCCCTCCATCATTCTTCCTCCAGGTACATAGGGACGGTGCATAAAGTCTCCCCTGAATCTATTATTCCGATTCACAAACACTCTGAAATGCTTTTTTGGCGCTGGAATCGTGTCAAGGGTTCCTCTGAATGCGTGGAGACGTGCATAGTCACGTTCCATGTTGTCTCCCATGTATTTAATCTTCAGATGTTTCTTTAAATCCTTCATCTGCTTTTTTGGTAATGGCCTCGCCTCCAGGGGACCAAGGAGTAAGCAGAGAAGGACGAAAAAGCACCCAGAAAACATTTTGCAATACTCAGCTCTTGTCAGGAGGAGTCACTGTAGAGCCGGAGTTCCTGGGCCTTCAGGCTGTCGGATGTAGATCACAACAGCAGTGGTTCAAGTACTCAAGAATTTGACAGTAGTCAAGAGAAGTTGCGGACACTGTATCTCCTAAATAGGCAGCGAACAACTGAAAACATTATAGTGCAACTTCACTTACCTAGAACTTGCTGTCTATGACATCACCCGGCTGTGACATCACCTCATTAGCATATTTACATCACAATAGGCCTATGGATATTACCTTAAGTGATGATGCTTGCTGTCTATGACATCACCGGGCTGTGACATCACTTCATTATAATATTTGTATCACAATTGACCTATAGATATTACCTTAATTTACGCCAGGCAGAAATACCTACCTAAGCCAACTGTCAGTTTTACAGATATTTGTCAATAAAATATGGGAAGGGTAACATTTAACCCCTTGCAGCCGCTGCAAATTTTTGCCTTAACGACGGAGAACTATTTATCAAATCTGACATGAGTAACTTTATCTGGTATTAACTTTAGAATGCATTTCCCGATCCAAGTAATTCTGAGATTGTTTTTTTCATGACACATTGTACTCTATGTTGGTTGTAAATTTTTGGCAATACACTTTGCGTTTATTCATTAAAAAATGTGAAATTTACTGAAAATGTAAAGAATTTAAAAAAAATTATATTATTCTGCTTATAAGTTGGATAGTCCTACCATACAAGATAGTGGATAGTTAACATTTACCATATGTCTACTTATAAGTTTAGCAGCAATTTCTCACATTTTCTAGAAAATTTCCTAAACCTGTTTTTTAGGGACCACTTTAGTTCTGAACTAGCTTTGAGGGGCCTATATAATAGAAGACCCACATAAATGCCCCCATTTTAGAAACAGCACCCTTCAAATTATTTAAAATTGCATTTAGAAACTTTGTTAACCCTTTTGGTGTTTCACAGGAATTAAAGCAATATGGAGGTGAAATGTAATAATTTTTTTTGCAGATCTTTTATTTGTATCCATATTTTGTGTAACAAAGCAATGACCAACAACAAAGCAAACCTCAATATGTATTACCCTGATTCTGCAGTTTGTAGAAATACCCCATATGTGGCCCTAGTGCACAGGTTGACTCAACACAATCCTCAGAAATAAAGCAGCACCTCATGTATTTTAGGGCCTGGTTTTATTAGGATGTTTTTAGGCGCTATGTCACACCTATTTTGGAAACTACACCATTCAAGGAATTTATTTAGAGGTATAGGGATCGTTTTGTCCCCACACGTGTTACATAGCAGTTCCCGTACAAATGAGAAATTGCATTTTTTCTACTAAAACGTCGCATTTGTCCCTAAGATTTCATTTTCACAATGGGTAATAGGAGAAAAATCACCCTAAAATTTGTTATGTAATGTCTCCTGAACTCGGAAATACACCATATGTGGTGGTGTCCTAAAAAAAGTGACCCTATTTTGGAAACTACACTCCTATGTCCCTTCCCTTCCTAGTTCCTAAATACTAGGGCCCTGAAACTGAAGGAACGTTCCCCTCCGGCCTGCACATCGGGATGTTTTTTCATCTCCGCATTACTAGTGCTATAACTTTTTTATTTTTTGAGGATGGAGCTGTGTGTTTTTTGTGAGACAAGCTGTAGAATTTTTTGGTACCATTTTGGGACACATGACTTTATGATCACTTTTTATTTCATTTTTGGAACAGGAAATGACCAAAAACAATCAATTATGGAATTGTTTTTTTTATTGGTGTTTTTTTCGCCATTCACCGTGCACCATAAATTACATGTAAACTTTATTCTGCAGGTCGATACGATTATGTTGATACCAAATTTATATAGTTTTTTATGTATTGCAGCTTTTCCACAATAAAATCACTTTTTAAAAAAAAAAATCATTTGTTTTCAGTGTCGCCATATTCTAAGACCCATAACTTTTTTATTTTTGCGTGGACAGAGCTGTGTCGATTTTTAGTCTTTGTAGGATGGATTGTCGTTTTTATTGGTACTATTTTGGGGTAAATGTGACTTTATGATCACTTTTTATTCCATTTTTTGGGAGGAGATGTGACCTAAAAACAGCGATTCTGGTGTCATTTTTCATTTTGTTTTTTTACAGCGTTCATTGTGCGGTATAAATTACATAATAGTTTTATAGTTTGGGTAGTTTCGGACTCGGCGATACCAATTATGTATAGTCCTATTTTTTACATATTTTTCCAATAATAAAAGACTTATTATAGGGAAAAAAGGCAATTTGGGGTTTTGAGCGCAGCATCTGAGGGATTAATCTTCCGGATTTAAGACCAGCTTTGGTCCTGATCGTTACAGGAAGGTGCCAGCTGTAATATACAGCTGACACCTGGCTGTGATGGTGTGGGCTCCGCTTCTATGCCCGCACTTTCACCGCAACGTAACTGTACTGCGGTTTGCTGGAACCCCTTTCCAATAGAGCCTTATATATATGACGGCTGTCAGGAAGGGGTTAAAGGGTTAAACATTACATTTAATAAATAAGATAGAAAAAGACCACCCCAAAGGTTCAAGCAAATACTAAACCGGTGCCGTCCCGGTATTGATTGTAAAAAGAGAAAGAGAAAATAATAAGTCCTGGGACATCTCCAGCACACAATGGGGTAACAAGAAAAATCATATACAAGTTTTATTGAATGAGATAAAGAAAATACCATTTCCCAAAGATGCTAATGCCTAATAAGTTTAAATACACTTTTTTTTAACCCTTTCAAGACCGAGCTCATTTTGGCCTTCAGGACCAGCCCCACTTTTTTCAAATCTGACATGTGTCACTTTATGTGGTAATAACTCTGGAATGCTTTTGCGTATCCAAGCGATTCTGAGATTGCTTTCTCGTGACATATTGTACTCTATATTAGTGAAAAAATTTGGTCAATAAATTCATTGCTTATTTGTGAAAAACACCAAAATTTTGAGAAAATTTGCAAAAATTATGATTTTTCTAATTTTAAATGTATCTGCTTGTAAAACAGATAGTAATACCACACAAAATTGTTACTATTTCACATATTCCATATGTCTACTTTATATTTGCATCGTTTTTTGAACATTATTTTATTTTTCTAGGACGTTTCAAGGCTTAGTACTTTACCAGCAATTTCTCACATTTTCAAGAAAATTTCAAAAGGTGATTTTTACAGGGACCAGTTCTGTTCTAAAGTGGCTTTGAGGGCCTTATGTACTGGATAGACCCATAAATCACCCCATATTAAAAATTGCACCCCTCAAAGTATTCAAAACAGCATTCAGAAAGTTTCTTAACCCTTTAGGCGTTTCACAGGAATTAAAGCAATGTAGAGGGGAAATTGACACATTTTTTTTTTTTTGCTGCAATTCATTTGTAATACATTTTTTTTCTGTAACACAGAAGGTTTTACCAGAGAAACGCAACACAGTATTTATTGCCCAGATTCTGCAGTTTTTAGAAATATCCAACATGTGGCCCTAGTGTGATAATGGACTGAAATACCGGCCTCAGAAGAAAAGGATCCCCAAGTGGATTTTGTGGCCTCCTTTTTTTAGAATATATTTTAGGCACGATGTCGGGTTTGAAGAGGTCTTGTAGTGCCAAAACAGTGGAAATCCCGCAAAAGTGACATGGTTTTGGAAAATGCACCCCTCAAGGAATTTATCTAGGGGTATAGTTAGCATCTTTACCCCACAGGTCTTCTGCTATATTTATTGAAGTTTGCCTGTGAAAGTGAAAATCTACTTTTTTTCTGAAAAAATATAAAAAAAAATAATATTTGCAAGGAATAAAAAAAAAAAAAGCACCCCAAAACTTATAAAGCTACTTCTCCCGATTACAGCAATACCCCATATGTGGTACTAAACTGCTGTTTGGACCCACGGCAGAGCTCAGAAGGGAAGGAGCGCCATTTGGATTTTGAAGCGCAGATTTTCTGGATTGGTTTTCAGTGCCATGTCGTGTTTGCAACGCCCTGGACGGAGCAAAACGGTGGAAACCCCCCAAAACTGACCCCATTTTGTAGACTACATCCCTCAAGGAATTTTTCTAGAGGTATAGTTAGCATTTTGACCCCACAGTTTTTTTGCTGAATTTAGTGGAATTAGGCCGTGAAAATGAAAATCTACTTTTTTCTGAAAAAACATAGAAATGTTTAATTTTTACAATGAATAAAGGAGAAATATCACCCCAAAATGTGTAAAGCAATTTGTCCTGATTACAGCAATACACCATATCTGGTAAGAAACTGCTGTTTGGACCCACGGCAGGAATCAGAAGGGAAGGAACAATATTTGGCTTTTGGAGCTCAAATTTAGCTGGAATGGTTTTCGGGTGTCATGTCGCATTTGCAAAGCCCCTGAGGTACCAAAACAGTGGAAACCTCCCAAAAGTCCCTTTAGGGGACTGGAACGAGCGATCATTAGGTCGCTGGTACAATACACTGCAGTACTAATGTATTGCAGTATAATATCATTTTTACAGGCTCCTGTAACAGCGCGATCGCTGTTCCTGTCCATTAGTCCCTGGTGTCAGCTGTAATACCCAGCAGACACCTGCAGAATATGGAGCGGGCGCAGCGCATGAGCCCGCTCCATATATAACCCCCCACACCACGACATGCTATTAAGTTGTGGTGCGCGAAGGCGTTAATGCGCAGCGGATGGTGCAAAGTGAAAATTAACATTTTCCACTGATATGCCATTTTAATGCACAATATTTTGTGCCCAGTTTGTGCCACTGAAGACAAATACCTCATACAATGTTGAGCGGGTTCTCCCGGATATAAAATATCATATATGTGGATGTAAGCTGGTGTTTGGGCACGCTGTGGGGCTCAGAAGTGAGGGAGCGCCATTTGGCTTTTAGAGCGCAGAGTTTGCTTGGTAACTGTTCTGTTTTGCTGGTATTCCAGTTTATGATGTGGGGGTATGTGTAAATTGGGCAGAGTACATCAGGACATAATAAGAGGGTATAATAATTCGGTAAATAAATAATAATCCGCAGATATGTGGCCAATATCGCACTGATAAATGGCGCCCGATCTTATCCGCTATTGGACACTGCACAATTTCTGTCGCTATATTCTGAGAGCCAGAACTTTTTTTTATTTTTTCTTCACCGGAGCCGTGCAACGACTTATTTGTTGCGAGACAATCTGTAGTTTTCATTGGTACCATTTTAGGGTACATGTGATTTTTTTATCACTTTTTATTAGTTTTTTTTTGGCAAGCAAAGTAACAAAAAAACAAATTCTGACAATGTTTTTTGTCTTTTTTTTTTTTACACTTTTCACCGTGCGCTATAAATTACATTTTACTTTATTCTGCGGGTCGATACGATTACGGCGATACCAGATGTATATAGCTTTTTTTATGTTTTGTGGCGATTGCGCAATAAAATCACTTTTCAATAAAATTATTTATTTTCTGTGTCACCATATTCTGAGAGCCGTAACTTTTTTATTTTTCAGTCAAAAAAGCTGTGTAAGGGCTTATTTTTTTGTGGGACGGGTTGTAGTTTTTATTGGTACTATTTTAGGGTACATGCGACTTTTTGATCACTTTTTATTCTATATTTTTGGAGGGTTGATGACCAAAAAAATAGTGATTCTGACGTTGTTTTTTAATTATTTTTTTTGCGCTGTTCACCGTGCGGGAAAAATAGTATTATAGTTTTATAGTTTGGGTCGTTGTGAATGCGGTCATACCAAATATGTGTACTTTTTTTTAACATTTTCATTTTTTCCCTTTAATAAAAGTCTTATTATAGGAAAAAAAGCATTTTTTGTTTTTGTAACTTTTATAACTTGTTTTTACACTTTTATGAAACATTTTTATTACTTTATTTTTTACTTTTTACTTGAAGACCTGCAACACTGATCGCTCCTATAATACATTACACTACCTAGGTAGTGTAACGTATCATAAACTGTCAGTGTGACGCTGAGAGTCACACTGACAGGAAGATTATGAGGACCGGCCTCCGGCTGGTTCTCATAGGCTGCTGTGCATGGCAGACCCGGGGGCCGTTGTATGGCCTCCAATTCTGCCTTATAACCGATTGCAGCACCTGCAATCGGTCCCCGGGAAAGTTTGTTGTAGCAACAAACTTTCCAGTTCGTTGCTACAACAGACTTTCCCTGCGATCACATGACCGGGACCTGAACCAATTATGTCCCGGTCATGTCTCCGGGACCAGAGGCAGGGGTTAACAGCGCGATCCGGGTGTCAGCGCTACTCTAAGACACCCGGATCGCGCTTTTAACACCCAGCGTGAATTCAGCAAATGCCGACGTGAATTTACTGTGAGCGGTCGGGAAGCGGTTAAGGAAAAAAAAAAGCAAATTTATATTAATTTAGTTGAAGAAAGGGGCAATACCCAACAATACATATAAAAAACATTCCACATTAAACATTACATTTACTGCAATGACCTACAGTGGGACTTCAATTTAGGAAAGTATGATCTCCTAAAACCTCCCACATTATCATCTCCACGTATAGTGAAATGCAGATCCATCTATTTCACATGGGTACAAGACGTCATTATTAATAATCACTTATAATAAATCCCATTAGAAGCTGCAGCTTTATAACATTAACATTTATTTATAACATGGAGCTCATGATGTCATATGAAGAGAATTCATTCCTGTCTGGTCAGGCGTCTCCATGATGTCTCTATAGCCGGTAGAAGATGTTATTTTCCCTATTTTGGCTTGGAATAAACGTCCACAATTTTATCAATAGGGATTTTGTCGCCATATTTGTTGCACATGTCTCTGAGTAAACGTATGCCGAGAACAATACAAATGGCGAGGATTCCCAGTCCAATCAGTAGCCACTGCGCCAGTTTAGATAAGCCTTGTCTGATCGCCTTCGCTGTTGAAGGTTTAGACCGTACCATGTTTTCTTCACTGAAGCGCTGGTCTGGCAGATTGTTGGCATCTTCCACTTGAAGCTTTGCTTCTGGCGTCTCCTCAGGGGTAGACATGCTCCCCTCCATCATTCTTCCTCCAGGTACATAGGGACGGTGCATAAAGTCTCCCCTGAATCTATTATTCCGATTCACAAACACTCTGAAATGCTTTTTTGGCGCTGGAATCGTGTCAAGGGTTCCTCTGAATGCGTGGAGACGTGCATAGTCACGTTCCATGTTGTCTCCCATGTATTTAATCTTCAGATGTTTCTTTAAATCCTTCATCTGCTTTTTTGGTAATGGCCTCGCCTCCAGGGGACCAAGGAGTAAGCAGAGAAGGACGAAAAAGCACCCAGAAAACATTTTGCAATACTCAGCTCTTGTCAGGAGGAGTCACTGTAGAGCCGGAGTTCCTGGGCCTTCAGGCTGTCGGATGTAGATCACAACAGCAGTGGTTCAAGTACTCAAGAATTTGACAGTAGTCAAGAGAAGTTGCGGACACTGTATCTCCTAAATAGGCAGCGAACAACTGAAAACATTATAGTGCAACTTCACTTACCTAGAACTTGCTGTCTATGACATCACCCGGCTGTGACATCACCTCATTAGCATATTTACATCACAATAGGCCTATGGATATTACCTTAAGTGATGATGCTTGCTGTCTATGACATCACCGGGCTGTGACATCACTTCATTATAATATTTGTATCACAATTGACCTATAGATATTACCTTAATTTACGCCAGGCAGAAATACCTACCTAAGCCAACTGTCAGTTTTACAGATATTTGTCAATAAAATATGGGAAGGGTAACATTTAACCCCTTGCAGCCGCTGCAAATTTTTGCCTTAACGACGGAGAACTATTTATCAAATCTGACATGAGTAACTTTATCTGGTATTAACTTTAGAATGCATTTCCCGATCCAAGTAATTCTGAGATTGTTTTTTTCATGACACATTGTACTCTATGTTGGTTGTAAATTTTTGGCAATACACTTTGCGTTTATTCATTAAAAAATGTGAAATTTACTGAAAATGTAAAGAATTTAAAAAAAATTATATTATTCTGCTTATAAGTTGGATAGTCCTACCATACAAGATAGTGGATAGTTAACATTTACCATATGTCTACTTATAAGTTTAGCAGCAATTTCTCACATTTTCTAGAAAATTTCCTAAACCTGTTTTTTAGGGACCACTTTAGTTCTGAACTAGCTTTGAGGGGCCTATATAATAGAAGACCCACATAAATGCCCCCATTTTAGAAACAGCACCCTTCAAATTATTTAAAATTGCATTTAGAAACTTTGTTAACCCTTTTGGTGTTTCACAGGAATTAAAGCAATATGGAGGTGAAATGTAATAATTTTTTTTGCAGATCTTTTATTTGTATCCATATTTTGTGTAACAAAGCAATGACCAACAACAAAGCAAACCTCAATATGTATTACCCTGATTCTGCAGTTTGTAGAAATACCCCATATGTGGCCCTAGTGCACAGGTTGACTCAACACAATCCTCAGAAATAAAGCAGCACCTCATGTATTTTAGGGCCTGGTTTTATTAGGATGTTTTTAGGCGCTATGTCACACCTATTTTGGAAACTACACCATTCAAGGAATTTATTTAGAGGTATAGGGATCGTTTTGTCCCCACACGTGTTACATAGCAGTTCCCGTACAAATGAGAAATTGCATTTTTTCTACTAAAACGTCGCATTTGTCCCTAAGATTTCATTTTCACAATGGGTAATAGGAGAAAAATCACCCTAAAATTTGTTATGTAATGTCTCCTGAACTCGGAAATACACCATATGTGGTGGTGTCCTAAAAAAAGTGACCCTATTTTGGAAACTACACTCCTATGTCCCTTCCCTTCCTAGTTCCTAAATACTAGGGCCCTGAAACTGAAGGAACGTTCCCCTCCGGCCTGCACATCGGGATGTTTTTTCATCTCCGCATTACTAGTGCTATAACTTTTTTATTTTTTGAGGATGGAGCTGTGTGTTTTTTGTGAGACAAGCTGTAGAATTTTTTGGTACCATTTTGGGACACATGACTTTATGATCACTTTTTATTTCATTTTTGGAACAGGAAATGACCAAAAACAATCAATTATGGAATTGTTTTTTTTATTGGTGTTTTTTTCGCCATTCACCGTGCACCATAAATTACATGTAAACTTTATTCTGCAGGTCGATACGATTATGTTGATACCAAATTTATATAGTTTTTTATGTATTGCAGCTTTTCCACAATAAAATCACTTTTTAAAAAAAAAAATCATTTGTTTTCAGTGTCGCCATATTCTAAGACCCATAACTTTTTTATTTTTGCGTGGACAGAGCTGTGTCGATTTTTAGTCTTTGTAGGATGGATTGTCGTTTTTATTGGTACTATTTTGGGGTAAATGTGACTTTATGATCACTTTTTATTCCATTTTTTGGGAGGAGATGTGACCTAAAAACAGCGATTCTGGTGTCATTTTTCATTTTGTTTTTTTACAGCGTTCATTGTGCGGTATAAATTACATAATAGTTTTATAGTTTGGGTAGTTTCGGACTCGGCGATACCAATTATGTATAGTCCTATTTTTTACATATTTTTCCAATAATAAAAGACTTATTATAGGGAAAAAAGGCAATTTGGGGTTTTGAGCGCAGCATCTGAGGGATTAATCTTCCGGATTTAAGACCAGCTTTGGTCCTGATCGTTACAGGAAGGTGCCAGCTGTAATATACAGCTGACACCTGGCTGTGATGGTGTGGGCTCCGCTTCTATGCCCGCACTTTCACCGCAACGTAACTGTACTGCGGTTTGCTGGAACCCCTTTCCAATAGAGCCTTATATATATGACGGCTGTCAGGAAGGGGTTAAAGGGTTAAACATTACATTTAATAAATAAGATAGAAAAAGACCACCCCAAAGGTTCAAGCAAATACTAAACCGGTGCCATCCCGGTATTGATTGTAAAAAGAGAAAGAGAAAATAATAAGTCCTGGGACATCTCCAGCACACAATGGGGTAACAAGAAAAATCATATACAAGTTTTATTGAATGAGATAAAGAAAATACCATTTCCCAAAGATGCTAATGCCTAATAAGTTTAAATACACTTTTTTTTAACCCTTTCAAGACCGAGCTCATTTTGGCCTTCAGGACCAGCCCCACTTTTTTCAAATCTGACATGTGTCACTTTATGTGGTAATAACTCTGGAATGCTTTTGCGTATCCAAGCGATTCTGAGATTGCTTTCTCGTGACATATTGTACTCTATATTAGTGAAAAAATTTGGTCAATAAATTCATTGCTTATTTGTGAAAAACACCAAAATTTTGAGAAAATTTGCAAAAATTATGATTTTTCTAATTTTAAATGTATCTGCTTGTAAAACAGATAGTAATACCACACAAAATTGTTACTATTTCACATATTCCATATGTCTACTTTATATTTGCATCGTTTTTTGAACATTATTTTATTTTTCTAGGACGTTTCAAGGCTTAGTACTTTACCAGCAATTTCTCACATTTTCAAGAAAATTTCAAAAGGTGATTTTTACAGGGACCAGTTCTGTTCTAAAGTGGCTTTGAGGGCCTTATGTACTGGATAGACCCATAAATCACCCCATATTAAAAATTGCACCCCTCAAAGTATTCAAAACAGCATTCAGAAAGTTTCTTAACCCTTTAGGCGTTTCACAGGAATTAAAGCAATGTAGAGGGGAAATTGACACATTTTTTTTTTTTTGCTGCAATTCATTTGTAATACATTTTTTTTCTGTAACACAGAAGGTTTTACCAGAGAAACGCAACACAGTATTTATTGCCCAGATTCTGCAGTTTTTAGAAATATCCAACATGTGGCCCTAGTGTGATAATGGACTGAAATACCGGCCTCAGAAGAAAAGGATCCCCAAGTGGATTTTGTGGCCTCCTTTTTTTAGAATATATTTTAGGCACGATGTCGGGTTTGAAGAGGTCTTGTAGTGCCAAAACAGTGGAAATCCCGCAAAAGTGACATGGTTTTGGAAAATGCACCCCTCAAGGAATTTATCTAGGGGTATAGTTAGCATCTTTACCCCACAGGTCTTCTGCTATATTTATTGAAGTTTGCCTGTGAAAGTGAAAATCTACTTTTTTTCTGAAAAAATATAAAAAAAAATAATATTTGCAAGGAATAAAAAAAAAAAAAGCACCCCAAAACTTATAAAGCTACTTCTCCCGATTACAGCAATACCCCATATGTGGTACTAAACTGCTGTTTGGACCCACGGCAGAGCTCAGAAGGGAAGGAGCACCATTTGGATTTTGAAGCGCAGATTTTCTGGATTGGTTTTCAGTGCCATGTCGTGTTTGCAACGCCCTGGACGGAGCAAAACGGTGGAAACCCCCCAAAACTGACCCCATTTTGTAGACTACATCCCTCAAGGAATTTTTCTAGAGGTATAGTTAGCATTTTGACCCCACAGTTTTTTTGCTGAATTTAGTGGAATTAGGCCGTGAAAATGAAAATCTACTTTTTTCTGAAAAAACATAGAAATGTTTAATTTTTACAATGAATAAAGGAGAAATATCACCCCAAAATGTGTAAAGCAATTTGTCCTGATTACAGCAATACGCCATATCTGGTAAGAAACTGCTGTTTGGACCCACGGCAGGAATCAGAAGGGAAGGAACAATATTTGGCTTTTGGAGCTCAAATTTAGCTGGAATGGTTTTCGGGTGTCATGTCGCATTTGCAAAGCCCCTGAGGTACCAAAACAGTGGAAACCTCCCAAAAGTCCCTTTAGGGGACTGGAACGAGCGATCATTAGGTCGCTGGTACAATACACTGCAGTACTAATGTATTGCAGTATAATATCATTTTTACAGGCTCCTGTAACAGCGCGATCGCTGTTCCTGTCCATTAGTCCCTGGTGTCAGCTGTAATACCCAGCAGACACCTGCAGAATATGGAGCGGGCGCAGCGCATGAGCCCGCTCCATATATAACCCCCCACACCATGACATGCTATTAAGTTGTGGTGCGCGAAGGCGTTAATGCGCAGCGGATGGTGCAAAGTGAAAATTAACATTTTCCACTGATATGCCATTTTAATGCACAATATGTTGTGCCCAGTTTGTGCCACTGAAGACAAATACCTCATACAATGTTGAGCGGGTTCTCCCGGATATAAAATATCATATATGTGGATGTAAGCTGGTGTTTGGGCACGCTGTGGGGCTCAGAAGTGAGGGAGCGCCATTTGGCTTTTAGAGCGCAGAGTTTGCTTGGTAACTGTTCTGTTTTGCTGGTATTCCAGTTTATGATGTGGGGGTATGTGTAAATTGGGCAGAGTACATCAGGACATAATAAGAGGGTATAATAATTCGGTAAATAAATAATAATCCGCAGATATGTGGCCAATATCGCACTGATAAATGGCGCCCGATCTTATCCGCTATTGGACACTGCACAATTTCTGTCGCTATATTCTGAGAGACAGAACTTTTTTTTATTTTTTCTTCACCGGAGCCGTGCAACGACTTATTTGTTGCGAGACAATCTGTAGTTTTCATTGGTACCATTTTAGGGTACATGTGATTTTTTTATCACTTTTTATTAGTTTTTTTTTGGCAAGCAAAGTAACAAAAAAACAAATTCTGACAATGTTTTTTGTCTTTTTTTTTTTACACTTTTCACCGTGCGCTATAAATTACATTTTACTTTATTCTGCGGGTCGATACGATTACGGCGATACCAGATGTATATAGTTTTTTTTATGTTTTGTGGCGATTGCGCAATAAAATCACTTTTCAATAAAATTATTTATTTTCTGTGTCACCATATTCTGAGAGCCGTAACTTTTTTATTTTTCAGTCAAAAAAGCTGTGTAAGGGCTTATTTTTTTGTGGGACGGGTTGTAGTTTTTATTGGTACTATTTTAGGGTACATGCGACTTTTTGATCACTTTTTATTCTATATTTTTGGAGGGTTGATGACCAAAAAAATAGTGATTCTGACATTGTTTTTTAATTATTTTTTTTGCGCTGTTCACCGTGCGGGAGAAATAGTATTATAGTTTTATAGTTTGGGTCGTTGTGAATGCGGTCATACCAAATATGTGTACTTTTTTTAACATTTTCATTTTTTCCCTTTAATAAAAGTCTTATTATAGGAAAAAAAGCATTTTTTGTTTTTGTAACTTTTATAACTTGTTTTTACACTTTTATGAAACATTTTTATTACTTTATTTTTTACTTTTTACTTGAAGACCTGCAACACTGATCGCTCCTATAATACATTACACTACCTAGGTAGTGTAACGTATCATAAACTGTCAGTGTGACGCTGAGAGTCACACTGACAGGAAGATTATGAGGACCGGCCTCCGGCTGGTTCTCATAGGCTGCTGTGCATGGCAGACCCGGGGGCCGTTGTATGGCCTCCAATTCTGCCTTATAACCGATTGCAGCACCTGCAATCGGTCCCCGGGAAAGTTTGTTGTAGCAACAAACTTTCCAGTTCGTTGCTACAACAGACTTTCCCTGCGATCACATGACCGGGACCTGAACCAATTATGTCCCGGTCATGTCTCCGGGACCAGAGGCAGGGGTTAACAGCGCGATCCGGGTGTCAGCGCTACTCTAAGACACCCGGATCGCCGCTTTTAACACCCATCGTGAATTCAGCAAATGCCGACGTGAATTTACTGTGAGCGGTCGGGAAGCGGTTAAGGAAAAAAAAAAAGCAAATTTATATTAATTTAGTTGAAGAAAGGGGCAATACCCAACAATACATATAAAAAACATTCCACATTAAACATTACATTTACTGCAATGACCTACAGTGGGACTTCAATTTAGGAAAGTATGATCTCCTAAAACCTCCCACATTATCATCTCCACGTATAGTGAAATGCAGATCCATCTATTTCACATGGGTACAAGACGTCATTATTAATAATCACTTATAATAAATCCCATTAGAAGCTGCAGCTTTATAACATTAACATTTATTTATAACATGGAGCTCATGATGTCATATGAAGAGAATTCATTCCTGTCTGGTCAGGCGTCTCCATGATGTCTCTATAGCCGGTAGAAGATGTTATTTTCCCTATTTTGGCTTGGAATAAACGTCCACAATTTTATCAATAGGGATTTTGTCGCCATATTTGTTGCACATGTCTCTGAGTAAACGTATGCCGAGAACAATACAAATGGCGAGGATTCCCAGTCCAATCAGTAGCCAATGCGCCAGTTTAGATAAGCCTTGTCTGATCGCCTTCGCTGTTGAAGGTTTAGACCGTACCATGTTTTCTTCACTGAAGCGCTGGTCTGGCAGATTGTTGGCATCTTCCACTTGAAGCTTTGCTTCTGGCGTCTCCTCAGGGGTAGACATGCTCCCCTCCATCATTCTTCCTCCAGGTACATAGGGACGGTGCATAAAGTCTCCCCTGAATCTATTATTCCGATTCACAAACACTCTGAAATGCTTTTTTGGCGCTGGAATCGTGTCAAGGGTTCCTCTGAATGCGTGGAGACGTGCATAGTCACGTTCCATGTTGTCTCCCATGTATTTAATCTTCAGATGTTTCTTTAAATCCTTCATCTGCTTTTTTGGTAATGGCCTCGCCTCCAGGGGACCAAGGAGTAAGCAGAGAAGGACGAAAAAGCACCCAGAAAACATTTTGCAATACTCAGCTCTTGTCAGGAGGAGTCACTGTAGAGCCGGAGTTCCTGGGCCTTCAGGCTGTCGGATGTAGATCACAACAGCAGTGGTTCAAGTACTCAAGAATTTGACAGTAGTCAAGAGAAGTTGCGGACACTGTATCTCCTAAATAGGCAGTGAACAACTGAAAACATTATAGTGCAACTTCACTTACCTAGAACTTGCTGTCTATGACATCACCCGGCTGTGACATCACCTCATTAGCATATTTACATCACAATAGGCCTATGGATATTACCTTAAGTGATGATGCTTGCTGTCTATGACATCACCGGGCTGTGACATCACTTCATTATAATATTTGTATCACAATAGACCTATAGATATTACCTTAATTTACGCCAGGCAGAAATACCTACCTAAGCCAACTGTCAGTTTTACAGATATTTGTCAATAAAATATGGGAAGGGTAACATTTAACCCCTTGCAGCCGCTGCAAATTTTTGCCTTAACGACGGAGAACTATTTATCAAATCTGACATGAGTAACTTTATCTGGTATTAACTTTAGAATGCATTTCCTGATCCAAGTAATTCTGAGATTGTTTTTTTCATGACACATTGTACTCTATGTTGGTTGTAAATTTTTGGCAATACACTTTGCGTTTATTCATTAAAAAATGTGAAATTTACTGAAAATGTAAAGAATTAAAAAAAAATTATATTATTCTGCTTATAAGTTGGATAGTCCTACCATACAAGATAGTGGATAGTTAACATTTACCATATGTCTACTTATAAGTTTAGCAGCAATTTCTCACATTTTCTAGAAAATTTCCTAAACCTGTTTTTTAGGGACCACTTTAGTTCTGAACTAGCTTTGAGAGGCCTATATAATAGAAGACCCACATAAATGCCCCCATTTTAGAAACAGCACCCTTCAAATTATTTAAAATTGCATTTAGAAACTTTGTTAACCCTTTTGGTGTTTCACAGGAATTAAAGCAATATGGAGGTGAAATGTAATAATTTTTTTTGCAGATCTTTTATTTGTATCCATATTTTGTGTAACAAAGCAATGACTAACAACAAAGCAAACCTCAATATGTATTACCCTGATTCTGCAGTTTGTAGAAATACCCCATATGTGGCCCTAGTGCACTGGTTGACTCAACACAATCCTCAGAAATAAAGCAGCACCTCATGTATTTTAGGGCCTGGTTTTATTAGGATGTTTTTAGGCGCTATGTCACACCTATTTTGGAAACTACACCATTCAAGGAATTTATTTAGAGGTATAGGGATCATTTTGTCCCCACACGTGTTACATAGCAGTTCCCGTACAAATGAGAAATTGCATTTTTTCTACTAAAACGTCGCATTTGTCCCTAAGATTTCATTTTCACAATGGGTAATAGGAGAAAAATCACCCTAAAATTTGTTATGTAATATCTCCTGAACTCGGAAATACACCATATGTGGTGGTGTCCTAAAAAAAGTGACCCTATTTTGGAAACTACACTCCTATGTCCCTTCCCTTCCTAGTTCCTAAATACTAGGGCCCTGAAACTGAAGGAACGTTCCCCTCCGGCCTGCACATCGGGATGTTTTTTCATCTCCGCATTACTAGTGCTATAACTTTTTTATTTTTTGAGGATGGAGCTGTGTGTTTTTTGTGAGACAAGCTGTAGAATTTTTTGGTACCATTTTGGGACACATGACTTTATGATCTTTTTTTATTTCATTTTTGGAACAGGAAATGACCAAAAACAATCAATTATGGAATTGTTTTTTTTATTGGTGTTTTTTTCGCCATTCACCGTGCACCATAAATTACATGTAAACTTTATTCTGCAGGTCGATACGATTATGTTGATACCAAATTTATATAGTTTTTTATGTATTGCAGCTTTTCCACAATAAAATCACTTTTAAAAAAAAAAAATCATTTGTTTTCAGTGTCGCCATATTCTAAGACCCATAACTTTTTTATTTTTGCGTGGACAGAGCTGTGTCGATTTTTAGTCGTTGTAGGATGGATTGTCGTTTTTATTGGTACTATTTTGGGGTAAATGTGACTTTATGATCACTTTTTATTCCATTTTTTGGGAGGAGATGTGACCTAAAAACAGCGATTCTGGTGTCATTTTTCATTTTGTTTTTTTACAGCGTTTATTGTGCGGTATAAATTACATAATAGTTTTATAGTTTGGGTAGTTTCGGACTCGGCGATACCAATTATGTATAGTCCTATTTTTTACATATTTTTCCAATAATAAAAGACTTATTATGGGGAAAAAAGGCAATTTGGGGTTTTGAGCGCAGCATCTGAGGGATTAATCTTCCGGATTTAAGACCAGCTTTGGTCCTGATCGTTACAGGAAGGTGCCAGCTGTAATATACAGCTGACACCTGGCTGTGATGGTGTGGGCTCCGCTTCTAAGCCCGCACTTTCACCGCAACGTAACTGTACTGCGGTTTGCGGGAACCCCTTTCCAATAGAGCCTTATATATATGACGGCTGTCAGGAAGGGGTTAAAGGGTTAAACATTACATTTAATAAATAAGATATAAAAAGACCACCCCAAAGGTTCAAGCAAATACTAAACCGGTGCCGTCCCGGTATTGATTGTAAAAAGAGAAAGAGAAAATAATAAGTCCTGGGACATCTCCAGCACACAATGGGGTAACAAGAAAAATCATATACAAGTTTTATTGAATGAGATAAAGAAAATACCATTTCCCAAAGATGCTAATGCCTAATAAGTTTAAATACACTTTTTTTTAACCCTTTCAAGACCGAGCTCATTTTGGCCTTCAGGACCAGCCCCATTTTTTTCAAATCTGACATGTGTCACTTTATGTGGTAATAACTCTGGAATGCTTTTGCCTATCCAAGCGATTCTGAGATTGCTTTCTCGTGACATATTGTACTCTATATTAGTGAAAAAATTTGGTCAATAAATTCATTGCTTATTTGTGAAAAACACCAAAATTTAGAGAAAATTTGCAAAAATTATGATTTTTCTAATTTTAAATGTATCTGCTTGTAAAACAGATAGTAATACCACACAAAATTGTTACTATTTCACATATTCCATATGTCTACTTTATATTTGCATCGTTTTTTGAACATTATTTTATTTTTCTAGGACGTTTCAAGGCTTAGTACTTTACCAGCAATTTCTCACATTTTCAAGAAAATTTCAAAAGGTGATTTTTACAGGGACCAGTTCTGTTCTAAAGTGGCTTTGAGGGCCTTATGTACTGGATATACCCATAAATCAGCCCATATTAAAAATTGCACCCCTCAAAGTATTCAAAACAGCATTCAGAAAGTTTCTTAACCCTTTAGGCGTTTCACAGGAATTAAAGCAATGTAGAGGGGAAATTGACAAATTTTTTTTTTTTTGCTGCAATTCATTTGTAATACATTTTTTTTCTGTAACACAGAAGGTTTTACCAGAGAAACGCAACACAGTATTTATTGCCCAGATTCTGCAGTTTTTAGAAATATCCAACATGTGGCCCTAGTGTGATAATGGACTGAAATACCGGCCTCAGAAGAAAAGGATCACCAAGTGGATTTTGTGGCCTCCTTTTTTTAGAATATATTTTAGGCACGATGTCGGGTTTGAAGAGGTCTTGTAGTGCCAAAACAGTGGAAATCCCACAAAAGTGACACGGTTTTGGAAAATGCACCCCTCAAGGAATTTATCTAGGGGTATAGTTAGCATCTTTACCCCACAGGTCTTCTGCTATATTTATTGAAGTTTGCCTGTGAAAGTGAAAATCTACATTTTTTCTGAAAAAATATAAAAAAAAATAATATTTGCAAGGAATAAAAAAAAAAAAAGCACCCCAAAACTTATAAAGCTACTTCTCCCGATTACAGCAATACCCCATATGTGGTACTAAACTGCTGTTTGGACCCACGGCAGAGCTCAGAAGGGAAGGAGCGCCATTTGGATTTTGAAGCGCAGATTTTCTGGATTGGTTTTCAGTGCCATGTCGTGTTTGCAACGCCCTGGACGGAGCAAAACGGTGGAAACCCCCCAAAACTGACCCCATTTTGTAGACTACATCCCTCAAGGAGTTTTTCTAGAGGTATAGTTAGCATTTTGACCCCACAGTTTTTTTGCTGAATTTAGTGGAATTAGGCCGTGAAAATGAAAATCTACTTTTTTCTGAAAAAACATAGAAATGTTTAATTTTTACAATGAATATAGGAGAAATATCACCCCAAAATGTGTAAAGCAATTTGTCCTGATTACAGCAATACGCCATATCTGGTAAGAAACTGCTGTTTGGACCCACGGCAGGAATCAGAAGGGAAGGAACAATATTTGGCTTTTGGAGCTCAAATTTAGCTGGAATGGTTTTCGGGTGTCATGTCGCATTTGCAAAGTCCCTGAGGTACCAAAACAGTGGAAACCTCCCAAAAGTCCCTTTAGGGGACTGGAACGAGCGATCATTAGGTCGCTGGTACAATACACTGCAGTACTAATGTATTGCAGTATAATATAATTTTTACAGGCTCCTGTAACAGCGCGATCGCTGTTCCTGTCCATTAGTCCCTGGTGTCAGCTGTGATACCCAGCAGACACCTGCAGAATATGGAGCGGGCGCAGCGCATGAGCCCGCTCCATATATAACCCCCCACACCACGACATGCTATTAAGTTGTGGTGCGCGAAGGCGTTAATGCGCAGCGGATGGTGCAAAGTGAAAATTAACATTTTCCACTGATATGACATTTTAATGCACAATATGTTGTGCCCAGTTTGTGCCACTGAAGACAAATACCTCATACAATGTTGAGCGGGTTCTCCCGGATATAAAATATCATATATGTGGATGTAAGCTGGTGTTTGGGCACGCTGTGGGGCTCAGAAGTGAGGGAGCGCCATTTGGCTTTTAGAGCGCAGAGTTTGCTTTGTAACTGTTCTGTTTTGCTGGTATTCCAGTTTATGATGTGGGGGTATGTGTAAATTGGGCAGAGTACATCAGGACATAATAAGAGGGTATAATAATTCGGTAAATAAATAATAATCCGCAGATATGTGGCCAATATCGCACTGATAAATGGCGCCCGATCTTATCCGCTATTGGACACTGCACAATTTCTGTCGCTATATTCTGAGAGACAGAACTTTTTTTTATTTTTTCTTCACCGGAGCCGTGCAACGACTTATTTGTTGCGAGACAATCTGTAGTTTTCATTGGTACCATTTTAGGGTACATGTGATTTTTTTATCACTTTTTATTAGTTTTTTTTTGGCAAGCAAAGTAACAAAAAAACAAATTCTGACAATGTTTTTTGTCTTTTTTTTTTTACACTTTTCACCGTGCGCTATAAATTACATTTTACTTTATTCTGCGGGTCGATACGATTACGGCGATACCAGATGTATATAGTTTTTTTTATGTTTTGTGGCGATTGCGCAATAAAATCACTTTTCAATAAAATTATTTATTTTCTGTGTCACCATATTCTGAGAGCCGTAACTTTTTTATTTTTCAGTCAAAAAAGCTGTGTAAGGGCTTATTTTTTTGTGGGACGGGTTGTAGTTTTTATTGGTACTATTTTAGGGTACATGCGACTTTTTGATCACTTTTTATTCTATATTTTTGGAGGGTTGATGACCAAAAAAATAGTGATTCTGACATTTTTTCTTAATTATTTTTTTTGCGCTGTTCACCGTGCGGGAAAAATAGTATTATAGTTTTATAGTTTGGGTCGTTGTGAATGCGGTCATACCAAATATGTGTACTTTTTTTAACATTTTCATTTTTTCCCTTTAATAAAAGTCTTATTATAGGAAAAAAAGCATTTTTTGTTTTTGTAACTTTTATAACTTGTTTTTACACTTTTATGAAACATTTTTATTACTTTATTTTTTACTTTTTACTTGAAGACCTGCAACACTGATCGCTCCTATAATACATTACACTACCTAGGTAGTGTAACGTATCATAAACTGTCAGTGTGACGCTGAGAGTCACACTGACAGGAAGATTATGAGGACCGGCCTCCGGCTGGTTCTCATAGGCTGCTGTGCATGGCAGACCCGGGGGCCGTTGTATGGCCTCCAATTCTGCCTTATAACCGATTGCAGCACCTGCAATCGGTCCCCGGGAAAGTTTGTTGTAGCAACAAACTTTCCAGTTCGTTGCTACAACAGACTTTCCCTGCGATCACATGACCGGGACCTGAACCAATTATGTCCCGGTCATGTCTCCGGGACCAGAGGCAGGGGTTAACAGCGCGATCCGGGTGTCAGCGCTACTCTAAGACACCCGGATCGCGCTTTTAACACCCATCGTGAATTCAGCAAATGCCGACGTGAATTTACTGTGAGCGGTCGGGAAGCGGTTAAGGAAAAAAAAAAGCAAATTTATATTAATTTAGTTGAAGAAAGGGGCAATACCCAACAATACATATAAAAACATTCCACATTAAACATTACATTTACTGCAATGACCTACAGTGGGACTTCAATTTAGGAAAGTATGATCTCCTAAAACCTCCCACATTATCATCTCCACGTATAGTGAAATGCAGATCCATCTATTTCACATGGGTACAAGACGTCATTATTAATAATCACTTATAATAAATCCCATTAGAAGCTGCAGCTTTATAACATTAACATTTATTTATAACATGGAGCTCATGATGTCATATGAAGAGAATTCATTCCTGTCTGGTCAGGCGTCTCCATGATGTCTCTATAGCCGGTAGAAGATGTTATTTTCCCTATTTTGGCTTGGAATAAACGTCCACAATTTTATCAATAGGGATTTTGTCGCCATATTTGTTGCACATGTCTCTGAGTAAACGTATGCCGAGAACAATACAAATGGCGAGGATTCCCAGTCCAATCAGTAGCCACTGCGCCAGTTTAGATAATCCTTGTCTGATCGCCTTCGCTGTTGAAGGTTTAGACCGTACCATGTTTTCTTCACTGAAGCGCTGGTCTGGCAGATTGTTGGCATCTTCCACTTGAAGCTTTGCTTCTGGCGTCTCCTCAGGGGTAGACATGCTCCCCTCCATCATTCTTCCTCCAGGTACATAGGGACGGTGCATAAAGTCTCCCCTGAATCTATTATTCCGATTCACAAACACTCTGAAATGCTTTTTTGGCGCTGGAATCGTGTCAAGGGTTCCTCTGAATGCGTGGAGACGTGCATAGTCACGTTCCATGTTGTCTCCCATGTATTTAATCTTCAGATGTTTCTTTAAATCCTTCATCTGCTTTTTTGGTAATGGCCTCGCCTCCAGGGGACCAAGGAGTAAGCAGAGAAGGACGAAAAAGCACCCAGAAAACATTTTGCAATACTCAGCTCTTGTCAGGAGGAGTCACTGTAGAGCCGGAGTTCCTGGGCCTTCAGGCTGTCGGATGTAGATCACAACAGCAGTGGTTCAAGTACTCAAGAATTTGACAGTAGTCAAGAGAAGTTGCGGACACTGTATCTCCTAAATAGGCAGCGAACAACTGAAAACATTATAGTGCAACTTCACTTACCTAGAACTTGCTGTCTATGACATCACCCGGCTGTGACATCACCTCATTAGCATATTTACATCACAATAGGCCTATGGATATTACCTTAAGTGATGATGCTTGCTGTCTATGACATCACCGGGCTGTGACATCACTTCATTATAATATTTGTATCACAATAGACCTATAGATATTACCTTAATTTACGCCAGGCAGAAATACCTACCTAAGCCAACTGTCAGTTTTACAGATATTTGTCAATAAAATATGGGAAGGGTAACATTTAACCCCTTGCAGCCGCTGCAAATATTTGCCTTAACGACGGAGAACTATTTATCAAATCTGACATGAGTAACTTTATCTGGTATTAACTTTAGAATGCATTTCCCGATCCAAGTAATTCTGAGATTGTTTTTTTCATGACACATTGTACTCTATGTTGGTTGTAAATTTTTGGCAATACACTTTGCGTTTATTCATTAAAAAATGTGAAATTTACTGAAAATGTAAAGAATTAAAAAAAAATTATATTATTCTGCTTATAAGTTGGATAGTCCTACCATACAAGATAGTGGATAGTTAACATTTACCATATGTCTACTTATAAGTTTAGCAGCAATTTTTCACATTTTCTAGAAAATTTCCTAAACCTGTTTTTTAGGGACCACTTTAGTTCTGAATTAGCTTTGAGGGGCCTATATAATAGAAGACCCACATAAATGCCCCCATTTTAGAAACAGCACCCTTCAAATTATTTAAAATTGCATTTAGAAACTTTGTTAACCCTTTTGGTGTTTCACAGGAATTAAAGCAATATGGAGGTGAAATGTAATAATTTTTTTTGCAGATCTTTTATTTGTATCCATATTTTGTGTAACAAAGCAATCACTAACAACAAAGCAAACCTCAATATGTATTACCCTGATTCTGCAGTTTGTAGAAATACCCCATATGTGGCCCTAGTGCACTGGTTGACTCAACACAATCCTCAGAAATAAAGCAGCACCTCATGTATTTTAGGGCCTGGTTTTATTAGGATGTTTTTAGGCGCTATGTCACACCTATTTTGGAAACTACACCATTCAAGGAATTTATTTAGAGGTATAGGGATCGTTTTGTCCCCACACGTGTTACATAGCAGTTCCCGTACAAATGAGAAATTGCATTTTTTCTACTAAAACGTCGCATTTGTCCCTAAGATTTCATTTTCACAATGGGTAATAGGAGAAAAATCACCCTAAAATTTGTTATGTAATGTCTCCTGAACTCGGAAATACACCATATGTGGTGGTGTCCTAAAAAAAGTGACCCTATTTTGGAAACTACACTCCTATGTCCCTTCCCTTCCTAGTTCCTAAATACTAGGGCCCTGAAACTGAAGGAACGTTCCCCTCCGGCCTGCACATCGGGATGTTTTTTCATCTCCGCATTACTAGTGCTATAACTTTTTTATTTTTTGAGGATGGAGCTGTGTGTTTTTTGTGAGACAAGCTGTAGAATTTTTTGGTACCATTTTGGGACACATGACTTTATGATCACTTTTTATTTCATTTTTGGAACAGGAAATGACCAAAAACAATCAATTATGGAATTGTTTTTTTTATTGGTGTTTTTTTCGCCATTCACCGTGCACCATAAATTACATGTAAACTTTATTCTGCAGGTCGATACGATTATGTTGATACCAAATTTATATAGTTTTTTATGTATTGCAGCTTTTCCACAATAAAATCACTTTTTTAAAAAAAAAACATTTGTTTTCAGTGTCGCCATATTCTAAGACCCATAACTTTTTTATTTTTGCGTGGACAGAGCTGTGTCGATTTTTAGTCTTTGCAGGATGGATTGTCGTTTTTATTGGTACTATTTTGGGGTAAATGTGACTTTATGATCACTTTTTATTCCATTTTTTGGGAGGAGATGTGACCTAAAAACAGCGATTCTGGTGTCATTTTTCATTTTGTTTTTTTACAGCGTTCATTGTGCGGTATAAATTACATAATAGTTTTATAGTTTGGGTAGTTTCGGACTCGGCGATACCAATTATGTATAGTCCTATTTTTTACATATTTTTCCAATAATAAAAGACTTATTATGGGGAAAAAAGGCAATTTGGGGTTTTGAGCGCAGCATCTGAGGTATTAATCTTCCGGATTTAAGACCAGCTTTGGTCCTGATCGTTACAGGAAGGTGCCAGCTGTAATATACAGCTGACACCTGGCTGTGATGGTGTGGGCTCCGCTTCTAAGCCCGCACTTTCACCGCAACGTAACTGTACTGCGGTTTGCGGGAACCCCTTTCCAATAGAGCCTTATATATATGACGGCTGTTAAAGGGTTAAACATTACATTTAATAAATAAGATATAAAAAGACCACCCCAAAGGTTCAAGCAAATACTAAACCGGTGCCGTCCCGGTATTGATTGTAAAAAGAGAAAGAGAAAATAATAAGTCCTGGGACATCTCCAGCACACAATGGGGTAACAAGAAAAATCATATACAAGTTTTATTGAATGAGATAAAGAAAATACCATTTCCCAAAGATGCTAATGCCTAATAAGTTTAAATACACTTTTTTTTAACCCTTTCAAGACCGAGCTCATTTTGGCCTTCAGGACCAGCCCCATTTTTTTCAAATCTGACATGTGTCACTTTATGTGGTAATAACTCTGGAATGCTTTTGCCTATCCAAGCGATTCTGAGATTGCTTTCTCGTGACATATTGTACTCTATATTAGTGAAAAAATTTGGTCAATAAATTCATTGCTTATTTGTGAAAAACACCAAAATTTAGAGAAAATTTGCAAAAATTATGATTTTTCTAATTTTAAATGTATCTGCTTGTAAAACAGATAGTAATACCACACAAAATTGTTACTATTTCACATATTCCATATGTCTACTTTATATTTGCATCGTTTTTTGAACATTATTTTATTTTTCTAGGACGTTTCAAGGCTTAGTACTTTACCAGCAATTTCTCACATTTTCAAGAAAATTTCAAAAGGTGATTTTTACAGGGACCAGTTCTGTTCTAAAGTGGCTTTGAGGGCCTTATGTACTGGATAGACCCATAAATCACCCCATATTAAAAATTGCACCCCTCAAAGTATTCAAAACAGCATTCAGAAAGTTTCTTAACCCTTTAGGCGTTTCACAGGAATTAAAGCAATGTAGAGGGGAAATTGACACATTTTTTTTTTTTTGCTGCAGTTCATTTGTAATACATTTTTTTTCTGTAACACAGAAGGTTTTACCAGAGAAACGCAACACAGTATTTATTGCCCAGATTCTGCAGTTTTTAGAAATATCCAACATGTGGCCCTAGTGTGATAATGGACTGAAATACCGGCCTCAGAAGAAAAGGATCACCAAGTGGATTTTGTGGCCTCCTTTTTTTAGAATATATTTTAGGCACGATGTCGGGTTTGAAGAGGTCTTGTGCCAAAACAGTGGAAATCCCGCAAAAGTGACACGGTTTTGGAAAATGCACCCCTCAAGGAATTTATCTAGGGGTATAGTTAGCATCTTTACCCCACAGGTCTTCTGCTATATTTATTGAAGTTTGCCTGTGAAAGTGAAAATCTACTTTTTTTCTGAAAAAATATAAAAAAAAATAATATTTGCAAGGAATAAAATAAAAAAAAGAAAGCCAAAACTTATAAAGCTACTTCTCCCGATTACAGCAATACCCCATATGTGGTACTAAACTGCTGTTTGGACCCACGGCAGAGCTCAGAAGGGAAGGAGCGCCATTTGGATTTTGAAGCGCAGATTTTCTGGATTGGTTTTCAGTGCCATGTCGTGTTTGCAACGCCCTGGACGGAGCAAAACGGTGGAAACCCCCCAAAACTGACCCCATTTTGTAGACTACATCCCTCAAGGAATTTTTCTAGAGGTATAGTTAGCATTTTGACCCCACAGTTTTTTTGCTGAATTTAGTGGAATTAGGCCGTGAAAATGAAAATCTACTTTTTTCTGAAAAAACATAGAAATGTTTAATTTTTACAATGAATAAAGGAGAAATATCACCCCAAAATGTGTAAAGCAATTTGTCCTGATTACAGCAATACGCCATATCTGGTAAGAAACTGCTGTTTGGACCCACGGCAGGAATCAGAAGGGAAGGAACAATATTTGGCTTTTGGAGCTCAAATTTAGCTGGAATGGTTTTCGGGTGTCATGTCGCATTTGCAAAGCCCCTGAGGTACCAAAACAGTGGAAACCTCCCAAAAGTCCCTTTAGGGGACTGGAACGAGCGATCATTAGGTCGCTGGTACAATACACTGCAGTACTAATGTATTGCAGTATAATATCATTTTTACAGGCTCCTGTAACAGCGCGATCGCTGTTCCTGTCCATTAGTCCCTGGTGTCAGCTGTAATACCCAGCAGACACCTGCAGAATATGGAGCGGGCGCAGCGCATGAGCCCGCTCCATATATAACCCCCCACACCACGACATGCTATTAAGTTGTGGTGCGCGAAGGCGTTAATGCGCAGCGGATGGTGCAAAGTGAAAATTAACATTTTCCACTGATATGCCATTTTAATGCACAATATGTTGTGCCCAGTTTGTGCCACTGAAGACAAATACCTCATACAATGTTGAGCGGGTTCTCCCGGATATAAAATATCATATATGTGGATGTAAGCTGGTGTTTGGGCACGCTGTGGGGCTCAGAAGTGAGGGAGCGCCATTTGGCTTTTAGAGCGCAGAGTTTGCTTGGTAACTGTTCTGTTTTGCTGGTATTCCAGTTTATGATGTGGGGGTATGTGTAAATTGGGCAGAGTACATCAGGACATAATAAGAGGGTATAATAATTCGGTAAATAAATAATAATCCGCAGATATGTGGCCAATATCGCACTGATAAATGGCGCCCGATCTTATCCGCTATTGGACACTGCACAATTTCTGTCGCTATATTCTGAGAGACAGAACTTTTTTTTATTTTTTCTTCACCGGAGCCGTGCAACGACTTATTTGTTGCGAGACAATCTGTAGTTTTCATTGGTACCATTTTAGGGTACATGTGATTTTTTTATCACTTTTTATTAGTTTTTTTTGGCAAGCAAAGTAACAAAAAAACAAATTCTGACAATGTTTTTTGTCTTTTTTTTTTTACACTTTTCACCGTGCGCTATAAATTACATTTTACTTTATTCTGCGGGTCGATACGATTACGGCGATACCAGATGTATATCGTTTTTTTTATGTTTTGTGGCGATTGCGCAATAAAATCACTTTTCAATAAAATTATTTATTTTCTGTGTCACCATATTCTGAGAGCCGTAACTTTTTTATTTTTCAGTCAAAAAAGCTGTGTAAGGGCTTATTTTTTTGTGGGACGGGTTGTAGTTTTTATTGGTACTATTTTAGGGTACATGCGACTTTTTGATCACTTTTTATTCTATATTTTTGGAGGGTTGATGACCAAAAAAATAGTGATTCTGACATTGTTTTTTAATTATTTTTTTTGCGCTGTTCACCGTTCGGGAAAAATAGTATTATAGTTTTATAGTTTGGGTCGTTGTGAATGCGGTCATACCAAATATGTGTACTTTTTTTAACATTTTCATTTTTTCCCTTTAATAAAAGTCTTATTATAGGAAAAAAAGCATTTTTTGTTTTTGTAACTTTTATAACTTGTTTTTACACTTTTATGAAACATTTTTATTACTTTATTTTTTACTTTTTACTTGAAGACCTGCAACACTGATCGCTCCTATAATACATTACACTACCTAGGTAGTGTAACGTATCATAAACTGTCAGTGTGACGCTGAGAGTCACACTGACAGGAAGATTATGAGGACCGGCCTCCGGCTGGTTCTCATAGGCTGCTGTGCATGGCAGACCCGGGGGCCGTTGTATGGCCTCCAATTCTGCCTTATAACCGATTGCAGCACCTGCAATCGGTCCCCGGGAAAGTTTGTTGTAGCAACAAACTTTCCAGTTCGTTGCTACAACAGACTTTCCCTGCGATCACATGACCGGGACCTGAACCAATTATGTCCCGGTCATGTCTCCGGGACCAGAGGCAGGGGTTAACAGCGCGATCCGGGTGTCAGCGCTACTCTAAGACACCCGGATCGCGCTTTTAACACCCATCGTGAATTCAGCAAATGCCGACGTGAATTTACTGTGAGCGGTAGGGAAGCGGTTAAGGAAAAAAAAAAGCAAATTTATATTAATTTAGTTGAAGAAAGGGGTAATACCCAACAATACATATAAAAAACATTCCACATTAAACATTACATTTACTGCAATGACCTACAGTGGGACTTCAATTTAGGAAAGTATGATCTCCTAAAACCTCCCACATTATCATCTCCACGTATAGTGAAATGCAGATCCATCTATTTCACATGGGTACAAGACGTCATTATTAATAATCACTTATAATAAATCCCATTAGAAGCTGCAGCTTTATAACATTAACATTTATTTATAACATGGAGCACATGATGTCATATGAAGAGAATTCATTCCTGTCTGGTCAGGCGTCTCCATGATGTCTCTATAGCCGGTAGAAGATGTTATTTTCCCTATTTTGGCTTGGAATAAACGTCCACAATTTTATCAATAGGGATTTTGTCGCCATATTTGTTGCACATGTCTCTGAGTAAACGTATGCCGAGAACAATACAAATGGCGAGGATTCCCAGTCCAATCAGTAGCCACTGCGCCAGTTTAGATAAGCCTTGTCTGATCGCCTTCGCTGTTGAAGGTTTAGACCGTACCATGTTTTCTTCACTGAAGCGCTGGTCTGGCAGATTGTTGGCATCTTCCACTTGAAGCTTTGCTTCTGGCGTCTCCTCAGGGGTAGACATGCTCCCCTCCATCATTCTTCCTCCAGGTACATAGGGACGGTGCATAAAGTCTCCCCTGAATCTATTATTCCGATTCACAAACACTCTGAAATGCTTTTTTGGCGCTGGAATCGTGTCAAGGGTTCCTCTGAATGCGTGGAGACGTGCATAGTCACGTTCCATGTTGTCTCCCATGTATTTAATCTTCAGATGTTTCTTTAAATCCTTCATATGCTTTTTTGGTAATGGCCTCGCCTCCAGGGGACCAAGGAGTAAGCAGAGAAGGACGAAAAAGCACCCAGAAAACATTTTGCAATACTCAGCTCTTGTCAGGAGGAGTCACTGTAGAGCCGGAGTTCCTGGGCCTTCAGGCTGTCGGATGTAGATCACAACAGCAGTGGTTCAAGTACTCAAGAATTTGACAGTAGTCAAGAGAAGTTGCGGACACTGTATCTCCTAAATAGGCAGCGAACAACTGAAAACATTATAGTGCAACTTCACTTACCTAGAACTTGCTGTCTATGACATCACCCGGCTGTGACATCACCTCATTAGCATATTTACATCACAATAGGCCTATGGATATTACCTTAAGTGATGATGCTTGCTGTCTATGACATCACCGGGCTGTGACATCACTTCATTATAATATTTGTATCACAATAGACCTATAGATATTACCTTAATTTACGCCAGGCAGAAATACCTACCTAAGCCAACTGTCAGTTTTACAGATATTTGTCAATAAAATATGGGAAGGGTAACATTTAACCCCTTGCAGCCGCTGCAAATTTTTGCCTTAACGACGGAGAACTATTTATCAAATCTGACATGAGTAACTTTATCTGGTATTAACTTTAGAATGCATTTCCCGATCCAAGTAATTTTGAGATTGTTTTTTTCATGACACATTGTACTCTATGTTGGTTGTAAATTTTTGGCAATACACTTTGCGTTTATTCATTAAAAAATGTGAAATTTACTGAAAATGTAAAGAATTAAAAAAAAATTATATTATTCTGCTTATAAGTTGGATAGTCCTACCATACAAGATAGTGGATAGTTAACATTTACCATATGTCTACTTATAAGTTTAGCAGCAATTTCTCACATTTTCTAGAAAATTTCCTAAACCTGTTTTTTAGGGACCACTTTAGTTCTGAACTAGCTTTGAGGGACCTATATAATAGAAGACCCACATAAATGCCCCCATTTTAGAAACAGCACCCTTCAAATTATTTAAAATTGCATTTAGAAACTTTGTTAACCCTTTTGGTGTTTCACAGGAATCAAAGCAATATGGAGGTGAAATGTAATAATTTTTTTTGCAGATCTTTTATTTGTATCCATATTTTGTGTAACAAAGCAATGACTAACAACAAAGCAAACCTCAATATGTATTACCCTGATTCTGCAGTTTGTAGAAATACCCCATATGTGGCCCTAGTGCACTGGTTGACTCAACACAATCCTCAGAAATAAAGCAGCACCTCATGTATTTTAGGGCCTGGTTTTATTAGGATGTTTTTAGGCGCTATGTCACACCTATTTTGGAAACTACACCATTCAAGGAATTTATTTAGAGGTATAGGGATCGTTTTGTCCCCACACGTGTTACATAGCAGTTCCCATACAAATGAGAAATTGCATTTTTTCTACTAAAACGTCGCATTTGTCCCTAAGATTTCATTTTCACAATGGGTAATAGGAGAAAAATCACCCTAAAATTTGTTATGTAATGTCTCCTGAACTCGGAAATACACCATATGTGGTGGTGTCCTAAAAAAAGTGACCCTATTTTGGAAACTACACTCCTATGTCCCTTCCCTTCCTAGTTCCTAAATACTAGGGCCCTGAAACTGAAGGAACGTTCCCCTCCGGCCTGCACATCGGGATGTTTTTTCATCTCCGCATTACTAGTGCTATAACTTTTTTATTTTTTGAGGATGGAGCTGTGTGTTTTTTGTGAGACAAGCTGTAGAATTTTTTGGTACCATTTTGGGACACATGACTTTATGATCACTTTTTATTTCATTTTTGGAACAGGAAATGACCAAAAACAATCAATTATGGAATTGTTTTTTTTATTGGTGTTTTTTTCGCCATTCACCGTGCACCATAAATTACATGTAAACTTTATTCTGCAGGTCGATACGATTATGTTGATACCAACTTTATATAGTTTTTTATGTATTGCAGCTTTTCCACAATAAAATCAGTTTTTAAAAAAAAAAATCATTTGTTTTCAGTGTCGCCATATTCTAAGACCCATAACTTTTTTATTTTTGCGTGGACAGAGCTGTGTCGATTTTTAGTCTTTGTAGGATGGATTGTCGTTTTTATTGGTACTATTTTGGGGTAAATGTGACTTTATGATCACTTTTTATTCCATTTTTTGGGAGGAGATGTGACCTAAAAACAGCGATTCTGGTGTCATTTTTCATTTTGTTTTTTTACAGCGTTCATTGTGCGGTATAAATTACATAATAGTTTTATAGTTTGGGTAGTTTCGGACTCGGCGATACCAATTATGTATAGTCCTATTTTTTACATATTTTTCCAATAATAAAAGACTTATTATGGGGAAAAAAGGCAATTTGGGGTTTTGAGCGCAGCATCTGAGGGATTAATCTTCCGGATTTAAGACCAGCTTTGGTCCTGATCGTTACAGCAAGGTGCCAGCTGTAATATACAGCTGACACCTGGCTGTGATGGTGTGGGCTCCGCTTCTAAGCCCGCACTTTCACCGCAACGTAACTGTACTGCGGTTTGCGGGAACCCCTTTCCAATAGAGCCTTATATATATGACGGCTGTCAGGAAGGGGTTAAAGGGTTAAACATTACATTTAATAAATAAGATATAAAAAGACCACCCCAAAGGTTCAAGCAAATACTAAACCGGTGCCGTCCCGGTATTGATTGTAAAAAGAGAAAGAGAAAATAATAAGTCCTGGGACATCTCCAGCACACAATGGGGTAACAAGAAAAATCATATACAAGTTTTATTGAATGAGATAAAGAAAATACCATTTCCCAAAGATGCTAATGCCTAATAAGTTTAAATACACCTTTTTTTAACCCTTTCAAGACCGAGCTCATTTTGGCCTTCAGAACCAGCCCCATTTTTTTCAAATCTGACATGTGTCACTTTATGTGGTAATAACTCTGGAATGCTTTTGCCTATCCAAGCGATTCTGAGATTGCTTTCTCGTGACATATTGTACTCTATATTAGTGAAAAAATTTGGTCAATAAATTCATTGCTTATTTGTGAAAAACACCAAAATTTAGAGAAAATTTGCAAAAATTATGATTTTTCTAAATTAAATTTATCTGCTTGTAAAACAGATAGTAATACCACACAAAATTGTTACTATTTCACATATTCCATATGTCTACTTTATATTTGCATCGTTTTTTGAACATTATTTTATTTTTCTAGGACGTTTCAAGGCTTAGTACTTTACCAGCAATTTCTCACATTTTCAAGAAAATTTCAAAAGGTGATTTTTACAGGGACCAGTTCTGTTCTAAAGTGGCTTTGAGGGCCTTATGTACTGGATAGACCCATAAATCACCCCATATTAAAAATTGCACCCCTCAAAGTATTCAAAACAGCATTCAGAAAGTTTCTTAACCCTTTAGGCGTTTCACAGGAATTAAAGCAATGTAGAGGGGAAATTGACACATTTTATTTTTTTTGCTGCAGTTCATTTGTAATACATTTTTTTTCTGTAACACAGAAGGTTTTACCAGAGAAACGCAACACAGTATTTATTGCCCAGATTCTGCAGTTTTTAGAAATATCCAACATGTGGCCCTAGTGTGATAATGGACTGAAATACCGGCCTCAGAAGAAAAGGATCACCAAGTGGATTTTGTGGCCTCCTTTTTTTAGAATATATTTTAGGCACGATGTCGGGTTTGAAGAGGTCTTGTGCCAAAACAGTGGAAATCCCACAAAAGTGACACGGTTTTGGAAAATGCACCCCTCAAGGAATTTATCTAGGGGTATAGTTAGCATCTTTACCCCACAGGTCTTCTGCTATATTTATTGAAGTTTGCCTGTGAAAGTGAAAATCTACTTTTTTTCTGAAAAAATATAAAAAAAAATAATATTTGCAAGGAATAAAATAAAAAAAAGAAAGCCAAAACTTATAAAGCTACTTCTCCCGATTACAGCAATACCCCATATGTGGTACTAAACTGCTGTTTGGACCCACGGCAGAGCTCAGAAGGGAAGGAGCGCCATTTGGATTTTGAAGCGCAGATTTTCTGGATTGGTTTTCAGTGCCATGTCGTGTTTGCAACGCCCTGGACGGAGCAAAACGGTGGAAACCCCCCAAAACTGACCCCATTTTGTAGACTACATCCCTCAAGGAATTTTTCTAGAGGTATAGTTAGCATTTTGACCCCACAGTTTTTTTGCTGAATTTAGTGGAATTAGGCCGTGAAAATGAAAATCTACTTTTTTCTGAAAAAACATAGAAATGTTTAATTTTTACAATGAATAAAGGAGAAATATCACCCCAAAATGTGTAAAGCAATTTGTCCTGATTACAGCAATACGCCATATCTGGTAAGAAACTGCTGTTTGGACCCACGGCAGGAATCAGAAGGGAAGGAACAATATTTGGCTTTTGGAGCTCAAATTTAGCTGGAATGGTTTTCGGGTGTCATGTCGCATTTGCAAAGCCCCTGAGGTACCAAAACAGTGGAAACCTCCCAAAAGTCCCTTTAGGGGACTGGAACGAGCGATCATTAGGTCGCTGGTACAATACACTGCAGTACTAATGTATTGCAGTATAATATCATTTTTACAGGCTCCTGTAACAGCGCGATCGCTGTTCCTGTCCATTAGTCCCTGGTGTCAGCTGTAATACCCAGCAGACACCTGCAGAATATGGAGCGGGCGCAGCGCATGAGCCCGCTCCATATATAACCCCCCACACCACGACATGCTATTAAGTTGTGGTGCGCGAAGGCGTTAATGCGCAGCGGATGGTGCAAAGTGAAAATTAACATTTTCCACTGATATGCCATTTTAATGCACAATATGTTGTGCCCAGTTTGTGCCACTGAAGACAAATACCTCATACAATGTTGAGCGGGTTCTCCCGGATATAAAATATCATATATGTGGATGTAAGCTGGTGTTTGGGCACGCTGTGGGGCTCAGAAGTGAGGGAGCGCCATTTGGCTTTTAGAGCGCAGAGTTTGCTTGGTAACTGTTCTGTTTTGCTGGTATTCCAGTTTATGATGTGGGGGTATGTGTAAATTGGGCAGAGTACATCAGGACATAATAAGAGGGTATAATAATTCGGTAAATAAATAATAATCCGCAGATATGTGGCCAATATCGCACTGATAAATGGCGCCCGATCTTATCCGCTATTGGACACTGCACAATTTCTGTCGCTATATTCTGAGAGACAGAACTTTTTTTTATTTTTTCTTCACCGGAGCCGTGCAACGACTTATTTGTTGCGAGACAATCTGTAGTTTTCATTGGTACCATTTTAGGGTACATGTGATTTTTTTATCACTTTTTATTAGTTTTTTTTGGCAAGCAAAGTAACAAAAAAACAAATTCTGACAATGTTTTTTGTCTTTTTTTTTTTACACTTTTCACCGTGCGCTATAAATTACATTTTACTTTATTCTGCGGGTCGATACGATTACGGCGATACCAGATGTATATCGTTTTTTTTATGTTTTGTGGCGATTGCGCAATAAAATCACTTTTCAATAAAATTATTTATTTTCTGTGTCACCATATTCTGAGAGCCGTAACTTTTTTATTTTTCAGTCAAAAAAGCTGTGTAAGGGCTTATTTTTTTGTGGGACGGGTTGTAGTTTTTATTGGTACTATTTTAGGGTACATGCGACTTTTTGATCACTTTTTATTCTATATTTTTGGAGGGTTGATGACCAAAAAAATAGTGATTCTGACATTGTTTTTTAATTATTTTTTTTGCGCTGTTCACCGTTCGGGAAAAATAGTATTATAGTTTTATAGTTTGGGTCGTTGTGAATGCGGTCATACCAAATATGTGTACTTTTTTTAACATTTTCATTTTTTCCCTTTAATAAAAGTCTTATTATAGGAAAAAAAGCATTTTTTGTTTTTGTAACTTTTATAACTTGTTTTTACACTTTTATGAAACATTTTTATTACTTTATTTTTTACTTTTTACTTGAAGACCTGCAACACTGATCGCTCCTATAATACATTACACTACCTAGGTAGTGTAACGTATCATAAACTGTCAGTGTGACGCTGAGAGTCACACTGACAGGAAGATTATGAGGACCGGCCTCCGGCTGGTTCTCATAGGCTGCTGTGCATGGCAGACCCGGGGGCCGTTGTATGGCCTCCAATTCTGCCTTATAACCGATTGCAGCACCTGCAATCGGTCCCCGGGAAAGTTTGTTGTAGCAACAAACTTTCCAGTTCGTTGCTACAACAGACTTTCCCTGCGATCACATGACCGGGACCTGAACCAATTATGTCCCGGTCATGTCTCCGGGACCAGAGGCAGGGGTTAACAGCGCGATCCGGGTGTCAGCGCTACTCTAAGACACCCGGATCGCGCTTTTAACACCCATCGTGAATTCAGCAAATGCCGACGTGAATTTACTGTGAGCGGTAGGGAAGCGGTTAAGGAAAAAAAAAAGCAAATTTATATTAATTTAGTTGAAGAAAGGGGTAATACCCAACAATACATATAAAAAACATTCCACATTAAACATTACATTTACTGCAATGACCTACAGTGGGACTTCAATTTAGGAAAGTATGATCTCCTAAAACCTCCCACATTATCATCTCCACGTATAGTGAAATGCAGATCCATCTATTTCACATGGGTACAAGACGTCATTATTAATAATCACTTATAATAAATCCCATTAGAAGCTGCAGCTTTATAACATTAACATTTATTTATAACATGGAGCACATGATGTCATATGAAGAGAATTCATTCCTGTCTGGTCAGGCGTCTCCATGATGTCTCTATAGCCGGTAGAAGATGTTATTTTCCCTATTTTGGCTTGGAATAAACGTCCACAATTTTATCAATAGGGATTTTGTCGCCATATTTGTTGCACATGTCTCTGAGTAAACGTATGCCGAGAACAATACAAATGGCGAGGATTCCCAGTCCAATCAGTAGCCACTGCGCCAGTTTAGATAAGCCTTGTCTGATCGCCTTCGCTGTTGAAGGTTTAGACCGTACCATGTTTTCTTCACTGAAGCGCTGGTCTGGCAGATTGTTGGCATCTTCCACTTGAAGCTTTGCTTCTGGCGTCTCCTCAGGGGTAGACATGCTCCCCTCCATCATTCTTCCTCCAGGTACATAGGGACGGTGCATAAAGTCTCCCCTGAATCTATTATTCCGATTCACAAACACTCTGAAATGCTTTTTTGGCGCTGGAATCGTGTCAAGGGTTCCTCTGAATGCGTGGAGACGTGCATAGTCACGTTCCATGTTGTCTCCCATGTATTTAATCTTCAGATGTTTCTTTAAATCCTTCATATGCTTTTTTGGTAATGGCCTCGCCTCCAGGGGACCAAGGAGTAAGCAGAGAAGGACGAAAAAGCACCCAGAAAACATTTTGCAATACTCAGCTCTTGTCAGGAGGAGTCACTGTAGAGCCGGAGTTCCTGGGCCTTCAGGCTGTCGGATGTAGATCACAACAGCAGTGGTTCAAGTACTCAAGAATTTGACAGTAGTCAAGAGAAGTTGCGGACACTGTATCTCCTAAATAGGCAGCGAACAACTGAAAACATTATAGTGCAACTTCACTTACCTAGAACTTGCTGTCTATGACATCACCCGGCTGTGACATCACCTCATTAGCATATTTACATCACAATAGGCCTATGGATATTACCTTAAGTGATGATGCTTGCTGTCTATGACATCACCGGGCTGTGACATCACTTCATTATAATATTTGTATCACAATAGACCTATAGATATTACCTTAATTTACGCCAGGCAGAAATACCTACCTAAGCCAACTGTCAGTTTTACAGATATTTGTCAATAAAATATGGGAAGGGTAACATTTAACCCCTTGCAGCCGCTGCAAATTTTTGCCTTAACGACGGAGAACTATTTATCAAATCTGACATGAGTAACTTTATCTGGTATTAACTTTAGAATGCATTTCCCGATCCAAGTAATTTTGAGATTGTTTTTTTCATGACACATTGTACTCTATGTTGGTTGTAAATTTTTGGCAATACACTTTGCGTTTATTCATTAAAAAATGTGAAATTTACTGAAAATGTAAAGAATTAAAAAAAAATTATATTATTCTGCTTATAAGTTGGATAGTCCTACCATACAAGATAGTGGATAGTTAACATTTACCATATGTCTACTTATAAGTTTAGCAGCAATTTCTCACATTTTCTAGAAAATTTCCTAAACCTGTTTTTTAGGGACCACTTTAGTTCTGAACTAGCTTTGAGGGACCTATATAATAGAAGACCCACATAAATGCCCCCATTTTAGAAACAGCACCCTTCAAATTATTTAAAATTGCATTTAGAAACTTTGTTAACCCTTTTGGTGTTTCACAGGAATCAAAGCAATATGGAGGTGAAATGTAATAATTTTTTTTGCAGATCTTTTATTTGTATCCATATTTTGTGTAACAAAGCAATGACTAACAACAAAGCAAACCTCAATATGTATTACCCTGATTCTGCAGTTTGTAGAAATACCCCATATGTGGCCCTAGTGCACTGGTTGACTCAACACAATCCTCAGAAATAAAGCAGCACCTCATGTATTTTAGGGCCTGGTTTTATTAGGATGTTTTTAGGCGCTATGTCACACCTATTTTGGAAACTACACCATTCAAGGAATTTATTTAGAGGTATAGGGATCGTTTTGTCCCCACACGTGTTACATAGCAGTTCCCATACAAATGAGAAATTGCATTTTTTCTACTAAAACGTCGCATTTGTCCCTAAGATTTCATTTTCACAATGGGTAATAGGAGAAAAATCACCCTAAAATTTGTTATGTAATGTCTCCTGAACTCGGAAATACACCATATGTGGTGGTGTCCTAAAAAAAGTGACCCTATTTTGGAAACTACACTCCTATGTCCCTTCCCTTCCTAGTTCCTAAATACTAGGGCCCTGAAACTGAAGGAACGTTCCCCTCCGGCCTGCACATCGGGATGTTTTTTCATCTCCGCATTACTAGTGCTATAACTTTTTTATTTTTTGAGGATGGAGCTGTGTGTTTTTTGTGAGACAAGCTGTAGAATTTTTTGGTACCATTTTGGGACACATGACTTTATGATCACTTTTTATTTCATTTTTGGAACAGGAAATGACCAAAAACAATCAATTATGGAATTGTTTTTTTTATTGGTGTTTTTTTCGCCATTCACCGTGCACCATAAATTACATGTAAACTTTATTCTGCAGGTCGATACGATTATGTTGATACCAACTTTATATAGTTTTTTATGTATTGCAGCTTTTCCACAATAAAATCAGTTTTTAAAAAAAAAAATCATTTGTTTTCAGTGTCGCCATATTCTAAGACCCATAACTTTTTTATTTTTGCGTGGACAGAGCTGTGTCGATTTTTAGTCTTTGTAGGATGGATTGTCGTTTTTATTGGTACTATTTTGGGGTAAATGTGACTTTATGATCACTTTTTATTCCATTTTTTGGGAGGAGATGTGACCTAAAAACAGCGATTCTGGTGTCATTTTTCATTTTGTTTTTTTACAGCGTTCATTGTGCGGTATAAATTACATAATAGTTTTATAGTTTGGGTAGTTTCGGACTCGGCGATACCAATTATGTATAGTCCTATTTTTTACATATTTTTCCAATAATAAAAGACTTATTATGGGGAAAAAAGGCAATTTGGGGTTTTGAGCGCAGCATCTGAGGGATTAATCTTCCGGATTTAAGACCAGCTTTGGTCCTGATCGTTACAGCAAGGTGCCAGCTGTAATATACAGCTGACACCTGGCTGTGATGGTGTGGGCTCCGCTTCTAAGCCCGCACTTTCACCGCAACGTAACTGTACTGCGGTTTGCGGGAACCCCTTTCCAATAGAGCCTTATATATATGACGGCTGTCAGGAAGGGGTTAAAGGGTTAAACATTACATTTAATAAATAAGATATAAAAAGACCACCCCAAAGGTTCAAGCAAATACTAAACCGGTGCCGTCCCGGTATTGATTGTAAAAAGAGAAAGAGAAAATAATAAGTCCTGGGACATCTCCAGCACACAATGGGGTAACAAGAAAAATCATATACAAGTTTTATTGAATGAGATAAAGAAAATACCATTTCCCAAAGATGCTAATGCCTAATAAGTTTAAATACACCTTTTTTTAACCCTTTCAAGACCGAGCTCATTTTGGCCTTCAGAACCAGCCCCATTTTTTTCAAATCTGACATGTGTCACTTTATGTGGTAATAACTCTGGAATGCTTTTGCCTATCCAAGCGATTCTGAGATTGCTTTCTCGTGACATATTGTACTCTATATTAGTGAAAAAATTTGGTCAATAAATTCATTGCTTATTTGTGAAAAACACCAAAATTTAGAGAAAATTTGCAAAAATTATGATTTTTCTAAATTAAATTTATCTGCTTGTAAAACAGATAGTAATACCACACAAAATTGTTACTATTTCACATATTCCATATGTCTACTTTATATTTGCATCGTTTTTTGAACATTATTTTATTTTTCTAGGACGTTTCAAGGCTTAGTACTTTACCAGCAATTTCTCACATTTTCAAGAAAATTTCAAAAGGTGATTTTTACAGGGACCAGTTCTGTTCTAAAGTGGCTTTGAGGGCCTTATGTACTGGATAGACCCATAAATCACCCCATATTAAAAATTGCACCCCTCAAAGTATTCAAAACAGCATTCAGAAAGTTTCTTAACCCTTTAGGCGTTTCACAGGAATTAAAGCAATGTAGAGGGGAAATTGACACATTTTATTTTTTTTGCTGCAGTTCATTTGTAATACATTTTTTTTCTGTAACACAGAAGGTTTTACCAGAGAAACGCAACACAGTATTTATTGCCCAGATTCTGCAGTTTTTAGAAATATCCAACATGTGGCCCTAGTGTGATAATGGACTGAAATACCGGCCTCAGAAGAAAAGGATCACCAAGTGGATTTTGTGGCCTCCTTTTTTTAGAATATATTTTAGGCACGATGTCGGGTTTGAAGAGGTCTTGTGCCAAAACAGTGGAAATCCCACAAAAGTGACACGGTTTTGGAAAATGCACCCCTCAAGGAATTTATCTAGGGGTATAGTTAGCATCTTTACCCCACAGGTCTTCTGCTATATTTATTGAAGTTTGCCTGTGAAAGTGAAAATCTACTTTTTTTCTGAAAAAATATAAAAAAAAATAATATTTGCAAGGAATAAAATAAAAAAAAGAAAGCCAAAACTTATAAAGCTACTTCTCCCGATTACAGCAATACCCCATATGTGGTACTAAACTGCTGTTTGGACCCACGGCAGAGCTCAGAAGGGAAGGAGCGCCATTTGGATTTTGAAGCGCAGATTTTCTGGATTGGTTTTCAGTGCCATGTCGTGTTTGCAACGCCCTGGACGGAGCAAAACGGTGGAAACCCCCCAAAACTGACCCCATTTTGTAGACTACATCCCTCAAGGAATTTTTCTAGAGGTATAGTTAGCATTTTGACCCCACAGTTTTTTTGCTGAATTTAGTGGAATTAGGCCGTGAAAATGAAAATCTACTTTTTTCTGAAAAAACATAGAAATGTTTAATTTTTACAATGAATAAAGGAGAAATATCACCCCAAAATGTGTAAAGCAATTTGTCCTGATTACAGCAATACGCCATATCTGGTAAGAAACTGCTGTTTGGACCCACGGCAGGAATCAGAAGGGAAGGAACAATATTTGGCTTTTTGAGCTCAAATTTAGCTGGAATGGTTTTCGGGTGTCATGTCGCATTTGCAAAGCCCCTGAGGTACCAAAACAGTGGAAACCTCCCAAAAGTCCCTTTAGGGGACTGGAACGAGCGATCATTAGGTCGCTGGTACAATACACTGCAGTACTAATGTATTGCAGTATAATATCATTTTTACAGGCTCCTGTAACAGCGCGATCGCTGTTCCTGTCCATTAGTCCCTGGTGTCAGCTGTAATACCCAGCAGACACCTGCAGAATATGGAGCGGGCGCAGCGCATGAGCCCGCTCCATATATAACCCCCCACACCACGACATGCTATTAAGTTGTGGTGCGCGAAGGCGTTAATGCGCAGCGGATGGTGCAAAGTGAAAATTAACATTTTCCACTGATATGCCATTTTAATGCACAATATGTTGTGCCCAGTTTGTGCCACTGAAGACAAATACCTCATACAATGTTGAGCGGGTTCTCCCGGATATAAAATATCATATATGTGGATGTAAGCTGGTGTTTGGGCACGCTGTGGGGCTCAGAAGTGAGGGAGCGCCATTTGGCTTTTAGAGCGCAGAGTTTGCTTGGTAACTGTTCTGTTTTGCTGGTATTCCAGTTTATGATGTGGGGGTATGTGTAAATTGGGCAGAGTACATCAGGACATAATAAGAGGGTATAATAATTCGGTAAATAAATAATAATCCGCAGATATGTGGCCAATATCGCACTGATAAATGGCGCCCGATCTTATCCGCTATTGGACACTGCACAATTTCTGTCGCTATATTCTGAGAGCCAGAACTTTTTTTTATTTTTTCTTCACCGGAGCCGTGCAACGACTTATTTGTTGCGAGACAATCTGTAGTTTTCATTGGTACCATTTTAGGGTACATGTGATTTTTTTATCACTTTTTATTAGTTTTTTTTTGGCAAGCAAAGTAACAAAAAAACAAATTCTGACAATGTTTTTTGTCTTTTTTTTTTTTACACTTTTCACCGTGCGCTATAAATTACATTTTACTTTATTCTGCGGGTCGATACGATTACGGCGATACCAGATGTATATAGTTTTTTTTATGTTTTGTGGCGATTGCGCAATAAAATCACTTTTCAATAAAATTATTTATTTTCTGTGTCACCATATTCTGAGAGCCGTAACTTTTTTATTTTTCAGTCAAAAAAGCTGTGTAAGGGCTTATTTTTTTGTGGGACGGGTTGTAGTTTTTATTGGTACTATTTTAGGGTACATGCGACTTTTTGATCACTTTTTATTCTATATTTTTGGAGGGTTGATGACCAAAAAAATAGTGATTCTGACATTGTTTTTTAATTATTTTTTTTGCGCTGTTCACCGTGCGGGAAAAATAGTATTATAGTTTTATAGTTTGGGTCGTTGTGAATGCGGTCATACCAAATATGTGTACTTTTTTTAACATTTTCATTTTTTCCCTTTAATAAAAGTCTTATTATAGGAAAAAAAGCATTTTTTGTTTTTGTAACTTTTATAACTTGTTTTTACACTTTTATGAAACATTTTTATTACTTTATTTTTTACTTTTTACTTGAAGACCTGCAACACTGATCGCTCCTATAATACATTACACTACCTAGGTAGTGTAACGTATCATAAACTGTCAGTGTGACGCTGAGAGTCACACTGACAGGAAGATTATGAGGACCGGCCTCCGGCTGGTTCTCATAGGCTGCTGTGCACGGCAGACCCGGGGGCCGTTGTATGGCCTCCAATTCTGCCTTATAACCGATTGCAGCACCTGCAATCGGTCCCCGGGAAAGTTTGTTGTAGCAACAAACTTTCCAGTTCGTTGCTACAACAGACTTTCCCTGCGATCACATGACCGGGACCTGAACCAATTATGTCCCGGTCATGTCTCCGGGACCAGAGGCAGGGGTTAACAGCGCGATCCGGGTGTCAGCGCTACTCTAAGACACCCGGATCGCGCTTTTAACACCCATCGTGAATTCAGCAAATGCCGACGTGAATTTACTGTGAGCGGTCGGGAAGCGGTTAAGGAAAAAAAAAAGCTAATTTATATTAATTTAGTTGAAGAAAGGGGCAATACCCAACAATACATATAAAAAACATTCCACATTAAACATTACATTTACTGCAATGACCTACAGTGGGACTTCAATTTAGGAAAGTATGATCTCCTAAAACCTCCCACATTATCATCTCCACGTATAGTGAAATGCAGATCCATCTATTTCACATGGGTACAAGACGTCATTATTAATAATCACTTATAATAAATCCCATTAGAAGCTGCAGCTTTATAACATTAACATTTATTTATAACATGGAGCTCATGATGTCATATGAAGAGAATTCATTCCTGTCTGGTCAGGCGTCTCCATGATGTCTCTATAGCCGGTAGAAGATGTTATTTTCCCTATTTTGGCTTGGAATAAACGTCCACAATTTTATCAATAGGGATTTTGTCGCCATATTTGTTGCACATGTCTCTGAGTAAACGTATGCCGAGAACAATACAAATGGCGAGGATTCCCAGTCCAATCAGTAGCCACTGCGCCAGTTTAGATAAGCCTTGTCTGATCGCCTTCGCTGTTGAAGGTTTAGACCGTACCATGTTTTCTTCACTGAAGCGCTGGTCTGGCAGATTGTTGGCATCTTCCACTTGAAGCTTTGCTTCTGGCGTCTCCTCAGGGGTAGACATGCTCCCCTCCATCATTCTTCCTCCAGGTACATAGGGACGGTGCATAAAGTCTCCCCTGAATCTATTATTCCGATTCACAAACACTCTGAAATGCTTTTTTGGCGCTGGAATCGTGTCAAGGGTTCCTCTGAATGCGTGGAGACGTGCATAGTCACGTTCCATGTTGTCTCCCATGTATTTAATCTTCAGATGTTTCTTTAAATCCTTCATCTGCTTTTTTGGCAATGGCCTCGCCTCCAGGGGACCAAGGAGTAAGCAGAGAAGGACGAAAAAGCACCCAGAAAACATTTTGCAATACTCATCTCTTGTCAGGAGGAGTCACTGTAGAGCCGGAGTTCCTGGGCCTTCAGGCTGTCGGATGTAGCTCACAACAGCAGTGGTTCAAGTACTCAAGAATTTGACAGTAGTCAAGAGAAGTTGCGGACACTGTATCTCCTAAATAGGCAGCGATCAACTGAAAACATTATAGTGCAACTTCACTTACCTAGAACTTGCTGTCTATGACATCACCCGGCTGTGACATCACCTCATTAGCATATTTACATCACAATAGTCCTATGGATATTACCTTAAGTGATGATGCTTGCTGTCTATGACATCACCGGGCTGTGACATCACTTCATTATAATATTTGTATCACAATAGACATATAGATATTACCTTAATTTTCGCCAGGCAGAAGAAATACCTACCTAAGGCTATGTTCACACGGGGTATTTTGCCGAGTTTTTTGACGCGGAAACCGCGTCACAAAACTCGGCAAAAACGGCCCGAGAGGCGTCGGCGTCGGCGTCTTTTTCCCGCGAGCAGTAAAACTGCCTCGCGGGAAAAAGAAGCGACATGCCCTATCTTCGGGCGCTTCCGCCTCTGACCTCCCATTGACTTCAATGGGAGGCAGGAGAAAGCGTATTTCTCGCTGTTTTATGCCCGCGGCGCTCAATGGCCGCGGGCAAAAAACGGCGCGATAATTGCCGCGAAAATCGGCGTGCAGGGAGAGGAATATCTGCCTCAAAGTTCCAAACGGAATTTTGAGGCAGATATTCCTCCCCCAAAATACTCCGTGTGAACATAGCCTAAGCCAACTGTCAGTTTTACAGATATTTGTCAATAAAATATGGGAAGGGTATCATTTAACCCCTTAATGACCGGGCCATTTTGCACGTTAATGACCAAGGATTATTTTTTGTTTTTTCATGGTCGCATTCCAAGAGTCGTAACTTTTTTTTAATTCCGTCGACATAGCCGTATAAGGGCTTGTTTTTTGCGGGACGAGTTGTATTTTGTAATTGCACCATTTTTAGATGCTTACAATTAGAGATGAAAAGTTTCGTTTCGGCTAGTTCGCCGAATTTCACAAAAAAGTTCGATTCGGACCGAACTAGTTCGGACCGAACCTGTCACTTACGTGCGCCGAGCATGCTACTGTCTCGGGTGCTGATAGAGTTAATGGGCTGCACTAACTCTTTCAGCAACCTTGACAGTACATGCTCGGCACGCGGAAAATACAATTTTAATGTAATAAAAAAATAAAAATAATATGTTCGTACTTACTTTCCTCCTGTCCGGCCTCCAGCGATGACGTTTCATCCCTTTCGCCGCTGCAGCCAATCACAGGCTGTAGTGGCGGTCACGCACGTCAGGATGACGCTTCATCCCACGTGACCGCCTCTGCAGCCAATCACAGGCTGCAGCGGCGACATGGATGAAACGTCGTCGCTGGAGGCCGGACAGGAGGAAAGTAAGTATGAACGTATTATTATTTTTTTTTGCATGTATGTATGGTTGCATGTATGTATGTATGTATGTATGTATGTTGTATGTTGTCATGTATGTATGTATATATGTGCATGTATGTTTGCATGTATGTTGGCATGTATGTATATATGTGCATGTGTGTATGTATATTTGCATGTATATATTTGCATGTATGTATGTATGTTTGCATGAATGTATGTTTGTATGTATGTATGTATGTTTGCATGAATGTATGTTTGCATGAATGTATGTTTGCATGAATGTATGTTTGCATGTATGTATGTTGTCATGTTTGTATGTTGTCATGTATGTATGTATATTGTCATGTATGTATGTATATATGTGCATGTATGTTTGTATATATATTTGAATGTATATATTTGCATGTATGTATGTTTGCATGTGTGTATGTTTGCATGTATGTATGTATGTTGGCATGTATGTATATATGTGCATGTATATTTGCATGTATATATTTGCATGTATGTATGTATGTTTGCATGAATGTATGTATGTATGTATGTTTGCATTTTATGTATGTTTGCATGTATGTATGTATGTTTGCATTAATGTATGTATGTCGTCATGTATGTATGTTGTCATGCATGTATATATGTGCATGTTTGTATGTATATTTGCATGTATATATTTGCATGTATGTATGTATGTTTGCATTTATGTATGTTTGCATGAATGTATATTTGCATGTATGTATGTATGTATGTATGTTGTCATGTATGTATGTTGTCATGTATGTTGGCATGTATGTATACATGTTTGTATGTATGTATGTATGTATGTTTGCATGCATGTATGTATGTATGTTGTCATGTATGTTTGCATGTTTTTATTTTTGCATGTATGTTTGCATGTATGTTTATATATATGTGCATGTATGTAATTATGTTTGCATGTATTTATGTCTGCATGTATATTTGTGCATGCTTGTATATATGTATGTATGTATCTTTGCATGTTTGTATGTATGGTTTCATGTGTGTGTGTATGCATGTATGTATGATAGTTTGCATGTATGTATGTGTGTATGTTTGTATATATATATATGTATGTACGTATGTATGTTTGCATGTATGTTTGTTTGTATATATGTCTGTATGGCCATGTATGATACTGTCTGCTGGTGCCCTGTATCTAAGTCAACTTCGTGGCAGGCTTCTATACATGGTATAACAGTCAGTATCACACATTAAACTGAATCTAAGCCTACGACATGTTTTATTTCATTTTATTTTTTTTTACAGGTTTGGTGTTTGGACTACGTCGGTTTCGAGGACTACTTCGATGACGGTTTTTTTTTCTACAATAAAATGGTTAATGAGGGTTGTGTTGGGGGTGCTTTATTTCTATAAAATATTTTATCTATATCTTTGTCTTTTTCTTTTCAAATTTTATTACTACCACTTTAGTAATGGCCGCTGTCTGAGTGACAACATCCATTACTAAGGCGAGGCTTAGTGTTAGCCGGTGCAGAGGCTAACACTAACCACCATTATTACCCCGGTACCCACCACCACCAGGGGTGCCGGGAAGAGCCAGGTACGATCCAGTACCCGACCATCTGTTGTGATGGTCGGGCTCTGGGGCGGCCGCAGGCTGGTATTATGAGGCTGGGAGGGGCCAAAAACAGTGGACCTTCCCACCCTTGTAATGCTAGGCTGCTGCTGCTGTGTTGTATCTGGCTGGTTATAAAAGTGGGGGGGACCCCCACGTAATTTTTTTTAAATTATTTATTTATTTATTTTTTTTTTTTAAAAAGACATGGGGTTCCACCCAATTTATCATAACCAGCCACATACAACACAGTGTTATTAGCCTGGGAATGGACAAAACCAGTGGCCCTTCCCACCCATGTAATGCCAGACTGCTGCGGCCTTGTATATGGCTGGTTATTAAAAATGTGGGGGACCCAACGTCTAGCATTACAAGGGTGGGAAGGTCCACTGTTTTTGGCCCTTCCCAGCCTCATAATACCAGCCTACGGCCGCCCCAGTACCCGACCATCACAACAGATGGTCGGGTACTGGATCGTACCAAGCTCTTCCCGGCACCCCTGGTGGTGGTGGGTACCGGGGTAATAATGGGTGGTTAGTGCTAGCCTCTGCACCGGCTAACACTAAGTACCGCCTTAATAATGGACGCTGTCAATCAGCCAACTGCCATTATCTAGGCACTAATAAAGTTTAAAAAAAAACACAAAGACAATTCTTTTTTATTGAAATAAGAAATCCCCAACAAAACCCTCGTTAACCATTTTATTAAAATTTTAAAAAACGTAGATCTGCGCAGTAGTCCAACGAATTGAAGATGTAGTCCAATCGGTACATCAAAATCTGCAACAACATAAAAAAACAGTTATCAATGTGAACAATAACAATACTTCTACTCACCTACACACATATATACACGCACACACACACACAAACAACCATACAAAAACACACACATATACACAAACACACATATACACACATATAAACAAACACACCCATATATACACAAACACACACATATACAAAAACACACACACACACACACACAAACATCTACACACAAACATATATACAAATACACCCATATATATACACAAACACACCCATATATACGCAAACACACACATAAACACACACCCATATACACACATACACAAACACACACATATACAAAACACACACACAAACATCTACACACAAACATATACACATGAGGACAGTAGTGGAGGAGAGGTAACAGACTGAGAGCTACGTAATGGTAAGAGCAGAGTTCACAGCAGCACTGAATCTGCACGCTCATCTCCTGAAATACTCTGTGCTGCCTTAAACTCTGTGGACAGGTCAGGATCCTGTTTCTTTTAAATGCTGCACTGTAGCGCAGCCTTATATAGTGGATCGAGCGGGTTCCCTAGCAGCATTTAAAAGAAACAGGATCCTGACCTGTCCACAGAGTTTAAGGCAGCACAGAGTATTTCAGGAGAGGAGCACGGCCGGCCACAGGCAGCCGGTCGTTTTTCCAAGCCGTGCTCCCATTATGCACACGACCGTAAAAACACCCGTTATTGCGGGTCGTAATTATGACCCGCAATAACGGGCTCATAGACTTCTGTTACCCACGGGTACCTTCCCGTTTTCTCACGGGAAGGTGCCCGTGGCGTTAAAAAAATAGAACATGTTCTATTTTTCTATTTTACGGGCCGTGCTGCTATAAAATTTAGGGTATGTTCACACGACAGCGTCCGTAACGGCTGAAATTACGGGGATGTTTCCGCCTGAAAATATCCCCGTAATTTTAGCCGTAACGGCATGTGCAGGCGCTTGAACGCCGCGTCCATTACGGACGTAATTGGCGCTGCTATTCATTGGAGTCAATGAATAACGGCTCCAATTACGGCCAAAGAAGTGACAGGTCACTTCTTTGACGCGGGCGTCTATTTACGCGCCGTCATTTGACAGCGGCGCGTAAATATATGCCTCGTGTGAACAGACAAACGTCTGCCCATTGCTTTCAATGGGCAGATGTTTGTCAGCGCTATCGAGGCGCTATTTTCGGGCGTAATTCGGGGCAAACAATCCCGAATTACATCCGTAATTAGTGCGTGTGAACACAGGGTATGTTCACACGCACTAATTACGGACGTAATTCGGGGGTTTTTGCCCCGAATTACGTCCAAAAATAGATAGCGATAGCGATAGCGCTGACAAACATCTGCCCATTGAAAGCAATGGGCAGACGTTTGTCTGTTCACACGAGGCGTATATTTACGCGCCGCTGTCAAATGACGGCGCGTAAATAGATGCCCGCGTCAAAGAAGTGACCTGTCACTTCTTTGGCCGTAATTGGAGCCGTTATTCATTGACTCCAATGAATAGCAGCGCCAATTACGTCCGTAATGGACGCGGCGTTCAAGCGCCTGCATATGCCGTAACGGCTGAAATTACGGGGATGTTTTCAGGCGGAAACATCCCCGTAATTTCAGCCGTAACGGACGCTGTCGTGTGAACATACCCTTATAATGACAGCACGGCTCGTAAAAGCGGCCGGCTGCCCGTGGCCGGCCGTGCTCGTAATTACGAGTCGTAATTACGAGCACGACCCGTAAAATAAAAAAATAGAACATGTTCTATCTTTTTAACGGCACGGGCACCTTCCTCGCCTCCAGGGGACCAAGGAGTAAGCAGAGAAGGACGAAAAAGCACCCAGAAAACATTTTGCAATACTCATCTCTTGTCAGGAGGAGTCACTGTAGAGCCGGAGTTCCTGGGCCTTCAGGCTGTCGGATGTAGCTCACAACAGCAGTGGTTCAAGTACTCAAGAATTTGACAGTAGTCAAGAGAAGTTGCGGACACTGTATCTCCTAAATAGGCAGCGATCAACTGAAAACATTATAGTGCAACTTCACTTACCTAGAACTTGCTGTCTATGACATCACCCGGCTGTGACATCACCTCATTAGCATATTTACATCACAATAGTCCTATGGATATTACCTTAAGTGATGATGCTTGCTGTCTATGACATCACCGGGCTGTGACATCACTTCATTATAATATTTGTATCACAATAGACCTATAGATATTACCTTAATTTTCGCCAGGCAGAAATACCTACCTAAGGCTATGTTCACACGGGGTATTTTGCCGAGTTTTTTGACGCGGAAACCGCGTCACAAAACTCGGCAAAAACGGCCCGAGAGGCGTCGGCGTCGGCGTCTTTTTCCCGCGAGCAGTAAAACTGCCTCGCGGGAAAAAGAAGCGACATGCCCTATCTTCGGGCGCTTCCGCCTCTGACCTCCCATTGACTTCAATGGGAGGCAGGAGAAAGCGTATTTCTCGCTGTTTTATGCCCGCGGCGCTCAATGGCCGCGGGCAAAAAACGGCGCGATAATTGCCGCGAAAATCGGCGTGCAGGGAGAGGAATATCTGCCTCAAAGTTCCAAACGGAATTTTGAGGCAGATATTCCTCCCCCAAAATACTCCGTGTGAACATACCCTAAGCCAACTGTCAGTTTTACAGATATTTGTCAATAAAATATGGGAAGGGTATCATTTAACCCCTTAATGACCGGGCCATTTTGCACGTTAATGACCAAGGATTATTTTTTGTTTTTTCATGGTCGCATTCCAAGAGTCGTAACTTTTTTTTAATTCCGTCGACATAGCCGTATAAGGGCTTGTTTTTTGCGGGACGAGTTGTATTTTGTAATTGCACCATTTTTAGATGCTTACAATTAGAGATGAAAAGTTTCGTTTCGGCTAGTTCGCCGAATTTCACAAAAAAGTTCGATTCGGACCGAACTAGTTCGGACCGAACCTGTCACTTACGTGCGCCGAGCATGCTACTGTCTCGGGTGCTGATAGAGTTAATGGGCTGCACTAACTCTTTCAGCAACCTTGACAGTACATGCTCGGCACGCGGAAAATACAATTTTAATGTAATAAAAAAATAAAAATAATATGTTCGTACTTACTTTCCTCCTGTCCGGCCTCCAGCGATGACGTTTCATCCCTTTCGCCGCTGCAGCCAATCACAGGCTGTAGTGGCGGTCACGCACGTCAGGATGACGCTTCATCCCACGTGACCGCCTCTGCAGCCAATCACAGGCTGCAGCGGCGACATGGATGAAACGTCGTCGCTGGAGGCCGGACAGGAGGAAAGTAAGTATGAACGTATTATTATTTTTTTTTGCATGTATGTATGGTTGCATGTATGTATGTATGTATGTATGTATGTTGTATGTTGTCATGTATGTATGTATATATGTGCATGTATGTTTGCATGTATGTTGGCATGTATGTATATATGTGCATGTGTGTATGTATATTTGCATGTATATATTTGCATGTATGTATGTATGTTTGCATGAATGTATGTTTGTATGTATGTATGTATGTTTGCATGAATGTATGTTTGCATGAATGTATGTTTGCATGAATGTATGTTTGCATGTATGTATGTTGTCATGTTTGTATGTTGTCATGTATGTATGTATATTGTCATGTATGTATGTATATATGTGCATGTATGTTTGTATATATATTTGAATGTATATATTTGCATGTATGTATGTTTGCATGTGTGTATGTTTGCATGTATGTATGTATGTTGGCATGTATGTATATATGTGCATGTATATTTGCATGTATATATTTGCATGTATGTATGTATGTTTGCATGAATGTATGTATGTATGTATGTTTGCATTTTATGTATGTTTGCATGTATGTATGTATGTTTGCATTAATGTATGTATGTCGTCATGTATGTATGTTGTCATGCATGTATATATGTGCATGTTTGTATGTATATTTGCATGTATATATTTGCATGTATGTATGTATGTTTGCATTTATGTATGTTTGCATGAATGTATATTTGCATGTATGTATGTATGTATGTTGTCATGTATGTATGTTGTCATGTATGTTGGCATGTATGTATACATGTTTGTATGTATGTATGTATGTATGTTTGCATGCATGTATGTATGTATGTTGTCATGTATGTTTGCATGTTTTTATTTTTGCATGTATGTTTGCATGTATGTTTATATATATGTGCATGTATGTAATTATGTTTGCATGTATTTATGTCTGCATGTATATTTGTGCATGCTTGTATATATGTATGTATGTATCTTTGCATGTTTGTATGTATGGTTTCATGTGTGTGTGTATGCATGTATGTATGATAGTTTGCATGTATGTATGTGTGTATGTTTGTATATATATATATGTATGTACGTATGTATGTTTGCATGTATGTTTGTTTGTATATATGTCTGTATGGCCATGTATGATACTGTCTGCTGGTGCCCTGTATCTAAGTCAACTTCGTGGCAGGCTTCTATACATGGTATAACAGTCAGTATCACACATTAAACTGAATCTAAGCCTACGACATGTTTTATTTCATTTTATTTTTTTTTACAGGTTTGGTGTTTGGACTACGTCGGTTTCGAGGACTACTTCGATGACGGTTTTTTTTTCTACAATAAAATGGTTAATGAGGGTTGTGTTGGGGGTGCTTTATTTCTATAAAATATTTTATCTATATCTTTGTCTTTTTCTTTTCAAATTTTATTACTACCACTTTAGTAATGGCCGCTGTCTGAGTGACAACATCCATTACTAAGGCGAGGCTTAGTGTTAGCCGGTGCAGAGGCTAACACTAACCACCATTATTACCCCGGTACCCACCACCACCAGGGGTGCCGGGAAGAGCCAGGTACGATCCAGTACCCGACCATCTGTTGTGATGGTCGGGCTCTGGGGCGGCCGCAGGCTGGTATTATGAGGCTGGGAGGGGCCAAAAACAGTGGACCTTCCCACCCTTGTAATGCTAGGCTGCTGCTGCTGTGTTGTATCTGGCTGGTTATAAAAGTGGGGGGGACCCCCACGTAATTTTTTTTAAATTATTTATTTATTTATTTATTTTTTTTAAAAAGACATGGGGTTCCACCCAATTTATCATAACCAGCCACATACAACACAGTGTTATTAGCCTGGGAATGGACAAAACCAGTGGCCCTTCCCACCCATGTAATGCCAGACTGCTGCGGCCTTGTATATGGCTGGTTATTAAAAATGTGGGGGACCCAACGTCTAGCATTACAAGGGTGGGAAGGTCCACTGTTTTTGGCCCTTCCCAGCCTCATAATACCAGCCTACGGCCGCCCCAGTACCCGACCATCACAACAGATGGTCGGGTACTGGATCGTACCAAGCTCTTCCCGGCACCCCTGGTGGTGGTGGGTACCGGGGTAATAATGGGTGGTTAGTGCTAGCCTCTGCACCGGCTAACACTAAGTACCGCCTTAATAATGGACGCTGTCAATCAGCCAACTGCCATTATCTAGGCACTAATAAAGTTTAAAAAAAAACACAAAGACAATTCTTTTTTATTGAAATAAGAAATCCCCAACAAAACCCTCGTTAACCATTTTATTAAAATTTTAAAAAACGTAGATCTGCGCAGTAGTCCAACGAATTGAAGATGTAGTCCAATCGGTACATCAAAATCTGCAACAACATAAAAAAACAGTTATCAATGTGAACAATAACAATACTTCTACTCACCTACACACATATATACACGCACACACACACACAAACAACCATACAAAAACACACACATATACACAAACACACATATACACACATATAAACAAACACACCCATATATACACAAACACACACATATACAAAAACACACACACACACACACACACAAACATCTACACACAAACATATATACAAATACACCCATATATATATACACAAACACACCCATATATACGCAAACACACACATAAACACACACCCATATACACACATATACACAAACACACACATATACAAAACACACACACAAACATCTACACACAAACATATACACATGAGGACAGTAGTGGAGGAGAGGTAACAGACTGAGAGCTACGTAATGGTAAGAGCAGAGTTCACAGCAGCACTGAATCTGCACGCTCATCTCCTGAAATACTCTGTGCTGCCTTAAACTCTGTGGACAGGTCAGGATCCTGTTTCTTTTAAATGCTGCACTGTAGCGCAGCCTTATATAGTGGATCGAGCGGGTTCCCTAGCAGCATTTAAAAGAAACAGGATCCTGACCTGTCCACAGAGTTTAAGGCAGCACAGAGTATTTCAGGAGAGGAGCACGGCCGGCCACAGGCAGCCGGTCGTTTTTCCAAGCCGTGCTCCCATTATGCACACGACCGTAAAAACACCCGTTATTGCGGGTCGTAATTATGACCCGCAATAACGGGCTCATAGACTTCTGTTACCCACGGGTACCTTCCCGTTTTCTCACGGGAAGGTGCCCGTGGCGTTAAAAAAATAGAACATGTTCTATTTTTCTATTTTACGGGCCGTGCTGCTATAAAATTTAGGGTATGTTCACACGACAGCGTCCGTAACGGCTGAAATTACGGGGATGTTTCCGCCTGAAAATATCCCCGTAATTTCAGCCGTAACGGCATGTGCAGGCGCTTGAACGCCGCGTCCATTACGGACGTAATTGGCGCTGCTATTCATTGGAGTCAATGAATAACGGCTCCAATTACGGCCAAAGAAGTGACAGGTCACTTCTTTGACGCGGGCGTCTATTTACGCGCCGTCATTTGACAGCGGCGCGTAAATATATGCCTCGTGTGAACAGACAAACGTCTGCCCATTGCTTTCAATGGGCAGATGTTTGTCAGCGCTATCGAGGCGCTATTTTCGGGCGTAATTCGGGGCAAACAATCCCGAATTACATCCGTAATTAGTGCGTGTGAACACAGGGTATGTTCACACGCACTAATTACGGACGTAATTCGGAGGTTTTTGCCCCGAATTACGTCCAAAAATAGATAGCGATAGCGATAGCGCTGACAAACATCTGCCCATTGAAAGCAATGGGCAGACGTTTGTCTGTTCACACGAGGCGTATATTTACGCGCCGCTGTCAAATGACGGCGCGTAAATAGATGCCCGCGTCAAAGAAGTGACCTGTCACTTCTTTGGCCGTAATTGGAGCCGTTATTCATTGACTCCAATGAATAGCAGCGCCAATTACGTCCGTAATGGACGCGGCGTTCAAGCGCCTGCATATGCCGTAACGGCTGAAATTACGGGGATGTTTTCAGGCGGAAACATCCCCGTAATTTCAGCCGTAACGGACGCTGTCGTGTGAACATACCCTTATAATGACAGCACGGCTCGTAAAAGCGGCCGGCTGCCCGTGGCCGGCCGTGCTCGTAATTACGAGTCGTAATTACGAGCACGACCCGTAAAATAAAAAAATAGAACATGTTCTATCTTTTTAACGGCACGGGCACCTTCCCGGGAAGGTACCCGTGGCTAACAGAAGTCTATGGGCCCGCTATTTCGGGTAGTAATTACGACCCGTAATAACGGGTGTTTTTACGGTCGTGTGCATGAGGCCCCGTAATGACGGGTGGCTACATGTGTGCACCCGTCATTACGGCAGCGTTGCTAGGCGACGTCAGTAAATAGTCACTCTTCAGGGTGCTGAAAGAGTTAACTGATCGGCAGTAACTGTTTCAGCACCCTGGACAGTGACTACCGATCACAATATAGAGTACCTGTAAAAAAAAAAAGACGTTCATACTTACCGGGAACTCCCTGCTTCCTCCAGTCCGGTCTCCTGGCCGTTGCCTTGGTGACGCGTCCCTCGCGACATCCGGCCCGACATTCCTTGATGACGATGCAGCCCATGTGAGCGCTGCAGCCAATCACGGGCTGCAGAGGCATCTGCAGTCAATCACGGGCTGCAGAGGCCTCTGCAGCCAATCACAGGCTGCCGCGTCAGAAAAGAAGGTCGGACTGGAGGAAGAAGAGGGACTCGTCCGCAAGACAACGACCAGGTACGTATGAAATGCTTTTTTTTTTATTTTTAATCAGCAGCCTCTTTTCTCTATCAGTGATTGATAGAGACAAGTGGCTGCCGATTTGTATAATATTTTTGACCGGGTTCGGTCAAAACGGGTTCGGCTGAACCCGGTGAAGTTCGGATTCGCTGCGAACCGAACTTTTCCGGAAGTTCGGACCGAAACCGGGTTCGGTTGTCCCGGTTCGCTCATCTCTACTTACAATATATTGATTAACTTTTATTAACTTTATTTTAGGAGAGAATTGAAAATAAGCAGCTATTCCAGCATTAATTTTCACGTTATAAATTTACGCCGTTTACTATGCAGCGTAAATAACATGTTAACTTTATTCTATGGGTCGGCACGATTACGGGGATACCAAATATGTAAAGGTTTTATATGTTTTTTCTACGTTTTCTACGTTTTCTACGTTTTTAGAAAAAAATTACTTGTTTTTGCATCGCCGCATTCCAAGAGCCGTAATTTTTTTATTTTTCCGTCGATGTGGCCATATGTGGGCTTGATTTTTGCGGGACAATGTGTAGTTTTCATTAGTACTATTTTGGGGTACATAGGACTTATAGATTAACTTTTATTTTATTTTTTATGGGGGGAATGGAAGAAAAGAGAGAATTTTGCCGTTGTTTTTTGCGTTTCTTTTGGACGCCGTTCATCCGGCGGTTTAATTAATGTGTTCATTTTATTAGTCAAGTTGTTACGATCGCGGGGATACCATATATGTGTATATGGTATTTGTTTTGACACTTTTACTGAATAAAACCACTTTTTGGGCAAAAAAAGTAGTTTTATTTGATTTTGACTGTAATTATTTTTTTTTTTTTTCAACAAACTTTATTTAACTCATTGACATTTTTTTTTTAAGTCCCACCAGGGGACTTCACTATGCGATGTGCCGATCGCATATATAATGCTTTGGTATACTTCGTATACCAAAGCATTATTGCCTGTCAGTGTAAAACTGACAGGCAAGCTGTTAGGTCATGCCTCCGGCATCGCCTAACAGGCAGATGCTGAAGGCAGACCTGGGGGTCTTTGTTAGACCCCCGGCTGTCATGGAAACCCGACGGCGACTCGCGATTTGTTTGCGGGGGCGCCGATCGGGTGACAGAGGGAGCTCCCTCCCTCTGTCAAACACATTAGATGCCGCTGTCACTATTGACAGCGGCATTTAATGGGTTAAACTGCCGGAATCGGAGCGCGCTTTGATTCCGGCAGTTGCAGCAGGAGCCAGGCTGTGTATAACAGCCGTGCTCCTGCCGCTGATCGCGTGGGTACAGTTACAGTACCCGCGCCACCACAGGACGGATATATCCGTCCTCCTGCGCGAACTAGCAGCTGCTGAGGACGGATATATCCGTCCTTTGGCGTTAAGAGGTTAACCCCTTGCAGCCGCTGCAAATTTTTGCCTTAACGCCGGAGAACTATTTTTCAAATCTGACATGAGTAACTTTATCTGGTATTAACTTTAGAATGCATTTCCCGATCCAAGTAATTCTGAGATTGTTTTTTTCATGACACATTGTACTCTATGTTGGTTGTAAATTTTTGGTTGTAAATTTTTATTCATTAAAAAATGTGAAATTTACTGAAAATGTAAAGAATTAAAAAAAATTATATTATTCTGCTTATTAGTCGGATAGTCCTACCATACAAGATAGTGGATAGTTAACATTTACCATATGTCTACTTATAAGTTTAGCAGCAATTTCTCACATTTTCTAGAAAATTTCCTAAACCTGTTTTTTAGGGACCACTTTAGATCTGAACTGGCTTTGAGGGGCCTATATAATAGAAGACCCACATAAATGCCCCCATTTTAGAAACTGCACCCTTCAAATTATTTAAAATTGCATTTAGAAACTTTGTTAACCCTTTTGGTGTTTCACAGGAATTAAAGCAATATGGAGGTGAAATGTAATAATTTTTTTTGCAGATCTTTTATTTGTATCCATATTTTGTGTAACAAAGCAATGACTAACAACAAAGCAAACCTCAATATGTATTACCCTGATTCTGCAGTTTGTAGAAATACCCCATATGTGGCCCTAGTGCGCTGGTTGACTCAACACAATCCTCAGAAATAATGCAGCACCTCATGTATTTTAGGGCCTGGTTTTATTAGGATGTTTTTAGGCGCTATGTCACACCTATTTTGGAAACTACACCATTCAAGGAATTTATTTAGAGGTATAGGGATCGTTTTGTCCCCACACGTGTTACATAGCAGTTACCGTACATATGAGAAATTGCATCTACTAAAACGTCACATTTGTCCCAAAGATTTCATTTTCACAAGGGGTAATAGGAGAAAAATCACCCTAAAATTTGTTATGTGATGTCTCCTGAACTCGGAAATACACCATATGTGGTGGTGTCCTAAAAATAGTGACCCTATTTTGGAAACTACACTCCTATGTCCCTTCCCTTCCTAGTTCCTAAATACTAGGGCCCTGAAACTGAAGGAACGTTCCCATGGCCGGCCTTAGCTATGTGCGACACGTGCGGTCGCACAGGGCGCCGGCCGCCATGCTGCAAGGGGGGCGCCAGTGGGTACGAGCAGAAGAGAGGAGAAATGTTCCTCCCTCTGCACTGCTGCGTGAAGTGAGCGCTGATTGGAGGAGCAGCAGGTGCTTCTGTCTGCTCCACCAATCGGCACAGCCTGTACTGCAGTGTCACACACACTCAGCACCTCACGCAGCTCCTTCCTGCTGTGCTGCTGCCCCAGTGAAGACTCCTCCACGGAGCTCCAGAGTCCGGTAAGAGCAGCAGCTTTAGCTTAATCTATGTCTATTTATGTTCTGTGTGAGGGAGGGGGAGAGAGGGGGCTTTATTTGATGTGTAACAGGAAGTTTTTTTTTTTTTTAAAAGGTCGATTTTGTGGGGGAGGGGACGTTGCCCTAAATGCTATAGGAGTGTGGGGGATTCTTTATACATGTATTTTGTGAGGAGGCGGACTTCTGTATAGTTTATTTTGTGGTGTAGGAGCTTATTATGAAACATGGGGGAGGGGAACTTAGCATTATGTATGGGGAGAAAGGATTCTTTAGGGTACGGCCACACGGAGCGGCCCTCACACTGTCGCAACGCGGCCAACACCCGCGCTGGCACTATGTAGGAGCGGCTGTCAAATACCTCGTTAAGGGGTATTCCGGTTACACTCGCGTGCGCACTGCCGCTCCATTCATTCTCTATGGGAGCGCCGGAGATAGCCAAGTGCAGTCTACTGCTTTTTCCGGCGCTCCCATAGAGAATGAATAGGAGGTAAGTTGTTGTAATTTGCAAAATCGTGCGGCCATAGAGGGTGTATTAATTCATGGCCGCACGTTAACGCGGGTAAACCGTCCCTTTATCTGCAAAATTGTGCGGCCATGAATTAATACACCCTTTATTGCCGCATGATTTTGCAAATGACAACAACTTACCCCCTATTCATTCTCTATGGGAGCGCCGGAAAAAGCAGAACACTGCACTCGGCTATCCCCGGCGCTCCCATAGAGAATGAATGGAGCGGCAGTGCGCATGCGAATGTAACTGGAATATGTGCGGCCACTAACAGGCTGTTTGACAGCCGCACTGAACATGGTGCCGGCGTGGTTGTTAGCTGCGTTGAGACCGTGTCAGGGCCGCTCTGTGTGGCCTTACCCTTAGGCTGGATTCACACGAGCGTGTGCCTTTTGCCTGCGCAAAATGCATTTGATGCGTGTGTCATCACCATATGATGCGCGGCTGCGTGCTTCTTGCGCAGCCGCCATCATTATGACATTCCATTTGGATGTTTGTAAACAAAAAAGCACGTGGTGCTTTTCTGTTTTCATTCATCCTTTTCACAGCTGTTGCGCGAATCACGCTGGTCGCACGTTAGTGCTTCCGTGTGGCATGCATGGTTTTCACGCACCCATTGACTTCAATGGGTGCGTGATGCGCAAAAAACACTCAAAGAACGGACATGTCATGACTTTTATGCAGCGGACTCACGCAGCATAAATATCACGCACATGTCTGCACGGCCCCATAGACTAATATAGGTCCGTGCAAACGCCCGAATTACGTCCGTAAATAGTGTGTGTGAACCCAGCCTTACTGTGAGTGGGGGGCTGATGGTCATTTTACTGTGAGTGGGGGGGGGGCTGATGGTCTTCAAGTGGTTTCCATCTCTGACCTCCAATTGAAATTAATAGTAGGAAGAAAATAGCTTTGGCGCTCTTTTGGAGCTTTTTTTGCTGCGTCTTTTGCATTCGCTTCAACGGCTTAAAAAAAACCGCTAAAAAAAACCCCATCAAATAACGCTGTCAATTCAAAAGCAGATTTTTTCTGCCTTACAAAAAACGCTGTGTGAACATACCCTAAGAATGTAGTGCTTATTTTTAGCTATTTTCTGTCTTTCTCTAAACCATTTTTGGTAGGGGGGCCCTGAGGATTTTTTTTTTTTCCAGGGGTGGGTCAAGTCCGAAAAGGTTGGGAAACTCTGTAACAGGCTACAGAGGCACCTGCAGCCTATGAGGCGCAGGGACAGGATCCCTGCGCAGTCGGCGTGATGACATCTCTGGATCAAGCTGGCCTATGCAAGGATCCTGTCAGGTGGAGGTGGGGGGCAGTATGGCACTGTCTACAAGGGGGAGGTGGGGGCTGTATGTCACTTTCTACAATGGGGAGGTGGGTGCTGTATGACACTGTCTACAAGGGGCGGTGGGGGGCACTGTGTACAAGAGGGAGGTGGGGCTGTATGACACTACAAGGGGCAGATGGGGGGCTGTATGGCACTACAAGGGGCAGATGGGGGGCTGTATGGCACTACAAGGGGCAGATGGGGGGCTGTATGACACTACAAGGGGCAGATGGGGGGCTGTATGGCACTACAAGGGGCAGATGGGGGCTGTATGACACTACAAGGGGCAGATGGGGGCTGTATGGCACTGTCTACAAGAGGGAGGTGGGGCTGTATGACACTACAAGGGGCAGATGGGGGGCTGTATGGCACTACAAGGGGCAGATGGGGGGCTGTATGGCACTACAAGGGGCAGATAGGGGGCTGTATGGCACTACAAGGGGCAGATGGGGGGCTGTATGACACTACAAGGGGCAGATGGGGGCTGTATGACACTACAAGTGGCAGATGGGGGCTGTATGGCACTGTCTACAAGGAGGAGGTGGGGGATTATGGCACTGTCTACAGGGAGGATGTACAGCACAATCTACAGGGGGCACTTTCTACTAGGGGGGCTGTGGGGGCATTATACTCTGTGGAGGACATCATACTGTGTAGGGGCACTACAGGGGGCAATATAATGTGTGTGGCACTTAGGGGGCATAACACTGTATGGGCACAATTAGAGAACAAAATACTGTGTCCTTGAAGGCGTTATAATATATTACATTATTAAATATTATTATCATACTGTGGGTGGGGCACTAAAGGGGCATTACACTGTGTGGGGGCACTATATAGGGTATTATACTGTGGGGAGGAATTATGCTTTTTTATGGGGCATTTTTTATAATGGCGTGGGCCGCCGAAAGATAATTTCGCACGGGGCGCCATCTACCCTAAGGCCGGCCCTGAACGTTCCCCTCCGGCCTGCACATCGGGATGTTTTTTCATCTCCGCATTACTAATGCTATAACTTTTTTATTTTTTGAGGATGGAGCTGTGTGTTTTTTTTGAGACAAGCTGTAGAAAATTTTGGAAATGACCAAAAACAATCAATTATGGAATTGTTTTTTTTATTGGTGTTTTTTTCGCCATTCACGGTGCACCATAAATTACATGTAAACTTTATTCTGCAGGTCGATACGATTATGTTGATACCAAATTTATATAGTTTTTTATGTCTTGCAGCTTTTCCACAATAAAATCACTTTTTAAAAAAAAAAATCATTTGTTTTCAGAGTCGCCATATTCTAAGACCCATAACTTTTTTATTTTTGCGTGGACAGAGCTTTTTTAGTCTTTGTAGGATGGATTGTCGTTTTTATTGGTACTATTTTGGGGTAAATGTGACTTTTTGATCACTTTTTATTCCATTCTTTGGGAGGAGATGTGACCTAAAAACAGCGATTCTGGTGTCATTTTTCATTTTGTTTTTTTACAGCGTTCACTGTGCGGTATAAATGACATAATAGTTTTATAGTTTGGGTAGTTTCGGACTCGGCGATACCAATTATGTATAGTTCTATTTTTTACATATTTTTCCAATAATAAAAGACTTATTATGGGAAAAAAAGGCAATTTGGGGTTTTGAGCGCAGCATCTGAGGGATAAATCTTCCGGATTTAAGAACAGCTTCAGTCCTGATGGTTACAGGAAGGTGCCAGCTGTAATATACAGCTGACACCCGGCTGTGATGGTGCAGGCTCCGCTTCTAAGCCCGCACTATCACCACAACGTAACTGTACTGCGGTTTGCGGGAACCCCTTTCCGATAGAGCCTTATATATATGACGGATGTCAGGAAGGGGTTAAAGGGTTAAACATTACATTTAATAAATAAGATATAAAAAGACCACCCCAAAGGTTCAAGCAAATACTAAACCGGTGTCGTCCCGGTATTGATTGTAAAAAGAGAAAGAGAAAATAATAAGTCCTGGGACATCTCCAGCACACAATGGGGTAACAAGAAAAATCATATACAAGTTTTATTGAATGAGAAAAAGAAAATACCATTTCCCTAAGATGCTAATGCCTAATAAGTTTAAATACACTTTTTTTTAACCCTTTCAAGACCGAGCTCATTTTGGCCTTCAGGACCAGCCCCATTTTTTTCAAATCTGACATGTGTCACTTTATGTGGTAATAACTCTGGAATGCTTTTGCCTATCCAAGCGATTCTGAGATTGCTTTCACGTGACATATTGTACTCTATATTAGTGGAAAAATTTGGTCAATAAATTCATTGCTTATTTGTGAAAAACACCAAAATTTAGAGAAAATTTGCAAAAATTATGATTTTTCTAATTTTAAATGTATCTGCTTGTAAAACAGATAGTAATATCACACAAAATTGTTACTATTTCACATATTCCATATGTCTACTTTTTATTTGCATCGTTTTTTGAACATTATTTTATTTTTCTAGGACGTTACAAGGCTTAGTACTTTACCAGCAATTTCTCACATTTTCAAGAAAATTTCAAAAGGTGATTTTTACAGGGACCAGTTCTGTTCTAAAGCGGCTTTGAGGGCCTTATGTACAGGATAGACCCATAAATAACCCCATATTAAAAACTGCACCCCTCAAAGTATTTAAAACAGCATTCAGAAAGTTTCTTAACCCTTTAGGTGTTTCACAGGAATTAAAGCAATGTAGAGGGGAAATTGACACATTTTTTTTTTTTGCTGCAATTCATTTGTAATACATTTTTTTCTGTAACACAGAAGGTTTTACCAGAGAAAGGCAACAGAATATTTATTGCCCAGATTCTGCAGTTTTTAGAAATATCCCACATGTGGCCCTAGTGTGATAATGGACTGAAATACCGGCCTAAGAAGAAAAGGATCACCAAGTGGATTTTGTGGCCTCCTTTTTTTAGAATATATTTTAGGCACCATGTCGGGTTTGAAGAGGTCTTGTAGTGCCAAAACAGTGGAAATCCTGCAAAAGTGACACGGTTTTGGAAAATGCACCCCTCAAGGAATTTATCTAGGGGTATAGTTAGCATCTTGACCCCACAGGTCTTCTGCTATATTTATTGGAGTTTGACTGTGAAAGTGAAAATCTACTTTTTTTCTGAAAAAATATAAAAAAAAATAATATTTGCAAGGAATAAAAAAAAAAGCACCCCAAAACTTATAAAGCTACTTCTCCCGATTACAGCAATACCCCATATGTGGTACTAAACTGCTGTTTGGACCCACGGCAGAGCTCAGAAGGGAAGGAGCGCCATTTGGATTTTGAAGCGCAGATTTTCTGGATTGGTTTTCAGTGCCATGTCGTGTTTGCAACGCCCTGGACGGAGCAAAACGGTGGAAACCCCCCAAAACGGACCCCATTTTGTAGAATCCACCCCTCAAGGAATTTTTCTAGAGGTATAGTTAGCATTTTGACCACACAATTTTTTTGCTGAATTTAGTGGAATTAGGCCGTGAAAATGAAAATCTACTTTTTTCGGAAAAAACATAGAAATGTTTAATTTTTACAATGAATAAAGGAGAAAAATCACCCCACAATTTGTAAAGCAATTTGTCCTGATTACAGCAATACGCCATATGTAGAAATAAACTGCTGTTTGGACCCACGGCAGGACTCAGAAGGGAAGGAACAATATTTGGCTTTTGGAGCTCAAATTTAGCTGGAATGGTTTTCGGGTGTCATGTCGCATTTGCAAAGCCCCTGAGGTACCAAAACAGTGGAAACCTCCCAAAAGTCCCTTTAGGGGACTGGAACGAGCGATCATTAGGTCGCTGGTACAATACACTGCAGTACTAATATCATTTTTACAGGCTCCTGTAACAGCGCGATCGCTGTTCCTGTCCATTAGTCCCTGGTGTCAGCTGTAATACCCAGCAGACACCTGCAGAATATGGAGCGGGCGCAGCGCATGAGCCCGCTCCATATATAACCCCCCACACCACGACATGCTATTAAGTTGTGGTGCGCGAAGGCGTTAATGCGCAGCGGATGGTGCAAAGTGAAAATTAACATTTTCCACTGATATGCCATTTTAATGCACAATATGTTGTGCCCAGTTTGTGCCACTGAAGACAAATACCTCATACAATGTTGAGCGGGTTCTCCCGGATATAAAATATCATATATGTGGATGTAAGCTGGTGTTTGGGCACGCTGTGGGGCTCAGAAGTGAGGGAGCGCCATTTGGCTTTTAGAGCGCAGAGTTTGCTTGGCAACTGTTCTATTTTGCTGGTATTCCAGTTTATGATGTGGGGGTATGTGTAAATTGGGCAGAGTACATCAGGACATAATAAGAGGGTATAATAATTCGGTAAATAAATAATAATCCGCAGATATGTGGCCAATATCGCACTGATAAATGGCGCCCGATCTTATCCGCTATTGGACACTGCACAATTTCTGTCGCTATATTCTGAGAGCCAGAACTTTTTTTTATTTTTTCTTCACCGGAGCCGTGCAACGACTTATTTGTTGCGAGACAATCTGTAGTTTTCATTGGTACCATTTTAGGGTACATGTGATTTTTTTATCACTTTTTATTAGTTTTTTTTTGGCAAGCAAAGTAACAAAAAAACAAATTCTGACAATGTTGTTTGTCTTTTTTTTTTTACACTTTTCACCGTGCGCTATAAATTACATTTTACTTTATTCTGCGGGTCGATACGATTACGGCGATACCAGATGTATATAGTTTTTTTTATGTTTTGTGGCGATTGCGCAATAAAATCACTTTTCAATAAAATTATTTATTTTCTGTGTCACCATATTCTGAGAGCCGTAACTTTTTTATTTTTCAGTCAAAAAAGCTGTGTAAGGGCTTATTTTTTTGTGGGACGGGTTGTAGTTTTTATTGGTACTATTTTAGGGTACATGCGACTTTTTGATCACTTTTTATTCTATATTTTTGGAGGGTTGATGACCAAAAAAATAGTGATTCTGACATTGTTTTTTAATTATTTTTTTTGCGCTGTTCACCGTGCGGGAAAAATAGTATTATAGTTTTATAGTTTGGGTCGTTGTGAATGCGGTCATACCAAATATGTGTACTTTTTTTAACATTTTCCTTTTTTCCCTTTAATAAAAGTCTTATTATAGGAAAAAAAGCATTTTTTGTTTTTGTAACTTTTATAACTTGTTTTTACACTTTTATGAAACATTTTTATTACTTTATTTTTTACTTTTTACTTGAAGACCTGCAACACTGATCGCTCCTATAATACATTACACTACCTAGGTAGTGTAACGTATCATAAACTGTCAGTGTGACGCTGAGAGTCACACTGACAGGAAGATTATGAGGACCGGCCTCCGGCTGGTTCTCATAGGCTGCTGTGCATGGCAGACCCGGGGGCCGTTGTATGGCCTCCAATTCTGCCTTATAACCGATTGCAGCACCTGCAATCGGTCCCCGGGAAAGTTTGTTGTAGCAACAAACTTTCCAGTTCGTTGCTACAACAGACTTTCCCTGCGATCACATGACCGGGACCTGAACCAATTATGTCCCGGTCATGTCTCCGGGACCAGAGGCAGGGGTTAACAGCGCGATCCGGGTGTCAGCGCTACTCTAAGACACCCGGATCGCGCTTTTAACACCCATCGTGAATTCAGCAAATGCCGACGTGAATTTACTGTGAGCGGTCGGGAAGCGGTTAAGGAAAAAAAAAAGCAAATTTATATTAATTTAGTTGAAGAAAGGGGCAATACCCAACAATACATATAAAAAACATTCCACATTAAACATTACATTTACTGCAATGACCTACAGTGGGACTTCATTTTAGTAAAGCATGATCTCCTAAAACCTCCCACATTATCATCTCCACGTATAGTGAAATGCAGATCCATCTATTTCACATGGGTACAAGACGTCATTATTAATAATCACTTATAATAAATCCCATTAGAAGCTGCAGCTTTATAACATTAACATTTATTTATAACATGGAGCTCATGATGTCATATGAAGAGAATTCATTCCTGTCTGGTCAGGCGTCTTGACCATGATGTCTCTATAGCCGGTAGAAGATGTTATTTTCCCTATTTTGGCTTGGAATAAACGTCCACAATTTTATCAATAGGGATTTTGTCGCCATATTTGTTGCACATGTCTCTGAGTAAACGTATGCCGAGAACAATACAAATGGCGAGGATTCCCAGTCCAATCAGTAGCCACTGCGCCAGTTTAGATAAGCCTTGTCTGATCGCCTTCGCTGTTGAAGGTTTAGACCGTACCATGTTTTCTTCACTGAAGCGCTGGTCTGGCAGATTGTTGGCATCTTCCACTTGAAGCTTTGCTTCTGGCGTCTCCTCAGGGGTAGACATGCTCCCCTCCATCATTCTTCCTCCAGGTACATAGGGACGGTGCATAAAGTCTCCCCTGAATCTATTATTCCGATTCACAAACACTCTGAAATGCTTTTTTGGCGCTGGAATCGTGTCAAGGGTTCCTCTGAATGCGTGGAGACGTGCATAGTCACGTTCCATGTTGTCTCCCATGTATTTAATCTTCAGATGTTTCTTTAAATCCTTCATCTGCTTTTTTGGTAAAGGCCTCGCCTCCAGGGGACCAAGGAGTAAGCAGAGAAGGACGAAAAAGCACCCAGAAAACATTTTGCAATACTCAGCTCTTGTCAGGAGGAGTCACTGTAGAGCCGGAGTTCCTGGGCCTTCAGGCTGTCGGATGTAGATCACAACAGCAGTGGTTCAAGTACTCAAGAATTTGACAGTAGTCAAGAGAAGTTGCGGACACTGTATCTCCTAAATAGGCAGCGAACAACTGAAAACATTATAGTGCAACTTCACTTACCTAGAACTTGCTGTCTATGACATCACCCGGCTGTGACATCACCTCATTAGCATATTTACATCACAATAGGCCTATGGATATTACCTTAAGTGATGATGCTTGCTGTCTATGACATCACCGGGCTGTGACATCACTTCATTATAATATTTGTATCACAATAGACCTATAGATATTACCTTAATTTACGCCAGGCAGAAATACCTACCTAAGCCAACTGTCAGTTTTACAGATATTTGTCAATAACATATGGGAAGGGTAACATTTAACCCCTTGCAGCCGCTGCAAATATTTGCCTTAACGACGGAGAACTATTTATCAAATCTGACATGAGTAACTTTATCTGGTATTAACTTTAGAATGCATTTCCCGATCCAAGTAATTCTGAGATAGTTTTTTTCATGACACATTGTACTCTATGTTGGTTGTAAATTTTTGGCAATACACTTTGCGTTTATTCATTAAAAAATGTGAAATTTACTGAAAATGTAAAGAATTAAAAAAAAATTATATTATTCTGCTTATAAGTTGGATAGTCCTACCATACAAGATAGTGGATAGTTAACATTTACCATATGTCTACTTATAAGTTTAGCAGCAATTTCTCACATTTTCTAGAAAATTTCCTAAACCTGTTTTTTAGGGACCACTTTAGTTCTGAACTAGCTTTGAGGGGCCTATATAATAGAAGACCCACATAAATGCCCCCATTTTAGAAACAGCACCCTTCAAATTATTTAAAATTGCATTTAGAAACTTTGTTAACCCTTTTGGTGTTTCACAGGAATTAAAGCAATATGGAGGTGAAATGTAATAATTTTTTTTGCAGATCTTTTATTTGTATCCATATTTTGTGTAACAAAGCAATGACTAACAACAAAGCAAACCTCAATATGTAATACCCTGATTCTGAAGTTTGTAGAAATACCCCATATGTGGCCCTAGTGCACTGGTTGACTCAACACAATCCTCAGAAATAAAGCAGCACCTCATGTATTTTAGGGCCTGGTTTTATTAGGATGTTTTTAGGCGCTATGTCACACCTATTTTGGAAACTACACCATTCAAGGAATTTGTTTAGAGGTATAGGGATCGTTTTGTCCCCACACGTGTTACATAGCAGTTCCCGTACAAATGAGAAATTGCATTTTTTCTACTAAAACGTCGCATTTGTCCCTAAGATTTCATTTTCACAATGGGTAATAGGAGAAAAATCACCCTAAAATTTGTTATGTAATGTCTCCTGAACTCGGAAATACACCATATGTGGTGGTGTCCTAAAAAAAGTGACCCTATTTTGGAAACTACACTCCTATGTCCCTTCCCTTCCTAGTTCCTAAATACTAGGGCCCTGAAACTGAAGGAACGTTCCCCTCCGGCCTGCACATCGGGATGTTTTTTCATCTCCGCATTACTAGTGCTATAACTTTTTTATTTTTTGAGGATGGAGCTGTGTGTTTTTTGTGAGACAAGCTGTAGAATTTTTTGGTACCATTTTGGGACACATGACTTTATGATCACTTTTTATTTCATTTTTGGAACAGGAAATGACCAAGAACAATCAATTATGGAATTGTTTTTTTTATTGGTGTTTTTTTCGCCATTCACCGTGCACCATAAATTACATGTAAACTTTATTCTGCAGGTCGATACGATTATGTTGATACCAAATTTATATAGTTTTTTATGTATTGCAGCTTTTCCACAATAAAATCACTTTTTAAAAAAAAAAAACATTTGTTTTCAGTGTCGCCATATTCTAAGACCCATAACTTTTTTATTTTTGCGTGGACAGAGCTGTGTCGATTTTTAGTCTTTGCAGGATGGATTGTCGTTTTTATTGGTACTATTTTGGGGTAAATGTGACTTTATGATCACTTTTTATTCCATTTTTTGGGAGGAGATGTGACCTAAAAACAGCGATTCTGGTGTCATTTTTCATTTTGTTTTTTTACAGCGTTCATTGTGCGGTATAAATTACATAATAGTTTTATAGTTTGGGTAGTTTCGGACTCGGCGATACCAATTATGTATAGTCCTATTTTTTACATATTTTTCCAATAATAAAAGACTTATTATGGGGAAAAAAGGCAATTTGGGGTTTTGAGCGCAGCATCTGAGGTATTAATCTTCCGGATTTAAGACCAGCTTTGGTCCTGATCGTTACAGGAAGGTGCCAGCTGTAATATACAGCTGACACCTGGCTGTGATGGTGTGGGCTCCGCTTCTAAGCCCGCACTTTCACCGCAACGTAACTGTACTGCGGTTTGCGGGAACCCCTTTCCAATAGAGCCTTATATATATGACGGCTGTCAGGAAGGGGTTAAAGGGTTAAACATTACATTTAATAAATAAGATATAAAAAGACCACCCCAAAGGTTCAAGCAAATACTAAACCGGTGCCGTCCCGGTATTGATTGTAAAAAGAGAAAGAGAAAATAATAAGTCCTGGGACATCTCCAGCACACAATGGGGTAACAAGAAAAATCATATACAAGTTTTATTGAATGAGATAAAGAAAATACCATTTCCCAAAGATGCTAATGCCTAATAAGTTTAAATACACTTTTTTTTAACCCTTTCAAGACCGAGCTCATTTTGGCCTTCAGGACCAGCCCCATTTTTTTCAAATCTGACATGTGTCACTTTATGTGGTAATAACTCTGGAATGCTTTTGCCTATCCAAGCGATTCTGAGATTGCTTTCTCGTGACATATTGTACTCTATATTAGTGAAAAAATTTGGTCAATAAATTCATTGCTTATTTGTGAAAAACACCAAAATTTAGAGAAAATTTGCAAAAATTATGATTTTTCTAATTTTAAATGTATCTGCTTGTAAAACAGATAGTAATACCACACAAAATTGTTACTATTTCACATATTCCATATGTCTACTTTATATTTGCATCGTTTTTTGAACATTATTTTATTTTTCTAGGACGTTTCAAGGCTTAGTACTTTACCAGCAATTTCTCACATTTTCAAGAAAATTTCAAAAGGTGATTTTTACAGGGACCAGTTCTGTTCTAAAGTGGCTTTGAGGGCCTTATGTACTGGATAGACCCATAAATCACCCCATATTAAAAATTGCACCCCTCAAAGTATTCAAAACAGCATTCAGAAAGTTTCTTAACCCTTTAGGCATTTCACAGGAATTAAAGCAATGTAGAGGGGAAATTGACACATTTTATTTTTTTTGCTGCAATTCATTTGTAATACATTTTTTTTCTGTAACACAGAAGCTTTTACCAGAGAAACGCAACACAGTATTTATTGCCCAGATTCTGCAGTTTTTAGAAATATCCAACATGTGGCGCTAGTGTGATAATGGACTGAAATACCGGCCTCAGAAGAAAAGGATCACCAAGTGGATTTTGTGGCCTCCTTTTTTTAGAATATATTTTAGGCACGATGTCGGGTTTGAAGAGGTCTTGTAGTGTCAAAACAGTGGAAATCCTGCAAAGGTGACACGGTTTTGGAAAATGCACCCCTCAAGGAATTTATCTAGGGGTATAGTTAGCATCTTTACCCCACAGGTCTTCTGCTATATTTATTGAAGTTTGCCTGTGAAAGTGAAAATCTACTTTTTTTCTGAAAAAATATAAAAAAAAATAATATTAGCAAGGAATAAAAAAAAAAAAAGCACCCCAAAACTTCTAAAGCTACTTCTCCCGATTACAGCAATACCCCATATGTGGTACTAAACTGCTGTTTGGACCCACGGCAGAGCTCAGAAGGGAAGGAGCGCCATTTGGATTTTGAAGCGCAGATTTTCTGGATTGGTTTTCAGTGCCATGTCGTGTTTGCAACGCCCTGGACGGAGCAAAACGGTGGAAACCCCCCAAAACTGACCCCATTTTGTAGACTACATCCCTCAAGGAATTTTTCTAGAGGTATAGTTAGCATTTTGACCCCACAGTTTTTTTGCTGAATTTAGTGGAATTAGGCCGTGAAAATGAAAATCTACTTTTTTCTGAAAAAACATAGAAATGTTTAATTTTTACAATGAATAAAGGAGAAATATCACCCCAAAATGTGTAAAGCAATTTGTCCTGATTACAGCAATACGCCATATCTGGTAAGAAACTGCTGTTTGGACCCACGGCAGGAATCAGAAGGGAAGGAACAATATTTGGCTTTTGGAGCTCAAATTTAGCTGGAATGGTTTTCGGGTGTCATGTCGCATTTGCAAAGCCCCTGAGGTACCAAAACAGTGGAAACCTCCCAAAAGTCCCTTTAGGGGACTGGAACGAGCGATCATTAGGTCGCTGGTACAATACACTGCAGTACTAATGTATTGCAGTATAATATCATTTTTACAGGCTCCTGTAACAGCGCGATCGCTGTTCCTGTCCATTAGTCCCTGGTGTCAGCTGTAATACCCAGCAGACACCTGCAGAATATGGAGCGAGCGCAGCGCATGAGCCCGCTCCATATATAACCCCCCACACCACGACATGCTATTAAGTTGTGGTGCGCGAAGGCGTTAATGCGCAGCGGATGGTGCAAAGTGAAAATTAACATTTTCCACTGATATGCCATTTTAATGCACAATATGTTGTGCCCAGTTTGTGCCACTGAAGACAAATACCTCATACAATGTTGAGCGCGTTCTCCCGGATATAAAATATCATATATGTGGATGTAAGCTGGTGTTTGGGCACGCTGTGGGGCTCAGAAGTGAGGGAGCGCCATTTGGCTTTTAGAGCGCAGAGTTTGCTTGGTAACTGTTCTGTTTTGCTGGTATTCCAGTTTATGATGTGGGGGTATGTGTAAATTGGGCAGAGTACATCAGGACATAATAAGAGGGTATAATAATTTGGTAAATAAATAATAATCCGCAGATATGTGGCCAATATCGCACTGATAAATGGCGCCCGATCTTATCCGCTATTGGACACTGCACAATTTCTGTCGCTATATTCTGAGAGCCAGAACTTTTTTTTATTTATTCTTCACCGGAGCCATGCAACGACTTATTTGTTGCGAGACAATCTGTAGTTTTCATTGGTACCATTTTAGGGTACATGTGATTTTTTTATCACTTTTTATTAGTTTTTTTTTGGCAAGCAAAGTAACAAAAAAACAAATTCTGACAATGTTTTTTGTCTTTTTTTTTTTACACTTTTCACCGTGCGCTATAAATTACATTTTATTTTATTCTGCGGGTCGATACGATTACGGCGATACCAGATGTATATAGTTTTTTTTATGTTTTGTGGCGATTGCACAATAAAATCACTTTTCAATAAAATTATTTATTTTCTGTGTCACCATATTCTGAGAGCCGTAACTTTTTTATTTTTCAGTCAAAAAAGCTGTGTAAGGGCTTATTTTTTTGTGGGACGGGTTGTAGTTTTTATTGGTACTATTTTAGGGTACATGCGACTTTTTGATCACTTTTTATTCTATATTTTTGGAGGGTTGATGACCAAAAAAATAGTGATTCTGACATTGTTTTTTAATTATTTTTTTTGCGCTGTTCACCGTGCGGCAAAAATAGTATTATAGTTTTATAGTTTGGGTCGTTGTGAATGCGGTCATACCAAATCTGTGTACTTTTTTTAACATTTTCATTTTTTCCCTTTAATAAAAGTCTTATTATAGGAAAAAAAGCATTTTTTGTTTTTGTAACTTTTATAACTTGTTTTTACACTTTTATGAAACATTTTTATTACTTTATTTTTTACTTTTTACTTGAAGACCTGCAACACTGATCGCTCCTATAATACATTACACTACCTAGGTAGTGTAACGTATCATAAACTGTCAGTGTGACGCTGAGAGTCACACTGACAGGAAGATTATGAGGACCGGCCTCCGGCTGGTTCTCATAGGCTGCTGTGCACGGCAGACCCGGGGGCCGTTGTATGGCCTCCAATTCTGCCTTATAACCGATTGCAGCACCTGCAATCGGTCCCCGGGAAAGTTTGTTGTAGCAACAAACTTTCCAGTTCGTTGCTACAACAGACTTTCCCTGCGATCACATGACCGGGACCTGAACCAATTATGTCCCGGTCATGTCTCCGGGACCAGAGGCAGGGGTTAACAGCGCGATCCGGGTGTCAGCGCTACTCTAAGACACCCGGATCGCGCTTTTAACACCCATCGTGAATTCAGCAAATGCCGACGTGAATTTACTGTGAGCGGTCGGGAAGCGGTTAAGGAAAAAAAAAAGCAAATTTATATTAATTTAGTTGAAGAAAGGGGCAATACCCAACAATACATATAAAAAACATTCCACATTAAACATTACATTTACTGCAATGACCTACAGTGGGACTTCAATTTAGGAAAGTATGATCTCCTAAAACCTCCCACATTATCATCTCCACGTATAGTGAAATGCAGATCCATCTATTTCACATGGGTACAAGACGTCATTATTAATAATCACTTATAATAAATCCCATTAGAAGCTGCAGCTTTATAACATTAACATTTATTTATAACATGGAGCTCATGATGTCATATGAAGAGAATTCATTCCTGTCTGGTCAGGCGTCTCCATGATGTCTCTATAGCCGGTAGAAGATGTTATTTTCCCTATTTTGGCTTGGAATAAACGTCCACAATTTTATCAATAGGGATTTTGTCGCCATATTTGTTGCACATGTCTCTGAGTAAACGTATGCCGAGAACAATACAAATGGCGAGGATTCCCAGTCCAATCAGTAGCCACTGCGCCAGTTTAGATAAGCCTTGTCTGATCGCCTTCGCTGTTGAAGGTTTAGACCGTACCATGTTTTCTTCACTGAAGCGCTGGTCTGGCAGATTGTTGGCATCTTCCACTTGAAGCTTTGCTTCTGGCGTCTCCTCAGGGGTAGACATGCTCCCCTCCATCATTCTTCCTCCAGGTACATAGGGACGGTGCATAAAGTCTCCCCTGAATCTATTATTCCGATTCACAAACACTCTGAAATGCTTTTTTGGCGCTGGAATCGTGTCAAGGGTTCCTCTGAATGCGTGGAGACGTGCATAGTCACGTTCCATGTTGTCTCCCATGTATTTAATCTTCAGATGTTTCTTTAAATCCTTCATCTGCTTTTTTGGTAATGGCCTCGCCTCCAGGGGACCAAGGAGTAAGCAGAGAAGGACGAAAAAGCACCCAGAAAACATTTTGCAATACTCAGCTCTTGTCAGGAGGAGTCACTGTAGAGCCGGAGTTCCTGGGCCTTCAGGCTGTCGGATGTAGATCACAACAGCAGTGGTTCAAGTACTCAAGAATTTGACAGTAGTCAAGAGAAGTTGCGGACACTGTATCTCCTAAATAGGCAGCGAACAACTGAAAACATTATAGTGCAACTTCACTTACCTAGAACTTGCTGTCTATGACATCACCCGGCTGTGACATCACCTCATTAGCATATTTACATCACAATAGGCCTATGGATATTACCTTAAGTGATGATGCTTGCTGTCTATGACATCACCGGGCTGTGACATCACTTCATTATAATATTTGTATCACAATTGACCTATAGATATTACCTTAATTTACGCCAGGCAGAAATACCTACCTAAGCCAACTGTCAGTTTTACAGATATTTGTCAATAAAATATGGGAAGGGTAACATTTAACCCCTTGCAGCCGCTGCAAATATTTGCCTTAACGACGGAGAACTATTTATCAAATCTGACATGAGTAACTTTATCTGGTATTAACTTTAGAATGCATTTCCCGATCCAAGTAATTCTGAGATTGTTTTTTTCATGACACATTGTACTCTATGTTGGTTGTAAATTTTTGGCAATACACTTTGCGTTTATTCATTAAAAAATGTGAAATTTACTGAAAATGTAAAGAATTAAAAAAAAATTATATTATTCTGCTTATAAGTTGGATAGTCCTACCATACAAGATAGTGGATAGTTAACATTTACCATATGTCTACTTATAAGTTTAGCAGCAATTTCTCACATTTTCTAGAAAATTTCCTAAACCTGTTTTTTAGGGACCACTTTAGTTCTGAACTAGCTTTGAGGGGCCTATATAATAGAAGACCCACATAAATGCCCCCATTTTAGAAACAGCACCCTTCAAATTATTTAAAATTGCATTTAGAAACTTTGTTAACCCTTTTGGTGTTTCACAGGAATTAAAGCAATATGGAGGTGAAATGTAATAATTTTTTTTGCAGATCTTTTATTTGTATCCATATTTTGTGTAACAAAGCAATGACTAACAACAAAGCAAACCTCAATATGTATTACCCTGATTCTGCAGTTTGTAGAAATACCCCATATGTGGCCCTAGTGCACTGGTTGACTCAACACAATCCTCAGAAATAAAGCAGCACCTCATGTATTTTAGGGCCTGGTTTTATTAGGATGTTTTTAGGCGCTATGTCACACCTATTTTGGAAACTACACCATTCAAGGAATTTGTTTAGAGGTATAGGGATCGTTTTGTCCCCACACGTGTTACATAGCAGTTCCCGTACAAATGAGAAATTGCATTTTTTCTACTAAAACGTCGCATTTGTCCCTAAGATTTCATTTTCACAATGGGTAATAGGAGAAAAATCACCCTAAAATTTGTTATGTAATGTCTCCTGAACTCGGAAATACACCATATGTGGTGGTGTCCTAAAAAAAGTGACCCTATTTTGGAAACTACACTCCTATGTCCCTTCCCTTCCTAGTTCCTAAATACTAGGGCCCTGAAACTGAAGGAACGTTCCCCTCCGGCCTGCACATCGGGATGTTTTTTCATCTCCGCATTACTAGTGCTATAACTTTTTTATTTTTTGAGGATGGAGCTGTGTGTTTTTTGTGAGACAAGCTGTAGAATTTTTTGGTACCATTTTGGGACACATGACTTTATGATCACTTTTTATTTCATTTTTGGAACAGGAAATGACCAAAAACAATCAATTATGGAATTGTTTTTTTTATTGGTGTTTTTTTCGCCATTCACCGTGCACCATAAATTACATGTAAACTTTATTCTGCAGGTCGATACGATTATGTTGATACCAAATTTATATAGTTTTTTATGTATTGCAGCTTTTCCACAATAAAATCACTTTTTAAAAAAAAAAAACATTTGTTTTCAGTGTCGCCATATTCTAAGACCCATAACTTTTTTATTTTTGCGTGGACAGAGCTGTGTCGATTTTTAGTCTTTGCAGGATGAATTGTCGTTTTTATTGGTACTATTTTGGGGTAAATGTGACTTTATGATCACTTTTTATTCCATTTTTTGGGAGGAGATGTGACCTAAAAACAGCGATTCTGGTGTCATTTTTCATTTTGTTTTTTTACAGCGTTCATTGTGCGGTATAAATTACATAATAGTTTTATAGTTTGGGTAGTTTCGGACTCGGCGATACCAATTATGTATAGTCCTATTTTTTACATATTTTTCCAATAATAAAAGACCAATTATGGGGAAAAAAGGCAATTTGGGGTTTTGAGCGCAGCATCTGAGGTATTAATCTTCCGGATTTAAGACCAGCTTTGGTCCTGATCGTTACAGGAAGGTGCCAGCTGTAATATACAGCTGACACCTGGCTGTGATGGTGTGGGCTCCGCTTCTAAGCCCGCACTTTCACCGCAACGTAACTGTACTGCGGTTTGCGGGAACCCCTTTCCAATAGAGCCTTATATATATGACGGCTGTCAGGAAGGGGTTAAAGGGTTAAACATTACATTTAATAAATAAGATATAAAAAGACCACCCCAAAGGTTCAAGCAAATACTAAACCGGTGCCGTCCCGGTATTGATTGTAAAAAGAGAAAGAGAAAATAATAAGTCCTGGGACATCTCCAGCACACAATGGGGTAACAAGAAAAATCATATACAAGTTTTATTGAAGGAGATAAAGAAAATACCATTTCCCAAAGATGCTAATGCCTAATAAGTTTAAATACACTTTTTTTTAACCCTTTCAAGACCGAGCTCATTTTGGCCTTCAGGACCAGCCCCATTTTTTTCAAATCTGACATGTGTCACTTTATGTGGTAATAACTCTGGAATGCTTTTGCCTATCCAAGCGATTCTGAGATTGCTTTCTCGTGACGTATTGTACTCTATATTAGTGAAAAAATTTGGTCAATAAATTCATTGCTTATTTGTGAAAAACACCAAAATTTAGAGAAAATTTGCAAAAATTATGATTTTTCTAATTTTAAATGTATCTGCTTGTAAAACAGATAGTAATACCACACAAAATTGTTACTATTTCACATATTCCATATGTCTACTTTATATTTGCATCGTTTTTTGAACATTATTTTATTTTTCTAGGACGTTTCAAGGCTTAGTACTTTACCAGCAATTTCTCACATTTTCAAGAAAATTTCAAAAGGTGATTTTTACAGGGACCAGTTCTGTTCTAAAGTGGCTTTGAGGGCCTTATGTACTGGATAGACCCATAAATCACCCCATATTAAAAATTGCACCCCTCAAAGTATTCAAAACAGCATTCAGAAAGTTTCTTAACCCTTTAGGCGTTTCACAGGAATTAAAGCAATGTAGAGGGGAAATTGACACATTTTTTTTTTTTTGCTGCAATTCATTTGTAATACATTTTTTTTCTGTAACACAGAAGGTTTTACCAGAGAAACGCAACACAGTATTTATTGCCCAGATTCTGCAGTTTTTAGAAATATCCAACATGTGGCGCTAGTGTGATAATGGACTGAAATACCGGCCTCAGAAGAAAAGGATCACCAAGTGGATTTTGTGGCCTCCTTTTTTTAGAATATATTTTAGGCACGATGTCGGGTTTGAAGAGGTCTTGTAGTGCCAAAACAGTGGAAATCCCGCAAAAGTGACACGGTTTTGGAAAATGCACCCCTCAAGGAATTTATCTAGGGGTATAGTTAGCATCTTTACCCCACAGGTCTTCTGCTATATTTATTGAAGTTTGCCTGTGAAAGTGAAAATCTACTTTTTTTCTGAAAAAATATAAAAAAAAATAATATTTGCAAGGAATAAAAAAAAAAAAAGCACCCCAAAACTTATAAAGCTACTTCTCCCGATTACAGCAATACCCCATATGTGGTACTAAACTGCTGTTTGGACCCACGGCAGAGCTCAGAAGGGAAGGAGCGCCATTTGGATTTTGAAGCGCAGATTTTCTGGATTGGTTTTCAGTGCCATGTCGTGTTTGCAACGCCCTGGACGGAGCAAAACGGTGGAAACCCCCCAAAACTGACCCCATTTTGTAGACTACATCCCTCAAGGAATTTTTCTAGAGGTATAGTTAGCATTTTGACCCCACAGTTTTTTTGCTGAATTTAGTGGAATTAGGCCGTGAAAATGAAAATCTACTTTTTTCTGAAAAAACATAGAAATGTTTAATTTTTACAATGAATAAAGGAGAAATATCACCCCAAAATGTGTAAAGCAATTTGTCCTGATTACAGCAATACGCCATATCTGGTAAGAAACTGCTGTTTGGACCCACGGCAGGAATCAGAAGGGAAGGAACAATATTTGGCTTTTGGAGCTCAAATTTAGCTGGAATGGTTTTCGGGTGTCATGTCGCATTTGCAAAGCCCCTGAGGTACCAAAACAGTGGAAACCTCCCAAAAGTCCCTTTAGGGGACTGGAACGAGCGATCATTAGGTCGCTGGTATAATACACTGCAGTACTAATGTATTGCAGTATAATATCATTTTTACACACTCCTGTAACAGCGCGATCGCTGTTCCTGTCCATTAGTCCCTGGTGTCAGCTGTAATACCCAGCAGACACCTGCAGAATATGGAGCGGGCGCAGCGCATGAGCCCGCTCCATATATAACCCCCCACACCACGACATGCTATTAAGTTGTGGTGCGCGAAGGCGTTAATGCGCAGCGGATGGTGCAAAGTGAAAATTAACATTTTCCACTGATATGCCATTTTAATGCACAATATGTTGTGCCCAGTTTGTGCCACTGAAGACAAATACCTCATACAATGTTGAGCGGGTTCTCCCGGATATAAAATATCATATATGTGGATGTAAGCTGGTGTTTGGGCACGCTGTGGGGCTCAGAAGTGAGGGAGCGCCATTTGGCTTTTAGAGCGCAGAGTTTGCTTGGTAACTGTTCTGTTTTGCTGGTATTCCAGTTTATGATGTGGGGGTATGTGTAAATTGGGCAGAGTACATCAGGACATAATAAGAGGGTATAATAATTCGGTAAATAAATAATAATCCGCAGATATGTGGCCAATATCGCACTGATAAATGGCGCCCGATCTTATCCGCTATTGGACACTGCACAATTTCTGTCGCTATATTCTGAGAGACAGAACTTTTTTTTATTTTTTCTTCACCGGAGCCGTGCAACGACTTATTTGTTGCGAGACAATCTGTAGTTTTCATTGGTACCATTTTAGGGTACATGTGATTTTTTTATCACTTTTTATTAGTTTTTTTTTGGCAAGCAAAGTAACAAAAAAACAAATTCTGACAATGTTTTTTGTCTTTTTTTTTTTTACACTTTTCACCGTGCGCTATAAATTACATTTTACTTTATTCTGCGGGTCGATACGATTACGGCGATACCAGATGTATATAGTTTTTTTTATGTTTTGTGGCGATTGCGCAATAAAATCACTTTTCAATAAAATTATTTATTTTCTGTGTCACCATATTCTGAGAGCCGTAACTTTTTTATTTTTCAGTCAAAAAAGCTGTGTAAGGGCTTATTTTTTTGTGGGACGGGTTGTAGTTTTTATTGGTACTATTTTAGGGTACATGCGACTTTTTGATCACTTTTTATTCTATATTTTTGGATAGTTGATGACCAAAAAAATAGTGATTCTGACGTTGTTTTTTAATTATTTTTTTTGCGCTGTTCACCGTGCGGGAAAAATAGTATTATAGTTTTATAGTTTGGGTCGTTGTGAATGCGGTCATACCAAATATGTGTACTTTTTTTAACATTTTCATTTTTTCCCTTTAATAAAAGTCTTATTATAGGAAAAAAAGCATTTTTTGTTTTTGTAACTTTTATAACTTGTTTTTACACTTTTATGAAACATTTTTATTACTTTATTTTTTACTTTTTACTTGAAGACCTGCAACACTGATCGCTCCTATAATACATTACACTACCTAGGTAGTGTAACGTATCATAAACTGTCAGTGTGACGCTGAGAGTCACACTGACAGGAAGATTATGAGGACCGGCCTCCGGCTGGTTCTCATAGGCTGCTGTGCAAGGCAGACCCAGGGGCCGTTGTATGGCCTCCAATTCTGCCTTATAACCGATTGCAGCACCTGCAATCGGTCCCCGGGAAAGTTTGTTGTAGCAACAAACTTTCCAGTTCGTTGCTACAACAGACTTTCCCTGCGATCACATGACCGGGACCTGAACCAATTATGTCCCGGTCATGTCTTCGGGACCAGAGGCAGGGGTTAACAGCGCGATCCGGGTGTCAGCGCTACTCTAAGACACCCGGATCGTGCTTTTAACACCCATCGTGAATTCAGCAAATGCCGACGTGAATTTACTGTGAGCGGTCGGGAAGCGGTTAAGGAAAAAAAAAAGCAAATTTATATTAATTTAGTTGAAGAAAGGGGCAATACCCAACAATACATATAAAAAACATTCCACATTAAACATTACATTTACTGCAATGACCTACAGTGGGACTTCAATTTAGGAAAGTATGATCTCCTAAAACCTCCCACATTATCATCTCCACGTATAGTGAAATGCAGATCCATCCATTTCACATGGGTACAAGACGTCATTATTAATAATCACTTATAATAAATCCCATTAGAAGCTGCAGCTTTATAACATTAACATTTATTTATAACATGGAGCTCATGATGTCATATGAAGAGAATTCATTCCTGTCTGGTCAGGCGTCTCCATGATGTCTCTATAGCCGGTAGAAGATGTTATTTTCCCTATTTTGGCTTGGAATAAACGTCCACAATTTTATCAATAGGGATTTTGTCGCCATATTTGTTGCACATGTCTCTGAGTAAACGTATGCCGAGAACAATACAAATGGCGAGGATTCCCAGTCCAATCAGTAGCCACTGCGCCAGTTTAGATAAGCCTTGTCTGATCGCCTTCGCTGTTGAAGGTTTAGACCGTACCATGTTTTCTTCACTGAAGCGCTGGTCTGGCAGATTGTTGGCATCTTCCACTTGAAGCTTTGCTTCTGGCGTCTCCTCAGGGGTAGACATGCTCCCCTCCATCATTCTTCCTCCAGGTACATAGGGACGGTGCATAAAGTCTCCCCTGAATCTATTATTCCGATTCACAAACACTCTGAAATGCTTTTTTGGCGCTGGAATCGTGTCAAGGGTTCCTCTGAATGCGTGGAGACGTGCATAGTCACGTTCCATGTTGTCTCCCATGTATTTAATCTTCAGATGTTTCTTTAAATCCTTCATCTGCTTTTTTGGTAATGGCCTCGCCTCCAGGGGACCAAGGAGTAAGCAGAGAAGGACGAAAAAGCACCCAGAAAACATTTTGCAATACTCAGCTCTTGTCAGGAGGAGTCACTGTAGAGCCGGAGTTCCTGGGCCTTCAGGCTGTCGGATGTAGATCACAACAGCAGTGGTTCAAGTACTCAAGAATTTGACAGTAGTCAAGAGAAGTTGCGGACACTGTATCTCCTAAATAGGCAGCGAACAACTGAAAACATTATAGTGCAACTTCACTTACCTAGAACTTGCTGTCTATGACATCACCCGGCTGTGACATCACCTCATTAGCATATTTACATCACAATAGGCCTATGGATATTACCTTAAGTGATGATGCTTGCTGTCTATGACATCACCGGGCTGTGACATCACTTCATTATAATATTTGTATCACAATAGACCTATAGATATTACCTTAATTTACGCCAGGCAGAAATACCTACCTAAGCCAACTGTCAGTTTTACAGATATTTGTCAATAAAATATGGGAAGGGTAACATTTAACCCCTTGCAGCCGCTGCAAATATTTGCCTTAACGACGGAGAACTATTTATCAAATCTGACATGAGTAACTTTATCTGGTATTAACTTTAGAATGCATTTCCCGATCCAAGTAATTCTGAGATTGTTTTTTTCATGACACATTGTACTCTATGTTGGTTGTAAATTTTTGGCAATACACTTTGCGTTTATTCATTAAAAAATGTGAAATTTACTGAAAATGTAAAGAATTAAAAAAAAATTATATTATTCTGCTTATAAGTTGGATAGTCCTACCATACAAGATAGTGGCTAGTTAACATTTACCATATGTCTACTTATAAGTTTAGCAGCAATTTCTCACATTTTCTAGAAAATTTCCTAAACCTGTTTTTTAGGGACCACTTTAGTTCTGAACTAGCTTTGAGGGGCCTATATAATAGAAGACCCACATAAATGCCCCCATTTTAGAAACAGCACCCTTCAAATTATTTAAAATTGCATTTAGAAACTTTGTTAACCCTTTTGGTGTTTCACAGGAATTAAAGCAATATGGAGGTGAAATGTAATAATTTTTTTTGCAGATCTTTTATTTGTATCCATATTTTGTGTAACAAAGCAATGACTAACAACAAAGCAAACCTCAATATGTATTACCCTGATTCTGCAGTTTGTAGAAATACCCCATATGTGGCCCTAGTGCACTGGTTGACTCAACACAATCCTCAGAAATAAAGCAGCACCTCATGTATTTTAGGGCCTGGTTTTATTAGGATGTTTTTAGGCGCTATGTCACACCTATTTTGGAAACTACACCATTCAAGGAATTTATTTAGAGGTATAGGGATCGTTTTGTCCCCACACGTGTTACATAGCAGTTCCCGTACAAATGAGAAATTGTATTTTTTCTACTAAAACGTCGCATTTGTCCCTAAGATTTCATTTTCACAATGGGTAATAGGAGAAAAATCACCCTAAAATTTGTTATGTAATGTCTCCTGAACTCGGAAATACACCATATGTGGTGGTGTCCTAAAAAAAGTGACCCTATTTTGGAAACTACACTCCTATGTCCCTTCCCTTCCTAGTTCCTAAATACTAGGGCCCTGAAACTGAAGGAACGTTCCCCTCCGGCCTGCACATCGGGATGTTTTTTCATCTCCGCATTACTAGTGCTATAACTTTTTTATTTTTTGAGGATGTAGCTGTGTGTTTTTTGTGAGACAAGCTGTAGAATTTTTTGGTACCATTTTGGGACACATGACTTTATGATCACTTTTTATTTCATTTTTGGAACAGGAAATGACCAAAAACAATCAATTATGGAATTGTTTTTTTTATTGGTGTTTTTTTCGCCATTCACCGTGCACCATAAATTACATGTAAACTTTATTCTGCAGGTCGATACGATTATGTTGATACCAAATTTATATAGTTTTTTATGTATTGCAGCTTTTCCACAATAAAATCACTTTTTAAAAAAAAAAAACATTTGTTTTCAGTGTCGCCATATTCTAAGACCCATAACTTTTTTATTTTTGCGTGGACAGAGCTGTGTCGATTTTTAGTCTTTGTAGGATGGATTGTCGTTTTTATTGGTACTATTTTGGGGTAAATGTGACTTTATGATCACTTTTTATTCCATTTTTTGGGAGGAGATGTGACCTAAAAACAGCGATTCTGGTGTCATTTTTCATTTTGTTTTTTTACAGCGTTCATTGTGCGGTATAAATTACATAATAGTTTTATAGTTTGGGTAGTTTCGGACTCGGCGATACCAATTATGTATAGTCCTATTTTTTACATATTTTTCCAATAATAAAAGACTTATTATGGGGAAAAAAGGCAATTTGGGGTTTTGAGCGCAGCATCTGAGGGCTTAATCTTCCGGATTTAAGACCAGCTTTGGTCCTGATCGTTACAGCAAGGTGCCAGCTGTAATATACAGCTGACACCTGGCTGTGATGGTGTGGGCTCCGCTTCTAAGCCCGCACTTTCACCGCAACGTAAGGGCATGACCACACGTGGCGGATTTCCTCCGCAACTGTCCGCATCAATGCCGCACAGAATCTGCGTTGCAGATTCTGCTGCGGATCTGCACAAAATGTGCAGAAAATTGATGCGGACTAGCTGCTGCGGACTGCGGGAAAAGTGCTTCCCTTCTCCCTATCAGTGCAGGATAGAGAGAAGGGACAGCACTTTCCCTAGGGAAAGTAAAAGAATTTCATACTTACCGGCCGTTGTCTTGGTGACGCGTCCCTCTTTCGGCATCCAGCCCGACCTCCCTGGATGACGCACCAGTCCATGTGACCGCTGCAGCCTGTGCTTGGCCTGTGATTGGCTGCAGCCGTCACTTAGACTGAAACGTCATCCTGGGAGGCCGGACTGGAGACAGACGCAGGGAGTTCTCGGTAAGTATGAACTTATATGTTTTTTACAGATACATGTATATTGAGATCGGTAGTCACTGTCCCGGGTGCAGAAACAGTTACTGCCGATCGCTTAACTCTTTCAGCACCCTGGACAGTGACTATTTACAGACGTCTCCTAGCAACGCTCCCGTCATTACGGGAGCCCCATTGACTTCCTCAGTCTGGCTGTAGACCTAGAAATACATAGGTCCAGCCAGAATGAAGAAATGTCATGGTAGTAAAAACAATACGCTCCGCAGCACACATAAGATCTGCGGACTTCATTGCGGAATTTTGACTCTCCATTGAAGTCAATGGAGAAATTCCGCCATGAGTCCGCCACTGCTCCGCAACAGACAGAGCATGCTGCGGACACCAAATTCCGCTCCGCAGCCTATGCTCCGCAGCGGAATTTTACGCCTCGTCTAAACGAACACTGCTAAATTAAAGTGTAAGTCAATGGACAAACGGCACCGCTGCGGATTAACGCTGCGGAGTGTCCGCAGCGGAATTTAAGTGAAATTCCGCCATGTGTGAACCCGCCCTAACTGTACTGCGGTTTGCGGGAACCCCTTTCCAATAGAGCCTTATATATATGACGGCTGTCAGGAAGGGGTTAAAGGGTTAAACATTACATTTAATAAATAAGATATAAAAAGACCACCCCAAAGGTTCAAGCAAATACTAAACCGGTGCCGTCCCGGTATTGATTGTAAAAAGAGAAAGAGAAAATAATAAGTCCTGGGACATCTCCAGCACACAATGGGGTAACAAGAAAAATCATATACAAGTTTTATTGAATGAGATAAAGAAAATACCATTTCCCAAAGATGCTAATGCCTAATAAGTTTAAATACAGTTTTTTTTAACCCTTTCAAGACCGAGCTCATTTTGGCCTTCAGGACCAGCCCCATTTTTTTCAAATCTGACATGTGTCACTTTATGTGGTAATAACTCTGGAATGCTTTTGCCTATCCAAGCGATTCTGAGATTGCTTTCTCGTGACATATTGTACTCTATATTAGTGAAAAAATTTGGTCAATAAATTCATTGCTTATTTGTGAAAAACACCAAAATTTAGAGAAAATTTGCAAAAATTATGATTTTTCTAATTTTAAATGTATCTGCTTGTAAAACAGATAGTAATACCACACAAAATTGTTACTATTTCACATATTCCATATGTCTACTTTATATTTGCATCGTTTTTTGAACATTATTTTATTTTTCTAGGACGTTTCAAGGCTTAGTACTTTACCAGCAATTTCTCACATTTTCAAGAAAATTTCAAAAGGTGATTTTTACAGGGACCAGTTCTGTTCTAAAGTGGCTTTGAGGGCCTTATGTACTGGATAGACCCATAAATCACCCCATATTAAAAATTGCACCCCTCAAAGTATTCAAAACAGCATTCAGAAAGTTTCTTAACCCTTTAGGCGTTTCACAGGAATTAAAGCAATGTAGAGGGGAAATTGACACATTTTTTTTTTTTTGCTGCAGTTCATTTGTAATACATTTTTTTTCTGTAACACAGAAGGTTTTACCAGAGAAACGCAACACAGTATTTATTGCCCAGATTCTGCAGTTTTTAGAAATATCCAACATGTGGCCCTAGTGTGATAATGGACTGAAATACCGGCCTCAGAAGAAAAGGATCACCAAGTGGATTTTGTGGCCTCCTTTTTTTAGAATATATTTTAGGCACGATGTCGGGTTTGAAGAGGTCTTGTGCCAAAACAGTGGAAATCCCGCAAAAGTGACACGGTTTTGGAAAATGCACCCCTCAAGGAATTTATCTAGGGGTATAGTTAGCATCTTTACCCCACAGGTCTTCTGCTATATTTATTGAAGTTTGCCTGTGAAAGTGAAAATCTACTTTTTTTCTGAAAAAATATAAAAAAAAATAATATTTGCAAGGAATAAAATAAAAAAAAGAAAGCCAAAACTTATAAAGCTACTTCTTCCGATTACAGCAATACCCCATATGTGGTACTAAACTGCTGTTTGGACCCACGGCAGAGCTCAGAAGGGAAGGAGCGCCATTTGGATTTTGAAGCGCAGATTTTCTGGATTGGTTTTCAGTGCCATGTCGTGTTTGCAACGCCCTGGACGGAGCAAAACGGTGGAAACCCCCCAAAACTGACCCCATTTTGTAGACTACATCCCTCAAGGAATTTTTCTAGAGGTATAGTTAGCATTTTGACCCCACAGTTTTTTTGCTGAATTTAGTGGAATTAGGCCGTGAAAATGAAAATCTACTTTTTTCTGAAAAAACATAGAAATGTTTAATTTTTACAATGAATAAAGGAGAAATATCACCCCAAAATGTGTAAAGCAATTTGTCCTGATTACAGCAATACGCCATATCTGGTAAGAAACTGCTGTTTGGACCCACGGCAGGAATCAGAAGGGAAGGAACAATATTTGGCTTTTGGAGCTCAAATTTAGCTGGAATGGTTTTCGGGTGTCATGTCGCATTTGCAAAGCCCCTGAGGTACCAAAACAGTGGAAACCTCCCAAAAGTCCCTTTAGGGGACTGGAACGAGCGATCATTAGGTCGCTGGTACAATACACTGCAGTACTAATGTATTGCAGTATAATATCATTTTTACAGGCTCCTGTAACAGCGCGATCGCTGTTCCTGTCCATTAGTCCCTGGTGTCAGCTGTAATACCCAGCAGACACCTGCAGAATATGGAGCGGGCGCAGCGCATGAGCCCGCTCCATATATAACCCCCCACACCACGACATGCTATTAAGTTGTGGTGCGCGAAGGCGTTAATGCGCAGCGGATGGTGCAAAGTGAAAATTAAAATTTTCCACTGATATGCCATTTTAATGCACAATATGTTGTGCCCAGTTTGTGCCACTGAAGACAAATACCTCATACAATGTTGAGCGGGTTCTCCCGGATATAAAATATCATATATGTGGATGTAAGCTGGTGTTTGGGCACGCTGTGGGGCTCAGAAGTGAGGGAGCGCCATTTGGCTTTTAGAGCGCAGAGTTTGCTTGGTAACTGTTCTGTTTTGCTGGTATTCCAGTTTATGATGTGGGGGTATGTGTAAATTGGGCAGAGTACATCAGGACATAATAAGAGGGTATAATAATTCGGTAAATAAATAATAATCCGCAGATATGTGGCCAATATCGCACTGATAAATGGCGCCCGATCTTATCCGCTATTGGACACTGCACAATTTCTGTCGCTATATTCTGAGAGCCAGAACTTTTTTTTATTTTTTCTTCACCGGAGCCGTGCAACGACTTATTTGTTGCGAGACAATCTGTAGTTTTCATTGGTACCATTTTAGGGTACATGTGATTTTTTTATCACTTTTTATTAGTTTTTTTTTGGCAAGCAAAGTAACAAAAAAACAAATTCTGACAATGTTTTTTGTCTTTTTTTTTTTACACTTTTCACCGTGCGCTATAAATTACATTTTACTTTATTCTGCGGGTCGATACGATTACGGCGATACCAGATGTATATAGTTTTTTTTATGTTTTGTGGCGATTGCGCAATAAAATCACTTTTCAATAAAATTATTTATTTTCTGTGTCACCATATTCTGAGAGCCGTAACTTTTTTATTTTTCAGTCAAAAAAGCTGTGTAACGCCATTCACCGTGCACCATAAATTACATGTAAACTTTATTCTGCAGGTCGATACGATTATGTTGATACCAAATTTATATAGTTTTTTATGTATTGCAGCTTTTCCACAATAAAATTACTTTTTAAAAAAAAAAAAGCATTTGTTTTCAGTGTCGCCATATTCTAAGACCCATAACTTTTTTATTTTTGCGTGGACAGAGCTGTGTCGATTTTTAGTCTTTGTAGGATGGATTGTCGTTTTTATTGGTACTATTTTGGGGTAAATGTGACTTTATGATCACTTTTTATTCCATTTTTTGGGAGGAGATGTGACCTAAAAACAGCGATTCTGGTGTCATTTTTCATTTTGTTTTTTTACAGCGTTCATTGTGCGGTATAAATTACATAATAGTTTTATAGTTTGGGTAGTTTCGGACTCGGCGATACCAATTATGTATAGTCCTATTTTTTACATATTTTTCCAATAATAAAAGACTTATTATGGGGAAAAAAGGCAATTTGGGGTTTTGAGCGCAGCATCTGAGGGATTAATCTTCCGGATTTAAGACCAGCTTTGGTCCTGATCGTTACAGGAAGGTGCCAGCTGTAATATACAGCTGACACCTGGCTGTGATGGTGTGGGCTCCGCTTCTAAGCCCGCACTTTCACCGCAACGTAACTGTACTGCGGTTTGCGGGAACCCCTTTCCAATAGAGCCTTATATATATGACGGCTGTCAGGAAGGGGTTAAAGGGTTAAACATTACATTTAATAAATAAGATATAAAAAGACCACCCCAAAGGTTCAAGCAAATACTAAACCGGTGCCGTCCCGGTATTGATTGTAAAAAGAGAAAGAGAAAATAATAAGTCCTGGGACATCTCCAGCACACAATGGGGTAACAAGAAAAATCATATACAAGTTTTATTGAATGAGATAAAGAAAATACCATTTCCCAAAGATGCTAATGCCTAATAAGTTTAAATACAGTTTTTTTTAACCCTTTCAAGACCGAGCTCATTTTGGCCTTCAGGACCAGCCCCATTTTTTTCAAATCTGACATGTGTCACTTTATGTGGTAATAACTCTGGAATGCTTTTGCCTATCCAAGCGATTCTGAGATTGCTTTCTCGTGACATATTGTACTCTATATTAGTGAAAAAATTTGGTCAATAAATTCATTGCTTATTTGTGAAAAACACCAAAATTTAGAGAAAATTTGCAAAAATTATGATTTTTCTAATTTTAAATGTATCTGCTTGTAAAACAGATAGTAATACCACACAAAATTGTTACTATTTCACATATTCCATATGTCTACTTTATATTTGCATCGTTTTTTGAACATTATTTTATTTTTCTAGGACGTTTCAAGGCTTAGTACTTTACCAGCAATTTCTCACATTTTCAAGAAAATTTCAAAAGGTGATTTTTACAGGGACCAGTTCTGTTCTAAAGTGGCTTTGAGGGCCTTATGTACTGGATAGACCCATAAATCACCCCATATTAAAAATTGCACCCCTCAAAGTATTCAAAACAGCATTCAGAAAGTTTCTTAACCCTTTAGGCGTTTCACAGGAAATAAAGCAATGTAGAGGGGAAATTGACACATTTTTTTTTTTTGCTGCAATTCATTTGTAATACATTTTTTTTCTGTAACACAGAAGGTTTTACCAGAGAAACACAACACAGTATTTATTGCCCAGATTCTGCATTTTTTAGAAATATCCAACATGTGGCCCTAGTGTGATAATGGACTGAAATACCGGCCTCAGAAGAAAAGGATCACCAAGTGGATTTTGTGGCCTCCTTTTTTTAGAATATATTTTAGGCACGATGTCGGGTTTGAAGAGGTCTTATAGTGCCAAAACAGTGGAAATCCCGCAAAAGTGACACGGTTTTGGAAAATGCACCCCTCAAGGAATTTATCTAGGGGTATAGTTAGCATCTTTACCCCACAGGTCTTCTGCTATATTTATTGAAGTTTGCCTGTGAAAGTGAAAATCTACTTTTTTTCTGAAAAAATATAAAAAAAAATAATATTTGCAAGGAATAAAAAAAAAAAAGCACCCCAAAACTTATAAAGCTACTTCTCCCGATTACAGCAATGCCCCATATGTGGTACTAAACTGCTGTTTGGACCCACGGCAGAGCTCAGAAGGGAAGGAGCGCCATTTGGATTTTGAAGCGCAGATTTTCTGGATTGGTTTTCAGTGCCATGTTGTGTTTGCAACGCCCTGGACGGAGCATAACGGTGGAAACCCCCCAAAACTGACCCCATTTTGTAGACTACATCCCTCAAGGAATTTTTCTAGAGGTATAGTTAGCATTTTGACCCCACAGTTTTTTTGCTGAATTTAGTGGAATTAGGCCGTGAAAATGAAAATCTACTTTTTTCTGAAAAAACATAGAAATGTTTAATTTTTACAATGAATAAAGGAGAAATATCACCCCAAAATGTGTAAAGCAATTTGTCCTGATTACAGCAATACGCCATATCTGGTAAGAAACTGCTGTTTGGACCCACGGCAGGAATCAGAAGGGAAGGAACAATATTTGGCTTTTGGAGCTCAAATTTAGCTGGAATGGTTTTCGGGTGTCATGTCGCATTTGCAAAGCCCCTGAGGTACCAAAACAGTGGAAACCTCCCAAAAGTCCCTTTAGGGGACTGGAACGAGCGATCATTAGGTCGCTGGTACAATACACTGCAGTACTAATGTATTGCAGTATAATATCATTTTTACAGGCTCCTGTAACAGCGCGATCGCTGTTCCTGTCCATTAGTCCCTGGTGTCAGCTGTAATACCCAGCAGACACCTGCAGAATATGGAGCGGGCGCAGCGCATGAGCCCGCTCCATATATAACCCCCCACACCACGACATGCTATTAAGTTGTGGTGCGCGAAGGCGTTAATGCGCAGCGGATGGTGCAAAGTGAAAATTAAAATTTTCCACTGATATGCCATTTTAATGCACAATATGTTGTGCCCAGTTTGTGCCACTGAAGACAAATACCTCATACAATGTTGAGCGGGTTCTCCCGGATATAAAATATCATATATGTGGATGTAAGCTGGTGTTTGGGCACGCTGTGGGGCTCAGAAGTGAGGGAGCGCCATTTGGCTTTTAGAGCGCAGAGTTTGCTTGGTAACTGTTCTGTTTTGCTGGTATTCCAGTTTATGATGTGGGGGTATGTGTAAATTGGGCAGAGTACATCAGGACATAATAAGAGGGTATAATAATTCGGTAAATAAATAATAATCCGCAGATATGTGGCCAATATCGCACTGATAAATGGCGCCCGATCTTATCCGCTATTGGACACTGCACAATTTCTGTCGCTATATTCTGAGAGCCAGAACTTTTTTTTATTTTTTTCTTCACCGGAGCCGTGCAACGACTTATTTGTTGCGAGACAATCTGTAGTTTTCATTGGTACCATTTTAGGGTACATGTGATTTTTTTATCACTTTTTATTAGTTTTTTTTTGGCAAGCAAAGTAACAAAAAAACAAATTCTGACAATGTTTTTTGTCTTTTTTTTTTTACACTTTTCACCGTGCGCTATAAATTACATTTTACTTTATTCTGCGGGTCGATACGATTACGGCGATACCAGATGTATATAGTTTTTTTTATGTTTTGTGGCGATTGCGCAATAAAATCACTTTTCAATAAAATTATTTATTTTCTGTGTCACCATATTCTGAGAGCCGTAACTTTTTTATTTTTCAGTCAAAAAAGCTGTGTAAGGGCTTATTTTTTTGTGGGACGGGTTGTAGTTTTTATTGGTACTATTTTAGGGTACATGCGACTTTTTGATCACTTTTTATTCTATATTTTTGGAGGGTTGATGACCAAAAAAATAGTGATTCTGACATTGTTTTTTAATTATTTTTTTTGCGCTGTTCACCGTGCGGGAAAAATAGTATTATAGTTTTATAGTTTGGGTCGTTGTGAATGCGGTCATACCAAATATGTGTACTTTTTTTAACATTTTCATTTTTTCCCTTTAATAAAAGTCTTATTATAGGAAAAAAAGCATTTTTTGTCTTTGTAACTTTTATAACTTGTTTTTACACTTTTATGAAACATTTTTATTACTTTATTTTTTACTTTTTACTTGAAGACCTGCAACACTGATCGCTCCTATAATACATTACACTACCTAGGTAGTGTAACGTATCATAAACTGTCAGTGTGACGCTGAGAGTCACACTGACAGGAAGATTATGAGGACCGGCCTCCGGCTGGTTCTCATAGGCTGCTGTGCACGGCAGACCCGGGGGCCGTTGTATGGCCTCCAATTCTGCCTTATAACCGATTGCAGCACCTGCAATCGGTCCCCGGGAAAGTTTGTTGTAGCAACAAACTTTCCAGTTCGTTGCTACAACAGACTTTCCCTGCGATCACATGACCGGGACCTGAACCAATTATGTCCCGGTCATGTCTCCGGGACCAGAGGCAGGGGTTAACAGCGCGATCCGGGTGTCAGCGCTACTCTAAGACACCCGGATCGCGCTTTTAACACCCATCGTGAATTCAGCAAATGCCGACGTGAATTTACTGTGAGCGGTCGGGAAGCGGTTAAGGAAAAAAAAAAGCAAATTTATATTAATTTAGTTGAAGAAAGGGGCAATACCCAACAATACATATAAAAAACATTCCACATTAAACATTACATTTACTGCAATGACCTACAGTGGGACTTCAATTTAGGAAAGTATGATCTCCTAAAACCTCCCACATTATCATCTCCACGTATAGTGAAATGCAGATCCATCTATTTCACATGGGTACAAGACGTCATTATTAATAATCACTTATAATAAATCCCATTAGAAGCTGCAGCTTTATAACATTAACATTTATTTATAACATGGAGCTCATGATGTCATATGAAGAGAATTCATTCCTGTCTGGTCAGGCGTCTCCATGATGTCTCTATAGCCGGTAGAAGATGTTATTTTCCCTATTTTGGCTTGGAATAAACGTCCACAATTTTATCAATAGGGATTTTGTCGCCATATTTGTTGCACATGTCTCTGAGTAAACGTATGCCGAGAACAATACAAATGGCGAGGATTCCCAGTCCAATCAGTAGCCACTGCGCCAGTTTAGATAAGCCTTGTCTGATCGCCTTCGCTGTTGAAGGTTTAGACCGTACCATGTTTTCTTCACTGAAGCGCTGGTCTGGCAGATTGTTGGCATCTTCCACTTGAAGCTTTTCTTCTGGCGTCTCCTCAGGGGTAGACATGCTCCCCTCCATCATTCTTCCTCCAGGTACATAGGGACGGTGCATAAAGTCTCCCCTGAATCTATTATTCCGATTCACAAACACTCTGAAATGCTTTTTTGGCGCTGGAATCGTGTCAAGGGTTCCTCTGAATGCGTGGAGACGTGCATAGTCACGTTCCATGTTGTCTCCCATGTATTTAATCTTCAGATGTTTCTTTAAATCCTTCATCTGCTTTTTTGGCAATGGCCTCGCCTCCAGGGGACCAAGGAGTAAGCAGAGAAGGACGAAAAAGCACCCAGAAAACATTTTGCAATACTCAGCTCTTGTCAGGAGGAGTCACTGTAGAGCCGGAGTTCCTGGGCCTTCAGGCTGTCGGATGTAGATCACAACAGCAGTGGTTCATGTACTCAAGAATTTGACAGTAGTCAAGAGAAGTTGCGGACACTGTATCTCCTAAATAGGCAGCGATCAACTGAAAACATTATAGTGCAACTTCACTTACCTAGAACTTGCTGTCTATGACATCACCCGGCTGTGACATCACCTCATTAGCATATTTACATCACAATAGGCCTATGGATATTACCTTAAGTGATGATGCTTGCTGTCTATGACATCACCGGGCTGTGACATCACTTCATTATAATATTTGTATCACAATAGACCTATAGATATTACCTTAATTTACGCCAGGCAGAAATACCTACCTAAGCCAACTGTCAGTTTTACAGATATTTGTCAATAAAATATGGGAAGGGTAACATTTAACCCCTTGCAGCCGCTGCAAATTTTTGCCTTAACGACGGAGAACTATTTATCAAATCTGACATGAGTAACTTTATCCGGTATTAACTTTAGAATGCATTTCCCGATCCAAGTAATTCTGAGATTGTTTTTTTCATGACACATTGTACTCTATGTTGGTTGTAAATTTTTGGCAATACACTTTGCGTTTATTCATTAAAAAATGTGAAATTTACTGAAAATGTAAAGAATTAAAAAAAAATTATATTATTCTGCTTATAAGTTGGATAGTCCTACCATACAAGATAGTGGATAGTTAACATTTACCATATGTCTACTTATAAGTTTAGCAGCAATTTCTCACATTTTCTAGAAAATTTCCTAAACCTGTTTTTTAGGGACCACTTTAGTTCTGAACTAGCTTTGAGGGGCCTATATAATAGAAGACCCACATAAATGCCCCCATTTTAGAAACAGCACCCTTCAAATTATTTAAAATTGCATTTAGAAACTTTGTTAACCCTTTTGGTGTTTCACAGGAATTAAAGCAATATGGAGGTGAAATGTAATAATTTTTTTTGCAGATCTTTTATTTGTATCCATATTTTGTGTAACAAAGCAATGACTAACAACAAAGCAAACCTCAATATGTATTACCCTGATTCTGCAGTTTGTAGAAATACCCCATATGTGGCCCTAGTGCACTGGTTGACTCAACACAATCCTCAGAAATAAAGCAGCACCTCATGTATTTTAGGGCCTGGTTTTATTAGGATGTTTTTAGGCGCTATGTCACACCTATTTTGGAAACTACACCATTCAAGGAATTTATTTAGAGGTATAGGGATCATTTTGTCCCCACACGTGTTACATAGCAGTTCCCGTACAAATGAGAAATTGCATTTTTTCTACTAAAACGTCGCATTTGTCCCTAAGATTTCATTTTCACAATGGGTAATAGGAGAAAAATCACCCTAAAATTTGTTATGTAATGTCTCCTGAACTCGGAAATACACCATATGTGGTGGTGTCCTAAAAAAAGTGACCCTATTTTGGAAACTACACTCCTATGTCCCTTCCCTTCCTAGTTCCTAAATACTAGGGCCCTGAAACTGAAGGAACGTTCCCCTCCGGCCTGCACATCGGGATGTTTTTTCATCTCCGTATTACTAGTGCTATAACTTTTTTATTTTTTGAGGATGGAGCTGTGTGTTTTTTGTGAGACAAGCTGTAGAATTTTTTGGTACCATTTTGGGACACATGACTTTATGATCACTTTTTATTTCATTTTTGGAACAGGAAATGACCAAAAACAATCAATTATGGAATTGTTTTTTTTACTGGTGTTTTTTTTCGCCATTCACCGTGCACCATAAATTACATGTAAACTTTATTCTGCAGGTCGATACGATTATGTTGATACCAAATTTATATAGTTTTTTATGTATTGCAGCTTTTCCACAATAAAATCACTTTTTAAAAAAAAAAATCATTTGTTTTCAGTGTCGCCATATTCTAAGACCCATAACTTTTTTATTTTTGCGTGGACAGAGCTGTGTCGATTTTTAGTCTTTATAGGATGGATTGTCGTTTTTATTGGTACTATTTTGGGGTAAATGTGACTTTATGATCACTTTTTATTCCATTTTTTGGGAGGAGATGTGACCTAAAAACAGCGATTCTGGTGTCATTTTTCATTTTGTTTTTTTACAGCGTTCATTGTGCGGTATAAATTACATAATAGTTTTATAGTTTGGGTAGTTTCGGACTCGGCGATACCAATTATGTATAGTCCTATTTTTTACATATTTTTCCAATAATAAAAGACTTATTATGGGGAAAAAAGGCAATTTGGGGTTTTGAGCGCAGCATCTGAGGGATTAATCTTCCGGATTTAAGACCAGCTTTGGTCCTGATCGTTACAGGAAGGTGCCAGCTGTAATATACAGCTGACACCTGGCTGTGATGGTGTGGGCTCCGCTTCTATGCCCGCACTTTCACCGCAACGTAACTGTACTGCGGTTTGCGGGAACCCCTTTCCAATAGAGCCTTATATATATATGACGGCTGTCAGGAAGGGGTTAAAGGGTTAAACATTACATTTAATAAATAAGATATAAAAAGACCACCCCAAAGGTTCAAGCAAATACTAAACCGGTGCCGTCCCGGTATTGATTGTAAAAAGAGAAAGAGAAAATAATAAGTCCTGGGACATCTCCAGCACACAATGGGGTAACAAGAAAAATCATATACAAGTTTTATTGAATGAGATAAAGAAAATACCATTTCCCAAAGATGCTAATGCCTAATAAGTTTAAATACACTTTTTTTTAACCCTTTCAAGACCGAGCTCATTTTGGCCTTCAGGACCAGCCCCATTTTTTTCAAATCTGACATGTGTCACTTTATGTGGTAATAACTCTGGAATGCTTTTGCCTATCCAAGCGATTCTGAGATTGCTTTCTCGTGACATATTGTACTCTATATTAGTGAAAAAAATTTGGTCAATAAATTCATTGCTTATTTGTGAAAAACACCAAAATTTTGAGAAAATTTGCAAAAATTATGATTTTTCTAATTTTAAATGTATCTGCTTGTAAAACAGATAGTAATACCACACAAAATTGTTACTATTTCACATATTCCATATGTCTACTTTATATTTGCATCGTTTTTTGAACATTATTTTATTTTTCTAGGACGTTTCAAGGCTTAGTACTTTACCAGCAATTTCTCACATTTTCAAGAAAATTTCAAAAGGTGATTTTTACAGGGACCAGTTCTGTTCTAAAGTGGCTTTGAGGGCCTTATGTACTGGATAGACCCATAAATCACCCCATATTAAAAATTGCACCCCTCAAAGTATTCAAAACAGCATTCAGAAAGTTTCTTAACCCTTTAGGCGTTTCACAGGAATTAAAGCAATGTAGAGGGGAAATTGACACATTTTTTTTTTTTTGCTGCAATTCATTTGTAATACATTTTTTTTCTGTAACACAGAAGGTTTTACCAGAGAAACGCAACACAGTATTTATTGCCCAGATTCTGCAGTTTTTAGAAATATCCAACATGTGGCGCTAGTGTGATAATGGACTGAAATACCGGCCTCAGAAGAAAAGGATCACCAAGTGGATTTTGTGGCCTCCTTTTTTTAGAATATATTTTAGGCACGATGTCGGGTTTGAAGAGGTCTTGTAGTGCCAAAACAGTGGAAATCCCGCAAAAGTGACACGGTTTTGGAAAATGCACCCCTCAAGGAATTTATCTAGGGGCATAGTTAGCATCTTTACCCCACAGGTCTTCTGCTATATTTATTGAAGTTTGCCTGTGAAAGTGAAAATCTACTTTTTTTCTGAAAAAATATAAAAAAAAATAATATTTGCAAGGAATAAAAAAAAAAAAAAGCACCCCAAAACTTATAAAGCTACTTCTCCCGATTACAGCAATACCCCATATGTGGTACTAAACTGCTGTTTGGACCCACGGCAGAGCTCATAAGGGAAGGAGCGCCATTTGGATTTTGAAGCGCAGATTTTCTGGATTGGTTTTCAGTGCCATGTCGTGTTTGCAACGCCCTGGACGGAGCAAAACGGTGGAAACCCCCCAAAACTGACCCCATTTTGTAGACTACATCCCTCAAGGAATTTTTCTAGAGGTATAGTTAGCATTTTGACCCCACAGTTTTTTTGCTGAATTTAGTGGAATTAGGACGTGAAAATGAAAATCTACTTTTTTCTGAAAAAACATAGAAATGTTTAATTTTTACAATGAATAAAGGAGAAATATCACCCCAAAATGTGTAAAGCAATTTGTCCTGATTACAGCAATACGCCATATCTGGTAAGAAACTGCTGTTTGGACCCACGGCAGGAATCAGAAGGGAAGGAACAATATTTGGCTTTTGGAGCTCAAATTTAGCTGGAATGGTTTTCGGGTGTCATGTCGCATTTGCAAAGCCCCTGAGGTACCAAAACAGTGGAAACCTCCCAAAAGTCCCTTTAGGGGACTGGAACGAGCGATCATTAGGTCGCTGGTACAATACACTGCAGTACTAATGTATTGCAGTATAATATCATTTTTACAGGCTCCTGTAACAGCGCGATCGCTGTTCCTGTCCATTAGTCCCTGGTGTCAGCTGTAATACCCAGCAGACACCTGCAGAATATGGAGCGGGCGCAGCGCATGAGCCCGCTCCATATATAACCCCCCACACCACAACATGCTATTAAGTTGTGGTGCGCGAAGGCGTTAATGCGCAGCAGATGGTGCAAAGTGAAAATTAACATTTTCCACTGATATGCCATTTTAATGCACAATATGTTGTGCCCAGTTTGTGCCACTGAAGACAAATACCTCATACAATGTTGAGCGGGTTCTCCCGGATATAAAATATCATATATGTGGATGTAAGCTGGTGTTTGGGCACGCTGTGTGGCTCAGAAGTGAGGGAGCGCCATTTGGCTTTTAGAGCGCAGAGTTTGCTTGGTAACTGTTCTGTTTTGCTCGTATTCCAGTTTATGATGTGGGGGTATGTGTAAATTGGGCAGAGTACATCAGGACATAATAAGAGGGTATAATAATTCGGTAAATAAATAATAATCCGCAGATATGTGGCCAATATCGCACTGATAAATGGCGCCCGATCTTATCCGCTATTGGACACTGCACAATTTCTGTCGCTATATTCTGAGAGCCAGAACTTTTTTTTATTTTTTCTTCACCGGAGCCGTGCAACGACTTATTTGTTGCGAGACAATCTGTAGTTTTCATTAGTACCATTTTAGGGTACATGTGATATTTTTTATCACTTTCTATTAGTTTTTTTTTGGCAAGCAAAGTAACAAAAAAACAAATTCTGACAATGTTTTTTGTCTTTTTTTTTTTACACTTTTCACCGTGCGCTATAAATTACATTTTACTTTATTCTGCGGGTCTATACGATTACGGCGATACCAGATGTATATAGTTTTTTTTATGTTTTGTGGCGATTGCGCAATAAAATCACTTTTCAATAAAATTATTTATTTTCTGTGTCACCATATTCTGAGAGCCGTAACTTTTTTATTTTTCAGTCAAAAAGCTGTGTAAGGGCTTATTTTTTGTGGGACGGGTTGTAGTTTTTATTGGTACTATTTTAGGGTACATGCGACTTTTTGATCACTTTTTATTCTATATTTTTGGAGGGTTGATGACCAAAAAAATAGTGATTCTGACATTGTTTTTTAATTATTTTTTTTGCGCTGTTCACCGTGCGGGAAAAATAATATTATAGTTTTATAGTTTGGGTCGTTGTGAATGCGGTCATACCAAATATGTGTACTTTTTTTAACATTTTCATTTTTTCCCTTTAATAAAAGTCTTATTATAGGAAAAAAAGCATTTTTTGTTTTTGTAACTTTTATAACTTGTTTTTACACTTTTATGAAACATTTTTATTACTTTATTTTTTACTTTTTACTTGAAGACCTGCAACACTGATCGCTTCTATAATACATTACACTACCTAGGTAGTGTAACGTATCATAAACTGTCAGTGTGACGCTGAGAGTCACACTGACAGGAAGATTATGAGGACCGGCCTCCGGCTGGTTCTCATAGGCTGCTGTGCATGGCAGACCCGGGGGCCGTTGTATGGCCTCCAATTCTGCCTTATAACCGATTGCAGCACCTGCAATCGGTCCCCGGGAAAGTTTGTTGTAGCAACAAACTTTCCAGTTCGTTGCTACAACAGACTTTCCCTGCGATCACATGACCGGGACCTGAACCAATTATGTCCCGGTCATGTCTCCGGGACCAGAGGCAGGGGTTAACAGCGCGATCCGGGTGTCAGCGCTACTCTAAGACACCCGGATCGCGCTTTTAAGGGCGGGTTCACACATAGCGGAATTTCACTTAAATTCCGCTGCGGACACTCCGCAGCGTTAATCCGCAGCGGAGCCGTTTCTCCATTGACTTTCACTTTAATTTAGCAGTGTTCGTTTACACGATGCGTACAATTCCGCTGCGGAGCATAGGCTGCGGAGCGGAATTTGGTGTCCGCAGCATGCTCTGTCTGTTGCGGAGCAGTGGCGGACTGGTTGCGGACTCATGGCGGAATTTCTCCATTGACTTCAATGGAGAGTCAAAATTCCGCAATGAAGTCCGCAGATCTTATGTGTGCTGCGGAGCGTATTGTTTTTACTACCATGACATTTCTTCATTCTGGCTGGACCTATGTATTTCTAGGTCTACAGCCAGACTGAGGAAGTCAATGGGGCTCCCGTAATGACGGGAGCGTTGCTAGGAGACGTCTGTAAATAGTCACTGTCCAGGGTGCTGAAAGAGTTACGCGATCGGCAGTAACTGTTTCTGCACCCGGGACAGTGACTACCGATCTCAATATACATGTATCTGTAAAAAAAAATATAAGTTCATACTTACCGAGAACTCCCTGCGTCTGTCTACAGTCCGGCCTCCCAGGATGACGTTTCAGTGTAAGTGACGGCTGCAGCCAATCACAGGCCAAGCACAGGCTGCAGCGGTCACATGGACTGGAGCGTCATCCAGGGAGGTCGGGCCGGATGCCGAAAGAGGGACGCGTCACCAAGACAACGGGCGGTAAGTATGAAATTCTTTGACTTTCACTAGGGAAAGTGCTGTCCCTTCTCTCTATCCTGCACTGAATAGGGAGAAGAGAAGCACTTTTCCTGCAGTCCGCAGCGGCCAGTCCGCATCAATTTTCTGCACATTTTGTGCAGATCCGCTGCAGAATCTGCAACGCAGATTCTGTGCGGCATTGATGCGGACAGTTGCGGAGGAATTCCGCCATGTGTGGTCATGCCCTAACACCCATCGTGAATTCAGCAAATGCCGACGTGAATTTACTGTGAGCGGTCGGGAAGCGGTTAAGGAAAAAAAAAAGCAAATTTATATTAATTTAGTTGAAGAAAGGGGCAATACCCAACAATACATATAAAAAACATTCCACATTAAACATTACATTTACTGCAATGACCTACAGTGGGACTTCAATTTAGGAAAGTATGATCTCCTAAAACCTCCCACATTATCATCTCCACGTATAGTGAAATGCAGATCCATCTATTTCACATGGGTACAAGACGTCATTATTAATAATCACTTATAATAAATCCCATTAGAAGCTGCAGCTTTATAACATTAACATTTATTTATAACATGGAGCTCATGATGTCATATGAAGAGAATTCATTCCTGTCTGGTCAGGCGTCTCCATGATGTCTCTATAGCCGGTAGAAGATGTTATTTTCCCTATTTTGGCTTGGAATAAACGTCCACAATTTTATCAATAGGGATTTTGTCGCCATATTTGTTGCACATGTCTCTGAGTAAACGTATGCCGAGAACAATACAAATGGCGAGGATTCCCAGTCCAATCAGTAGCCACTGCGCCAGTTTAGATAAGCCTTGTCTGATCGCCTTCGCTGTTGAAGGTTTAGACCGTACCATGTTTTCTTCACTGAAGCGCTGGTCTGGCAGATTGTTGGCATCTTCCACTTGAAGCTTTGCTTCTGGCGTCTCCTCAGGGGTAGACATGCTCCCCTCCATCATTCTTCCGCCAGGTACATAGGGACGGTGCATAAAGTCTCCCCTGAATCTATTATTCCGATTCACAAACACTCTGAAATGCTTTTTTGGCGCTGGAATCGTGTCAAGGGTTCCTCTGAATGCGTGGAGACGTGCATAGTCACGTTCCATGTTGTCTCCCATGTATTTAATCTTCAGATGTTTCTTTAAATCCTTCATCTGCTTTTTTGGTAATGGCCTCGCCTCCAGGGGACCAAGGAGTAAGCAGAGAAGGACGAAAAAGCACCCAGAAAACATTTTGCAATACTCAGCTCTTGTCAGGAGGAGTCACTGTAGAGCCGGAGTTCCTGGGCCTTCAGGCTGTCGGATGTAGATCACAACAGCAGTGGTTCAAGTACTCAAGAATTTGACAGTAGTCAAGAGAAGTTGCGGACACTGTATCTCCTAAATAGGCAGTGAACAACTGAAAACATTATAGTGCAACTTCACTTACCTAGAACTTGCTGTCTATGACATCACCCGGCTGTGACATCACCTCATTAGCATATTTACATCACAATAGGCCTATGGATATTACCTTAAGTGATGATGCTTGCTGTCTATGACATCACCGGGCTGTGACATCACTTCATTATAATATTTGTATCACAATAGACCTATAGATATTACCTTAATTTACGCCAGCCAGAAATACCTACCTAAGGCTATGTTCACACGGGGTATTTTGCCGAGTTTTTTGACGCGGAAACCGCGTCGCAAAACTCGGCAAAAACGGCCCGAGAACGCCTCCCATTGATTTCAATGGGAGGCGTCGGCGTCTTTTTCCCGCGAGCAGTAAAACTGCCTCGCGGGAAAAAGAAGCGACATGCCCTATCTTCGGGCGCTTCCGTCTCTGACCTCCCATTGACTTCAATGGGAGGCAGGAGAAAGCGTATTTCTCGCTGTTTTATGCCCGCAGCGCTCAATGGCCGCGGGAGAAAAACGGCGCGATAATTGCCGCGAAAATCGCCGTGCAGGGAGAGGAATATCTGCCTCAAAGTTCCAAACGGAATTTTGAGGCAGATATTCCTCCCCCAAAATACTCCGTGTGAACATAGCCTAAGCCAACTGTCAGTGTTACAGATATTTGTCAATAAAATATGGGAAGGGTATCATTTAACCCCTTAATGACCGGGCCATTTTGCACGTTAATGACCAAGGATTATTTTTTGTTTTTTCATGGTCGCATTCCAAGAGTCGTAACTTTTTTTTTATTCCGTCGACATAGCCGTATAAGGGCTTGTTTTTTGCGGGACGAGTTTTATTTTGTAATTGCGCCATTTTTAGATGCTTACAATTAGAGATGAGCGAACTTTTCAAAAGTTCGGTTCGGCTAGTTCGCCGAATTTCACAAAAAAGTTTGATTCGGACCGAACTAGTTCGGACCGAACCTGTCACTTACGTGCGCCGAGCATGCTACTGTCTCGGGTGCTGATAGAGTTAATGGGCTGCACTAACTCTTTCAGCAACCTTGACAGTACATGCTCGGCGCGCGGAAAATACAATTTTAATGTAACAAAAAAATAAAAATAATATGTTCGTACTTACTTTCCTCCTGTCCGGCCTCCAGCGATGACGTTTCATCCCTTTCGCCGCTGCAGCCAATCACAGGCTGTAGTGGCGGTCACGCACGTCAGGATGACGCTTCATCCCACGTGACCGCCTCTGCAGCCAATCACAGGCTGCAGCGGCGACATGGATGAAACGTCATCGCTGGAGGCCGGACAGGAGGAAAGTAAGTATGAACGTATTATTATTTTTTTTTTGCATGTATGTATGGTTGCATGTATGTATGTATGTATGTATGTATGTATGTATGTTGTATGTTGTCATGTATGTATGTATGTATATATGTGCATGTGTGTATGTATATTTGCATGTATATATTTGCATGTATGTATGTATGTTTGCATGTATGTATGTATGTTTGCATGAATGTATGTTTGTATGTATGTATGTATGTATGTATGTTTGCATGAATGTATGTTTGCATGAATGTATGTTTGCATGAATGTATGTTTGCATGTATGTATGTTGTCATGTATGTATGTTGTCATGTATGTATGTATATTGTCATGTATGTATGTATATATGTGCATGTATGTTTGTATGTATATTTGAATGTATATATTTGCATGTATGTATGTTTGCATGTGTGTATGTTTGCATGTATGTATGTATGTTGGCATGTATGTATGTATATATGTGCATGTATATTTGCATGTATATATTTGCATGTATGTATGTATGTTTGCATGAATGTATGTATGTATGTTTGCATTTTATGTATGTTTGCATGTATGTATGTATGTTTGCATTAATGTATGTATGTCGTCATGTATGTATGTTGTCATGCATGTATATATGTGCATGTTTGTATGTATATTTGCATGTATATATTTGCATGTATGTATGTTTGCATTTATGTATGTTTGCATGAATGTATATTTGCATGTATGTATGTATGTATGTATGTATGTTGTCATGTATGTATGTTGTCAAGTATGTTGGCATGTATGTATACATGTTTGTATGTATGTATGTATGTATATTTGCATGCATGTATGTATGTATGTTGTCATGTATGTTTGCATGTTTTTATTTTTGCATGTATGTTTGCATGTATGTTTATATATATGTGCATGTATGTAATTATGTTTGCATGTATTTATGTTTGCATGTATATTTGTGCATGCTTGTATATATGTATGTATGTATGTATGTATGTATGTATCTTTGCATGTTTGTATGTATGGTTTCATGTGTGTGTGTATGCATGTATGTATGATAGTTTGTATGTATGTATGTGTGTATGTTTGTATATATATATGTATGTACGTATGTATGTTTGCATGTATGTTTGTTTGTATATATGTCTGTATGGCCATGTATGATACTGTCTGCTGGTGCCCTGTATCTAAGTCAACTTCGTGGCAGGCTTCTATACATGGTATAACAGTCAGTATCACACATTAAACTGAATCTAAGCCTACGACATGTTTTATTTCATTTTTTTTTTTTTTTACAGGTTTGGTGTTTGGACTACGTCGGTTTCGAGGACTACTTTGATGACGGTTTTTTTTTCTACAATAAAATGGTTAATGAGGGTTGTGTTGGGGGTGCTTTATTTCAATAAAATATTTTATCTATATCTTTGTCTTTTTCTTTTCAAATTTTATTACTACCACTTTAGTAATGGCCGCTGTCTGAGTGACAACATCCATTACTAAGGCGAGGCTTAGTGTTAGCCGGTGCAGAGGCTAACACTAACCACCATTATTACCCCGGTACCCACCACCACCAGGGGTGCCGGGAAGAGCCAGGTACGATCCAGTACCCGACCATCTGTTGTGATGGTCGGGCTCTGGGGCGGCCGCAGGCTGGTATTATGAGGCTGGGAGGGGCCAAAAACAGTGGACCTTCCCACCCTTGTAATGCTAGGCTGCTGCTGCTGTGTTGTATCTGGCTGGTTATAAAAGTGGGGGGGACCCCCACGTCATTTTTTTTTAATTATTTATTTATTTTTAATTTTTTTTTAAAAAGACATGGGGTTCCACCCAATTTATCATAACCAGCCACATACAACACAGTGTTATTAGCCTGGGAATGGACAAAACCAGTGGCCCTTCCCACCCATGTAATGCCAGACTGCTGCGGCCTTGTATATGCTGCGGCCTTGTATATGGCTGGTTATTAAAAATGTGGGGGACCCAACGTCTATTGTTAAATTTTTTTAAAAAAACGACGTGGGGTCCCCCCCATTTTTATAACCAGCCCGATACAACACAGCAGCAGCAGCCTAGCATTACAAGGGTGGGAAGGTCCACTGTTTTTGGCCCTTCCCAGCCTCATAATACCAGCCTACGGCCGCCCCAGTACCCGACCATCACAACAGATGGTCGGGTACTGGATCGTACCAAGCTCTTCCCGGCACCCCTGGTGGTGGTGGGTACCGGGGTAATAATGGGTGGTTAGTGCTAGCCTCTGCACCGGCTAACACTAAGTACCGCCTTAATAATGGACGCTGTCAATCAGCCAACTGCCATTATCTAGGCACTAATAAAGTTTAAAAAAAAACACAAAAGACAATTCTTTTTTATTGAAATAAGAAATCCCCAACAAAACCCTCGTTAACCATTTTATTAAAATTTTAAAAAACGTAGATCTACGCAGTAGTCCAACGAATTGAAGATGTAGTCCAATCGGTACATCAAAATCTGCAACAACATAAAAAAACAGTTATCAATGTGACCAATAACAATACTTCTACTCACCTACACACATATATACACGCACACACACACAAACAACCATACAAAAACACACATATACACAAACACACATATACACACATATAAACAAACACACCCATATATACACAAACACACACATATACAAAAACACACACACACAAACATCTACACACAAACATCTACACACAAACATATATACAAATACACCCATATATATATATACACAAAAACACCCATATATACACATACACACACATAAACACACACCCATATACACACATATACACAAACACACACATATACAAAACCACACACACAAACATCTACACACAAACATATACACATACACCCATATATACACACACATATATACACAAACACATATACACAAACACACCCATATATACACAAACACACATAAACACAAACACACATATAAAAACAAAAACAGACAAAGACACATACCCAAACACACACACTGTTTCTTTTAAATGCTGCTGGGGAACCCGCTCGATCCACTATATAAGGCTGCGCTATAGTGCAGCATTTAAAAGAAACAGGATCCTGACCTGTCCATAGAGTTTAAGGCAGCACAGAGTATTTCAGGAGATGAGCGTGCAGATTCAGTGCTGCTGTGAACTCTGCTCTTACCATTACGTAGCTCTCAGTCTGTTACCTCTCCTCCACTCCTGTCCTCAAGAACACCTTCACATGATTGGCAAGTCACCACGTAATGGTAAGAGCAGAGTTCACAGCAGCACAGAGTATTTCAGGAGATGAGCGTGCGGATCTTGTGCGGGGTGGTGACTTGCCAATCATGTGAAGGTGTTATTGAGGACAGGAGTGGAGGAGAGGTAACAGACTGAGCTACGTAATGGTAAGAGCAAAGTTCACAACAGCACAGAATCTGCACGCTCCTCTCCTGAAATATTCTGTGCTGCTGTGAACTCTGCTCTTACCATTACGTAGCTCTCAGTCTGTTACCTCTCCTCCACTCCTGTCCTCAAGAACACCTTCAAATGATTGGCAAGTCACCACTGCGCACAAGATCCGCACGCTCATCTCCTGAAATACTCTGTGCTGCTGTGAACTCTGCTCTTACCGTTACGTGGTGACTTGCCAATCATGAAGGTGTTATTGAGGACAGTAGTGGAGGAGAGGTAACAGACTGAGAGCTACGTAATAGTAAGAGCAGAGTTCACAGCAGCACTGAATCTGCACGCTCATATCCTGAAATACTCTGTGCTGCCTTAAACTCTGTGGACAGGTCAGGATCCTGTTTCTTTTAAATGCTGCACTGTAGCGTAGCCTTATATAGTGGATCGAGCGGGTTCCCTAGCAGCATTTAAAAGAAACAGGATCCTGACCTGTCCACAGAGTTTAAGGCAGCACAGAGTATTTCAGGAGATGAGCACGGGCAGCCGTTCATTTTTCCGAGCCGTGCTCCCATTATGCACACGAGTACACAACCGTAAAAACACCCGTTATTGCGGGTCGTAATTACGACCCGCAATAACGGGCTCATAGACTTCTGTTACCCACGGGTACCTTTCCGTTTTCTCACGGGAAGGTGCCCGTGCCGTTAAAAAAATAGAACATGTTCTATTTTACGGGCCGTGCTGTTATAATTATAATGACAGCACGGTTCGCAAAAGCGGCCGGCTGCCCGTGGCCGGCCGTGCCCGGCCGTGCTCGTAATTACGAGTCGTAATTACGAGCACGGCCCGTAAAATAAAAAAATAGAACATGTTCTATCTTTTTAACGGCACGGGCACCTTCCCGTGAGAAAACGGGAAGGTACCCGTGGCTAACAGAAGTCTATGGGCCCGCTATTTCGGGTCGTAATTACGACCCGTAATAACGGGTGTTTTTACGGTCGTGTGCATGAGGACCCGTAATGACGGGTAGCTACATGTGTGCACCCGTCATTACGGCAGCGTTGCTAGGCGACGTCAGTAAATAGTCACTCTTCAGGGTGCTGAAAGAGTTAACTGATCGGCAGTAACTGTTTCAGCACCCTGGACAGTGACTACCGATCACAATATAGAGTACCTGTAAAAAAAAAAAGACGTTCATACTCCCTGCTTCCTCCAGTCCGGTCTCCTGGCCGTTGCCTTGGTGACGCGTCCCTCGCAACATCCGGCCCGACATTCCTTGATGACGATGCAGCCCATGTGAGCGCTGCAGCCAATCACGGGCTGCAGAGGCCTCTGCAGCCAATCACGGGCTGCAGAGGCCTCTGCAGCCAATCACAGGCTGCCGCGTCAGAAAAGAAGGTCGGACTGGAGGAAGAAGAGGGACTCGTCCGCAAGACAACGACCAGGTACGTATGAAATGCTTTTTATTTTATTTTTAATCAGCAGCCTCTTTTCTCTATCAGTGATTGATAGAGACAAGTGGCTGCCGATTTGTATAATATTTTTGACCGGGTTCGGTCAAAACGGGTTCGGCCGAACCCGGTGAAGTTCGGATTCGCTGCGAACCAAACTTTTCCGGAAGTTCGGACCGAAACCGGGTTCGGTTGTCCCGGTTCGCTCATCTCTACTTACAATATATTGATTAACTTTTATTAACTTTATTTTAGGAGAGAATTGAAAATAAGCAGCTATTCCAGCATTAATTTTCACGTTATAAATTTACGCCGTTTACTATGCAGCGTAAATAACATGTTAACTTTATTCTATGGGTCGGCACGATTACGGGGATACCAAATATGTAAAGGTTTTATATGTTTTTTCTACGTTTGCACAATAAAAACCCTTTTAGAAAAAAATTACTTGTTTTTGCATCGCCGCATTCCAAGAGCCGTAATTTTTTTATTTTTCCGTCGATGTGGCCATATGTGGGCTTGATTTTTGCGGGACAATGTGTAGTTTTCATTAGTACTATTTTGGGGTACATAGGACTTATAGATTAACTTTTATTTTATTTTTTATGGGGGGAATGGGAGAAAAGAGATAATTTTGCCGTTGTTTTTTGCGTTTCTTTTGGACGCCGTTCATCCGGCGGTTTAATTAATGTGTTCATTTTATTGGTCAAGTTGTTACGATCGCGGGGATACCATATATGTGTATATGGTATTTGTTTTGACACTTTTACTGAATAAAACCACTTTTTGGGCAAAAAAAGTAGTTTTATTTGATTTTGACTGTAATTATTATTATTTTTTTTTCAACAAACTTTATTTAACTCATTGACATTTTTTTTTCAAGTCCCACCAGGGGACTTCACTATGCGATGTGCCGATCGCATATATAATGCTTTGGTATACTTCGTATACCAAAGCATTATTGCCTGTCAGTGTAAAACTGACAGGCAAGCTGTTAGGTCATGCCTCCGGCATCGCCTAACAGGCAGATGCTGAAGGCAGACCTGGGGGTCTTTGTTAGACCCCCGGCTGTCATCGAAACCCGACGGCGACCCGCGATTTGTTTGCGGGGGCGCCGATCGGGTGACAGAGGGAGCTCCCTCCCTCTGTCAAACACATTAGATGCCGCTGTCACTATTGACAGCGGCATTTAATGGGTTAAACTGCCGGAATCGGAGCGCGCTTTGATTCCGGCAGTTGCAGCAGGAGCCAGGCTGTGTATAACAGCCGTGCTCCTGCCGCTGATCGCGTGGGTACAGTTACAGTACCCGCGCCATCACAGGACGGATATATCCGTCCTCCTGCGCGAACTAGCAGCTGCTGAGGACGGATATATCCATCCTTTGGCATTAAGAGGTTAACCCCTTGCAGCCGCTGCAAATTTTTGCCTTAACGCCGGAGAACTATTTTTCAAATCTGACATGAGTAACTTTATCTGGTATTAACTTTAGAATGCATTTCCCGATCCAAGTAATTCTGAGATTGTTTTTTTCATGACACATGTACTCTATGTTGGTTGTAAATTTTTGGCAATACACTTTGCGTTTATTCATTAAAAAATGTGAAATTTACTGAAAATGTAAAGAATTAAAAAAATGTATATTATTCTGCTTATTAGTCGGATAGTCCTACCATACAAGATAGTGGATAGTTAACATTTACCATATGTCTACTTATAAGTTTAGCAGCAATTTCTCACATTTTCTAGAAAATTTCCTAAACCTGTCTTTTAGGGACCACTTTAGATCTGAACTGGCTTTGAGGGGCCTATATAATAGAAGACCCACATAAATGCCCCCATTTTAGAAACTGCACCCTTCAAATTATTTAAAATTGCATTTAGAAACGTTGTTAACCCTTTTGGTGTTTCACAGGAATTAAAGCAATATGGAGGTGAAATGTAATAATTTTTTTTGCAGATCTTTTATTTGTATCCATATTTTGTGTAACAAAGCAATGACTAACAACAAAGCAAACCTCAATATGTATTACCCTGATTCTGCAGTTTGTAGAAATACCCCATATGTGGCCCTAGTGCACTGGTTGACTCAACACAATCCTCAGAAATAATGCAGCACCTCATGTATTTTAGGGCCTGGTTTTATTAGGATGTTTTTAGGCGCTATGTCACACCTATTTTGGAAACTACACCATTCAAGGAATTTATTTAGAGGTGTAGGGATCGTTTTGTCCCCACACGTGTTACATAGCAGTTACCGTACATATGAGAAATTGCATCTACTAAAACGTCACATTTGTCCCAAAGATTTCATTTTCACAAGGGGTAATAGGAGAAAAATCACCCTAAAATTTTTATGTAATGTCTCCTGAACTCGGAAATACACCATATGTGGTGGTGTCCTAAAAAAAGTGACCCTATTTTGGAAACTACACTCCTATGTCCCTTCCCTTCCTAGCTCCTAAATACTAGGGCCCTGAAACTGAAGGAACGTTCCCATGGCCGGCCTTAGCTATGTGCGACACGTGCGGTCGCACAGGGCGCCGGCCGCCATGCTGCAAGGGGGGCGCCAGTAGGTACGAGCAGAAGAGAGGAGAAATGTTCCTCCCTCTGCACTGCTGCGTGAAGTGAGCGCTGATTGGAGGAGCAGCAGGTGCTTCTGTCTGCTCCACCAATCGGCACAGCCTGTACTGCAGTGTCACACACACTCAGCACCTCACGCAGCTCCTTCCTGCTGTGCTGCTGCCCCAGTGAAGACTCCTCCACGGAGCTCCAGAGTCCGGTAAGAGCAGCAGCTTTAGCTTAATCTATGTCTATTTATGTTCTGTGTGAGGGAGGGGGAGAGAGGGGGCTTTATTTGATGTGTAACAGGATGTTTTTGTTTTTTTCAAAAGATCGATTTTGTGGGGGAGGGGACATTGCCCTAAATGCTATAGGAGTGTGGGGGATTCTTTATACATGTATTTTGTGAGAAGGCGGACTTCTGTATAGTTTATTTTGTGGTGTAGGAGCTTATTATGAAACATGGGGGAGGGGAACTTAGCATTATGTATGGGGAGAAAGGATTCTTTAGGGTACAGCCACACGGAGCGGCCCTCACACTGTCGCAACGAGGCCAACACCCGCGCTGGCACTATGTAGGAGCGGCTGTCAAATACCTCGTTAAGGGGTATTCCGGTTACACTCGCGTGCGCACTGCCGCTCCATTCATTCTCTATGGGAGCGCCGGAGATAGCCAACTGCAGTCTACTGCTTTTTCCGGCGCTCCTATAGAGAATGAATAGGAGGTAAGTTGTTGTAATTTGCAAAATCGTGCGGCCATAAAGGGTGTATTAATTCATGGCCGCACGTTAACGCGGGTAAACCGTCCCTTTATCTGCAAAATTGTGCGGCCATGAATTAATACACCCTTTATGGCCGCATGATTTTGCAAATTACAACAACTTACCCCCTATTCATTCTCTATGGGAGCGCCGGAAAAAGCAGAACACTGCACTCGGCTATCCCCGGCGCTCCCATAGAGAATGAATGGAGCGGCAGTGCGCATGCGAATGGAATATGTGCGGCCACTAACAGGCTGTTTGACAGCCGCACTGAACATGGTGCCGGCGTGGTTGTTAGCTGCGTTGCGACCGTGTCAGGGCCGCTCTGTGTGGCCTTACCCTTAGGCTGGATTCACACGAGCGTGTGCCTTTTGCGCACGCAAAAAACACGGCGTTTTGCCTGCGCAAAATGCATTTGACAGCTCCGTGTGTCATCACCATATGATGCGCGGCTGCGTGCTTCTTGCGCAGCCGCCATCATTATGACACTCCATTTGGATGTTTGTAAACAAAAAAGCACGTGGTGCTTTTCTGTTTTCATTCATCCTTTTCACAGTTGTTGCGCGAATCACGCTGGTCGCACGTTAGTGCTTCCGTGTGGCATGCATGGTTTTCACGCACCCATTGACTTCAATGGGTGCATGATGCGCAAAAAACACTCAAAGAACGGACATGTCATGACTTTTATGCAGCGGACTCACGCAGCATAAAAATCACGCACATGTCTGCACGGCCCCATAGACTAATATAGGTCCGTGCAACGCGCATGAAAATCACGCGCGTTGCACGGACGTATATCCCATTCGTCTGAATAAGCCATTAGAGATAATATTTGTGGGGAGAGCAACTTGATTATAAGGGTCGGAACACACAGGGCGGATACGTAAAACCACACAGTGTATACGTCCCGAGAATCGCAGGGAATTTCACCTGAAAAACAGCACCAAATTTTGGTGCAGTTTTTTTGGCAGAAAGACTGCAGAAATAAATTTTAATAAAAGCTAATACTCCCGGCCGTAGTCCCTCTCTCTCTCTGAGCGTAGCCCGGCCTCCTGTGATGACGCTGTAGTCCATGTGACCGCTGCAGCCTTTGATTGGCCTTTGATTGGCTGCAGCTGTCACATGGGATGCATCATCATCCCTGGAGGTCGGGCTACGCTCAGAACAGAATACGCATCGCTTTGACTACGGCCGGGTGTATTACCTTTTTTTTTTTCTCATTAGAGATTAACGATAAGCAAAGTTTTTATCATTGATATTCTCCTTTGTTAACACTGACCAAATATCATTATAATTGGTCAGAAACGAGTGAATCATGATGATAATTGGCTCAACTAAATAGGCCTTTAATGTGGGTATATTCAGGCTTAGTGCCTAGGCCAGCGTGGGTTGTAAATACGGCCCTGCTAAAGATGCAGATACTATTGAACACTATAGCAGAGCAGGGAGGTATCTCCCTGCTCTGTGATCTACTAGACTGGTGTTTCCCAACATGAAGTTCCCATGAGAATCCTCCAGGGGTGCCGCGACACTCCTCTGGACAACTGCCACGGACGTGCTTTCTCTCCTCCTCCTCATAGCGCGAAGTGGATGTGAGGAGGAGGAGGAGATTTTTTTGCAGAACCCCTGTAGATGGCACCCCCGACTAAATGGACAGAGACGTCAGGGGCTTCTCCTGGAGTGGAATCCCCGGTCCCAGTGTCGGCAACGCTGTGGACAGGGATTTCGCTTCAGGAGTTAGTTGCCCGATGTCACTGTTCATATATGGACAAAGACATTAAGCACTCCGTCAAGGAACGGAATCCCCAGCCACAGGGAGCTACAGTGGCGCTATCTACAGGAAGGGAGTGCTACCTACAAGGGTGTGTGTGGCACTACCTACAAGGGGGCTGTGTGGCACTACCTACAAGGGGGCTGTGTGGCACTACCTACAAGGGGGCTGTGTGGCACTACCTACAAGGGGGCTGTGTGGCACTACCTACAAGGGGGCTGTGTGGCACGACCTACAAGGGGGCTGTGTGGCACGACCTACAAGGGGGCTGTGTGGCACGACCTACAAGGGGGCTGTGTGGCACGACCTACAAGGGGGCTGTGTGGCACGACCTACAAGGGGGCTGTGTGGCACGACCTACAAGGGGGCTGTATGGCACGACCTACAAGGGGCTGTGTGGTACTATCTACAGGGGGCATCTGTGAGTGGCGGGCTGATGGTCATTTTACTGTGAGTAGATGGGCTGATGGTCATTTTACTGTGAGTGGGGGGCTGATGGTAGTTTTACTGTGAGTGGGGGGCTGATGGTAGTTTTACTGTGAGTGGGGGGCTGATGGTACTTTTACTGTGAGTTGGGGGCTGATGGTAGTTTTACTGTGAGTGGGAGTCTGATGGTAGTTTTACTGTGAGTGGGGGTCTGATGGTAGTTTTACTGTGAGTGGGGGGCTGATGGTCATTTTACTGTGAGTGGGGGGCTGATGGTCATTTTACTGTGAGTGGGGGGCTGATGGTCATTTTACTGTGAGTGGGGGCTGATGGTAGTTTTACTGTGAGTGGACGGGCTGATGGTCGTTTTACTGTGAGTGGACGGGCTGATGGTAGTTTTACTGTGAGTGGACGGGCTGATGGTCATTTTACTGTGAGTGGGGGGCTGATGGTCATTTTACTGTGAGTGGACGGGCTGATGGTAGTTTTACTGTGAGTGGACGGGCTGATGGTCATTTTACTGTGAGTGGACAGGCTGATGGTCATTTTACTGTGAGTGGACGGGCTGATGGTAGTTTTACTGTGAGTGGACGGGCTGATGGTAGTTTTACTGTGAGTGGACGGGCTGATGGTAGTTTTACTGTGAGTGGACGGGCTGATGGTAGTTTTACTGTGAGTGGGGGGCTGATGGTAGTTTTACTGTGAGTGGGGGGCTGATGGTAGTTTTACTGTGAGTGGGGGGCTGATGGTAGTTTTACTGTGAGTGGGGGGCTGATGGTAGTTTTACTGTGAGTGGGGGGCTGATGGTCATTTTACTGTGAGTGGGGGGCTGATGGTCATTTTACTGTGAGTGGGGGGCTGATGGTCATTTTACTGTGAGTGGGGGCTGATGGTAGTTTTACTGTGAGTGGACGGGCTGATGGTCGTTTTACTGTGAGTGGACGGGCTGATGGTAGTTTTACTGTGAGTGGACGGGCTGATGGTCATTTTACTGTGAGTGGGGGGCTGATGGTAGTTTTACTGTGAGTGGGGGGCTGATGGTAGTTTTACTGTGAGTGGGGGGCTGATGGTCATTTTACTGTGAGTGAGGGGCTGATGGTCATTTTACTGTGAGTGGGGGGCTGATGGTCATTTTACTGTGAGTGGGGGCTGATGGTAGTTTTACTGTGAGTGGACGGGCTGATGGTCGTTTTACTGTGAGTGGACGGGCTGATGGTAGTTTTACTGTGAGTGGACGGGCTGATGGTAGTTTTACTGTGAGTGGGGGGCTGATGGTCATTTTACTGTGAGTGGACGGGCTGATGGTAGTTTTACTGTGAGTGGACGGGCTGATGGTCATTTTACTGTGAGTGGACGGGCTGATGGTCATTTTACTGTGAGTGGGGGCTGATGGTCATTTTACTGTGAGTGGACGGGCTGATGGTCATTTTACTGTGAGTGGGGGGCTGATGGTAGTTTTACTGATTTTAGTTTTACTGTGAGTGGGGGATGATGGTCATTTTACTGTGAGTGGGGGCTGATGGTAGTTTTACTGTGAGTGGACGGGCTGATGGTCATTTTACTGTGAGTGGGGGGCTGATGGTCATTTTACTGTGAGTGGACGGGCTGATGGTAGTTTTACTGTGAGTGGACGGGCTGATGGTCATTTTACTGTGAGTGGGGGCTGATGGTCATTTTACTGTGAGTGGGGGCTGATGGTAGTTTTACTGTGAGTGGACGGGCTGATGGTCATTTTACTGTGAGTGGACGGGCTGATGGTCATTTTACTGTGAGTGGACGGGCTGATGGTCATTTTACTGTGAGTGAACGGGCTGATGGTCATTTTACTGTGAGTGGACGGGCTGATGGTAGTTTTACTGTGAGTGGACGGGCTGATGGTAGTTTTACTGTGAGTGGACGGGCTGATGGTAGTTTTACTGTGAGTGGACGGGCTGATGGTAGTTTTACTGTGAGTGGGGGGCTGATGGTAGTTTTACTGTGAGTGGGGGGCTGATGGTAGTTTTACTGTGAGTGGGGGGCTGATGGTAGTTTTACTGTGAGTGGGAGGCTGATGGTAGTTTTACTGTGAGTGGGGGGCTGATGGTAGTTTTACTGTGAGTGGGGGGCTGATGGTCATTTTACTGTGAGTGGGGGGCTGATGGTCATTTTACTGTGAGTGGGGGGCTGATGGTCATTTTACTGTGAGTGGGGGCTGATGGTAGTTTTACTGTGAGTGGACGGGCTGATGGTAGTTTTACTGTGAGTGGGGGGCTGATGGTAGTTTTACTGTGAGTGGGAGGCTGATGGTAGTTTTACTGTGAGTGGGGGGCTGATGGTAGTTTTACTGTGAGTGGGGGGCTGATGGTCATTTTACTGTGAGTGGGGGGCTGATGGTCATTTTACTGTGAGTGGGGGGCTGATGGTCATTTTACTGTGAGTGGGGGCTGATGGTAGTTTTACTGTGAGTGGACGGGCTGATGGTCGTTTTACTGTGAGTGGACGGGCTGATGGTAGTTTTACTGTGAGTGGACGGGCTGATGGTCATTTTACTGTGAGTGGGGGGCTGATGGTAGTTTTACTGATTTTAGTTTTACTGTGAGTGGGGGATGATGGTCATTTTACTGTGAGTGGGGGCTGATGGTAGTTTTACTGTGAGTGGACGGGCTGATGGTCATTTTACTGTGAGTGGACGGGCTGATGGTCATTTTACTGTGAGTGGATGGGCTGATGGTCATTTTACTGTGAGTGAACGGGCTGATGGTCATTTTACTGTGAGTGGACGGGCTGATGGTAGTTTTACTGTGAGTGGACGGGCTGATGGTAGTTTTACTGTGAGTGGACGGGCTGATGGTAGTTTTACTGTGAGTGGACGGGCTGATGGTAGTTTTACTGTGAGTGGACGGGCTGATGGTAGTTTTACTGTGAGTGGACGGGCTGATGGTCATTTTAGGGTATGTTCACACGGCAGCGTCCATTACGGCTTAAATTACGGAGCTGTTTTCAGGAGAAAACGGCTCCGGAATTTCAGACGTAATGGCATGTGCAGGCGCTATTCGCTGCGTCCATTACGGATGTAATTGGAGCTGTTTTTCTATGGAGTCAAGGGAAAACTGCTCCAATTACGTCTCAAGAAGTGACAGGCTTTTCTTTGACGCGGGTGTCTCTTTTACGAGCCGTCTTTTGACAGCGGCGCGTAAAAAAAATGACCGTCGGCACAGAATATCGTAAGACCCATTCAAATGAATGGGCAGATCTTTGCCGACGCTTTTGAGCCGCATTTTCGGACGTAATTTGGGGCTAAAACGCCCGAATTACGTCCGTAAATAGTGTGTGTGAACCCAGCCTTACTGTGAGTGGGGGGCTGATGGTCATTTTACTGTTAGTGGGGGGGGGGCTGATGGTCTTCAAGTGGTTTCCACCTCTGACCTCCAATTGAAATTAATAGTAGGAAGAAAATAGCTTTGGCGCTCTTTTGGAGCTTTTTTTGCTGCGTCTTTTGCATTCGCTTCAACGGCTTAAAAAAAACCGCTAAAAAAACCCCATCAAATAACGCTGTCAATTCAAAAGCAGATTTTTTCTGCCTTACAAAAAACGCTGTGTGAACATACCCTAAGAATGTAGTGCTTATTTTTAGCTATTTTCTGTCTTTCTCTAAACCATTTTTGGTAGGGGGGCCCTGAGGAATTTTTTTTTTCCAGGGGTGGCTCAAGTCCGAAAAGGTTGGGAAACTCTGTAACAGGCTACAGAGGCACCTGCAGCCTATGAGGCGCAGGGACAGGATCCCTGCGCAGTCGGCGTGATGACATCTCTGGATCAAGCTGGCCTATGCAAGGATCCTGTCAGGTGGAGGTGGGGGGCAGTATGGCACTGTCTACAAGGGGGAGGTGGGGGCTGTATGTCACTTTCTACAATGGGGAAGTGGGTGCTGTATGACACTGTCTACAAGGGGGCGGTGGGGGGCACTGTGTACAAGAGGGAGGTGGGGCTGTATGACACTACAAGGGGCAGATGGGGGGCTGTATGGCACTACAAGGGGCAGATGGGGGGCTGTATGGCACTACAAGGGGCAGATGGGGGGCTGTATGACACTACAAGGGGCAGATGGGGGCTGTATGGCACTACAAGGGGCAGATGGGGGCTGTATGACACTACAAGGGGCAGATGGGGGCTGTATGGCACTGTCTACAAGAGGGAGGTGGGGCTGTATGACACTACAAGGGGCAGATGGGGGGCTGTATGGCACTACAAGGGGCAGATGGGGGGCTGTATGGCACTACAAGGGGCAGATGGGGGGCTGTATGGCACTACAAGGGGCAGATGGGGCGCTGTATGACACTACAAGGGGCAGATGGGGGCTGTATGGCACTGTCTACAAGGAGGAGATGGGGGATTATGGCACTGTCTACAGGGAGGCTGTACAGCACAATCTACAGGGGGCACTTTCTACTAGGGGGGCTGTGGGGGCATTATACTCTGTGGAGGACATCATACTCTGTAGGGGCACTACAGGGGGCAATATAATGTGTGTGGCACTTAGGGGGCATAACACTGTGTGGGCACAATTAGAGGACAAAATCCTGTGTCCTTGAAGGCGCTATAATATATTACATTATTAAATATTATTATTATACTGTGGGTGGGGCACTAAAGGGGCATTACACTGTGTGGGGGCACTATATAGGGTATTATACTGTGGGGAGGAATTATGCTTTTTTATGGGGCATTTTTTATAATGGCGTGGGCCGCCGAAAGATAATTTCGCACGGGGCGCCATCTACCCTAAGGCCGGCCCTGAACGTTCCCCTCCGGCCTGCACATCGGGATGTTTTTTCATCTCCGCATTACTAATGCTATAACTTTTTTATTTTTTGAGGATGGAGCTGTGTGTTTTTTGTGAGACAAGCTGTAGAAAATTTTGGAAATGACCAAAAACAATCAATTATGGAATTGTTTTTTTTATTGGTGTTTTTTTCGCCATTCACCGTGCACCATAAATTACATGTAAACTTTATTCTGCAGGTCGATACGATTATGTTGATACCAAATTTATATAGTTTTTTATGTCTTGCAGCTTTTCCACAATCAAATCACTTTTTTAAAAAAAAAATCATTTGTTTTCAGTGTCGCCATATTCTAAGACCCATAACTTTTTTATTTTTGCGTGGACAGAGCTGTGTCGATTTTTAGTCTTTGTAGGATGGATTGTCGTTTTTATTGGCACTATTTTGGGGTAAATGTGACTTTTTGATCACTTTTTATTCCATTTTTTGGGAGGAGATGTGACCTAAAAACAGCGATTCTGGTGTCATTTTTCATTTTGTTTTTTTACAGCGTTCACTGTGCGGTATAAATGACATAATAGTTTTATAGTTTGGGTAGTTTCGGACTCGGCGATACCAATTATGTATAGTTCTATTTTTTACATATTTTTCCAATAATAAAAGACTTATTATGGGGAAAAAAATGCAATTTGGGGTTTTGAGCGCAGCATCTGAGGGATTAATCTTCCGGATTTAAGACCAGCTTCAGTCCTGATCGTTACAGGAAGGTGCCAGCTGTAATATACAGCTGACACCCGGCTGTGATGGTGCGAGCACTATCACCGCAACGTAACTGTACTGCGGTTTGCGGGAACCCCTTTCTGATAGAGCCTTATATATATATCACGGATGTCAGGAAGGGGTTAAAGGGTTAAACATTACATTTCATAAATAAGATATAAAAAGACCACCCCAAAGGTTCAAGCAAATACTAAACCGGTGCCGTCCCGGTATTGATTGTAAAAAGAGAAAGAGAAAATAATAAGTCCTGGGACATCTCCAGCACACAATGGGGTAACAAGAAAAATCATATACAAGTTTTATTGAATGAGAAAAAGAAAATACCATTTCCCAAAGATGCTAATGCCTAATAAGTTTAAATACACTTTTTTTAACCCTTTCAAGACCGAGCTCATTTTGCCCTTCAGGACGAGCTCCATTTTTTCAAATCTGACATGTGTCACTTTATGTGGTAATAACTCTGGAATGCTTTTGCCTATCCAAGCGATTCTGAGATTGCTTTCTCGTGACATATTGTACTTTATATTAGTGGAAAAATATGGTCAATAAATTCATTGCTTATTTGTGAAAAACACCAAAATTTAGAGAAAATTTGCAAAAATTATGATTTTTCTAATTTTAAATGTATCTGCTTGTAAAACAGATAGTAATACCACACAAAATTGTTACTATTTCACATATTCCATATGTCTACTTTATATTTGCATCATTTTTTGAACATTATTTTATTTTTCTAGGACGTTATAAGGCTTAGTACTTTACCAGCAATTTCTCACATTTTAAAGAAAATTTCAAAAGGTGATTTTTACAGGGACCAGTTCTGTTCTAAAGCGGCTTTGAGGGCCTTATGTACTGGATAGACCCATAAATCACCCCATATTAAAAACTGCACCCCTCAAAGTATTCAAAACAGCATTCAGAAAGTTTCTTAACCCTTTAGGCGTTTCACAGGAATTAAAGCAATGTAGAGGGGAAATTGACAATTTTTTTTTTTTTTGCTGCAATTCATTTGTAATAAATTTTTTTCTGTAACACAGAAGTTTTTACCAGAGAAACGCAACACAATATTTATTGCCCAGATTCTGCCGTTTTTAGAAATATCCCACATGTGGCCCTAGTGTGATAATGGACTGAAATACCGGCCTCAGAAGCAAAGGATCACCAAGTGGATTTTGTGGCCTCCTTTTTTTAGAATATATTTTAGGCACCATGTCGGGTTTGAAGAGGTTTTGTAGTGCCAAAAGTGACACGGTTTTGGAAAATGCACCCCTCAAGGAATTTATCTATGGGTATAGTTAGCATCTTGACCCCACAGGTCTTCTGCTATATTTATTGGAGTTTGCCTGTCAAAGTGAAAATCTACTTTTTTTCTGAAAAAATATAAAAAAAAATAATATTTGCAAGGAATAATAAAAAAAAGCACCCCAAAACTTATAAAGCTACTTCTCCCGATTACAGCAATACCCCATATGTGGTACTAAACTGCTGTTTGGACCCACGACAGAGCTCAGAAGGGAAGGAGCGCCATTTGGATTTTGAAGCGCAGATTTTCTGGATTGGTTTTCAGTGCCATGTCGTGTTTGCAACGCCCTGGACGGAGCAAAACGGTGGAAACCCCCCAAAACTGACCGCATTTTGTAGACTACACCCCTCAAGGAATTTTTCTAGAGGTATAGTTAGCATTTTGACCCCACAATTTTTTTGCTGAATTTAGTGGAATTAGGCCGTGAAAATTAAATGTTTAATTTTTACAATGAATAAAGGAGAAAAATCACCCCACAATTTGTAAAGCAATTTGTCCTGATTACAGCAATACACCATATGTGGAAATAAACTGCTGTTTGGACGCACGGCAGGACTCAGAAGGGAAGGAACAATATTTGGCTTTTGGAGCTCAAATTTAGCTGAAATGGTTTTCGGGTGTCATGTCGCATTTGCAAAGCCGCTGAGGTACCAAAACAGTGGAAACCTCCCAAAAGTCCCTTTAGGGGACTAGAACAAGCGATCATTAGGTCGCTGGTACAATACACTGCAGTACTAATGTATTGCAGTATAATATCATTTTTACAGGCTCCTGTAACAGCGCGATCGCTGTTCCTGTCCATTAGTCCCTGGTGTCAGCTGTAATACACAGCAGACACCTGCAGAATATGGAGCGGGCGCAGCGCATGAGCCCGCTCCATATATAACCCCCCCGCACCACGACATGCTATTAAGTCGTGGTGCGCGAAGGCGTTAATGCGCAGCGGATGGTGCAAAGTGAAAATTAAAATTTTCCACTGATATGCCATTTTAATGCACAATATGTTGTGCCCAGTTTGTGCCACTGAAGACAAATACCTCATACAATGTTGAGCGGGTTCTCCCGGATATAAAATATCATATATGTGGATGTAAGCTGGTGTTTGGGCACGCTGTGGGGCTCAGAAGTGAGGGAGCGCCATTTGGCTTTTAGAGCGCAGAGTTTGCTTGGTAACTGTTCTGTTTTGCTGGTATTCCAGTTTATGATGTGGGGGTATGTGTAAATTGGGCAGAGTACATCAGGACATAATAAGAGGGTATAATAATTCGGTAAATAAATAATAATCCGCAGATATGTGGCCAATATCGCACTAATAAATGGCACCCGATCTTATCCGCTTTTGGACACTGCACAATTTCTGTCGCTATATTCTGAGAGCCAGAACTTTTTTTATTTTTTCTTCACCGGAGCCGTGCAAGGACTTATTTGTTGCGAGACAATCTGTAGTTTTCATTGGTACCATTTTAGGGTACATGTGATTTTTTTTATCACTTTTTATTAGATTTTTTTGGCAAGCAAAGTGACAAAAAAACAAATTCTGACAATGTTTTTTGTCTTTTTTTTTTTACACTTTTCACCGTGCGCTATAAATTACATTTTGCTTTATTCTGCGGGTCGATACGATTACAGCGATACCAGATGTATATAGTTTTTTTAATGTTTTGTGGCGATTGCGCAATAAAATCACTTTTCAATAAAATTATTTATTTTTTGTGTCACCATATTCTGAGAGCCGTAACTTTTTTATTTTTCAGTCAAAAAAGCTGTGTAAGGGCTTATTTTTTGTGGGACGGGTTGTAGTTTTTATTGGTACTATTTTAGGGTACATGCGACTTTTTGATCACTTTTTATTCTATATTTTTGGAGGGTTGATGACCAAAAAAATAGTGATTCTGACATTGTTTTTTAATTATTTTTTTTGCGCTGTTCACCGTGCGGGAAAAATAATATTATAGTTTTATAGTTTGGGTCGTTGTGAACGCGGTCAAACCAAATATGTGTACTTTTTTTAACATTTTCATTTTTTTCCTATATTAAAAGTCTTATAGGAAAAAAAGCATTTTTTATTTTTGTAACTTTTATAACTTGTTTTTACACTTTTATGAAACATTTTTTGTACTTTATTTTTTACTTTTTACTTGAAGACCTGCAGCACTGATCGCTCCTATAATACATTACACTACCTAGGTAGTGTAACGTATCATAAACTGTCAGTGTGACGCTGAGAGTCACACTGACAGGAAGATCATGAGGACCGGCCTCCGGCTGGTTCTCATAGGCTGCTGTGCATGGCAGACCCGGGGGCCGTTGTATGGCCTCCAATTCTGCCTTATAACCGATTGCAGCACCTGCAATCGGTCCCCGGGAAAGTTTGTTGTAGCAACAAACTTTCCAGTTCGTTGCTACAACAGACTTTCCCCTCGATCACATGACCGGGACCTGAACCAATTAGATCCCGGTCATGTCTCCGGGACCAGAGGCAGGGGTTAACAGTGCGATCCGGGTGTCAGCGCTACTCTGAGACACCCGGATCGCGCTTTTAACACCCATCGTGAATTCAGCAAATGCCGACGTGAATTTACTGTGAGCGGTCGGGAAGCGGTTAAGGGAAAAATCAAGCAAATTTATATTAATTTAGTTGAAGAAAGGGGCAATACCCAACAATACATATAAAAAACATTCCACATTAAACATTACATTTACTGCAATGACCTACAGTGGGACTTCAATTTAGGAAAGTATGATCTCCTAAAATCTTCCCACATTATCATCTCAAAAAAAGTGACCCTATTTTGGAAACAGCAGCCATGTTATTAACAAATTTACATGAACATAAAACATAACTTTATAAATAACATTACTAGGAAAGGGGAAGTCCTTGGAGCTCGAAAACTTTGGCGCCTAACTTCCCCCTGTATAGCTACTTACCCCCAGCCGTCTCCCTACAGGCTCAGAGGCACCTTTCTGCTCCGCAGTTGGCTTGCCAAGTATGTAAAACCACTCCACGGGACACCACCCAGCAGGAGTCCAAAATACGCCCATATCCATGAGCAATTATGTATTTGTTAGGGACCATACCTCTGATGAATCCCCCACTTCAAATTACCACCAACTCCAAGGACCCCCCAATCCGCCACACGAGCATACTTAGACCACCTTTAAGTATGCAAGCCCCCACCATCCAACATTGCGCGTTCAATCCCTTCCTGAATCCGCAAAGCCCAAAGGTCAATGCCCACCGCATTCAGATGTACTCCATCACCTAGCCAATACTTCCCTTGGCCATCCTCAAAATCGTAGTGCCGCACAAAAAACCCTCCATTTTTTACCACAAAGCTGGAAACCGCCCGATTAACTTTCACCGGGGCCTTGTTTACGCGCTCTACCGAATGCGCATTTCGCCATACACTCCGCGGCACAATTTCCGACCAAATCACCTTCACCTTCGAAAAACAGGACCAAAGCCGGAGAAGGTCATACTTGACATCCCGAATCAGTTCTCTAAACGGACGAGTACCCAAGTCGTTACCCCCCACATGAAGGACCAACAAATCAGGCACCCGATCCAACTGCGCATACCGATGAAAATCCGGCAAAACTCGACTCCACACCATGCCACGCGTGCCAAGCCACCGTATCACCACCGATGACCTTTGGAACCCCAGTTGCCGCCCATCCGGCCGCACATCAGCCCTTAAAGCCCCCCAGTGCACATACGAGTGTCCAAGTATCCACACCAGTGCAGGTGAACAATCTGTAATAGAAGAATAACAAAGATGACACCCACCGGAAACAGCATGACGAGACGAGTAATGCAAATCACATAAAGTGGAGACGCACGTATGACTTATACCTCCCAGAATCCCAACGACCTATGCGTTTCACCACATCAGGCCCCAAACCTCATGACGCAGCTTCCGTGGCTGCCCCAATGCGAAAGGAGTGTGGTGAATAAATACCCTTATCCAAACCCAACACCTCCAAACACCTACGGAAGACAACTGTAAACTGGCATCGTGACAAGAAGGCACCATCATTATGACATAAGAGCGGTCCCCCACTACTCCCTCGTAGTGCGGCGTATCGCGCGTAGCATCTTACCGGGCACATCCCTGCCCCCGCCACAGCCCCCAGAACCACCCGCTTACCTTTACCTCTTTGATCCGATTTTGACCGCCTTACCCAGAATTCCACTCTCTCCCCACCTCCTGTTACATCTTCCGATTGCAAACCCCCCCCGCTCTCTTCTTGCTAGGGGAAATTAACTCACCCACTCTTAAAGCTCCAAAAAACGCCCATGAAAAGGCCAACTGAAACAATGCTACTTCGTAGCCCGAAAAACACACCCTCTCCAATACTTCACCGCAACTGCTCTAAAAGCGCGAATGAAACCGGGCCACAATCCACGCATTGAGTGACAAACAACGCAACACCAGACGCCGCAACAACCTAACCACCGGGGGGGGAAGAAGCCGTTACATTATTGATCGCCACCACCACCCCCATATTATCACAGTGGAACCGCACCTTGCTATTACGAAAACGCTCCCCCCAAATTTCAACCGCCACCACAATCGGGAAGAGTTCCAGAAGTACAAGATTATGAACCAGTCCCAAAGATACCCATTCCTCCGGCCACTGCCCCACGCACCATTGTCCTTTACAATAAATACCGAAACCCACACTACCTGCAGCATCTGTAAACAATTCCCATTGCACATTATCCACCACCGGCGAGATCATTAATGACTTCCCATTATACAAATGCAAAAACTCACTCCATACTGCCAAATCATCCCGATGTTCCCGTGTCAACTGCACAAAATGGTGTGGGGCTTTAACCCCCGCCGTTGCTGACGCCAACCTCCTGCAAAAAACTCTGCCCATGGGCATTATCCGACAAGCGAAATTAAGTTTTCCTAACAACTACTGCAACTCCCTCAGCTGAATCTTACGAAGCCGACCCGCCCTGCTCACTTCCGCTCGCAGCGCATCCAGCTTGTCACTAGGAAGTCGACACTCCATCGCCACCGAATCCAGGGTAATGCCAAGAAAAACTATACAAGTACTGGGACCAACAGTTTTCTCTGGGGATAACGGAACCCCAAAACGCTGAGCCACCCACTGAATTGCCCCCAGCAAATTGGCGCACACCTCAGAATCCGCTGGGCCCACACACAAGAAGTCATCTAGATAATGTATGACCGACTCTAACCCTGCCACTTCACGGATTACCCACTCCAGGAACGAACTGAACGCCTCGAAGTACGCGCAAGACACCGAACAACCCATCGGGAGACACTGATCCATATAGTAAGCCCCCTCCCAGTAACACCCTAACAGCCGCTGGCTGTCCGGGTGAACCGGGAGAAGCCGGAAAGCCGCTTCAACGTCGGTCTTTGCCATAAGGGCCCCCGCCCCGTACCGACGCACCCACTCAACCGCTGCATCGAACGACGTATATACCACCGAGCACAGCTCAGGGGCAATGCCATCATTAACCGACAATCCCCGTGGTTGCGACAAATGATGGATAAGCCGGAATTTATTCGGCTCCTTTTTTGGAACCACCCCTAAAGGTGACACAACCATATCCCGAACAGGCCGAGACGGGGACGGCCCCGCCATGCGCCCTAACCCCACCTCTTTACGCAACTTTTCTGACACTACCTCCGGATAATCCATTGCCGACTTTAAATTCCGTAGGGAAAGGGGGACCGCGTGAACCGGGGAAGGGATCACAAAACCAAACTGAAAACCATGCAACAATAACTCGCCTTTTACCCTATCCAGGAACCTATTTAAGTACGGCTCCATCTCTTCCCACCTCACTGGAGTCAGCCCCATGGCCCCCACCACTCGCCCCTTTTCCTTTACCTTTAAACTGCCAGCACAAGCCCGACCTTCCTCCTGTCCCTCCCCCCGATTGTCCTGAGGGGCCGGCAACCCCAGCCCCCCCCCCCTTGAAAGGACTGCACGAACTTAGCAGGGGCCATTACCTTTAACCAGAGCCCAATATCTTTATTATCCCATCTAATGTTGGGACTAGAGATGAGCGAACTTATCATAAGTTCGGTTCAGCTAGTTCGCCGAATTTCACAAAAAAGTTCGATTCGGACCGAACTAGTTCGGACCGAACCTGTCACTTCCGTGCGCCGAGCATGGTACTGTCCAGGGTGCTGATAGAGTTAATGGGCTGCACTAACTCTTTCAGCAACCTTGACAGTACATGCTCGGCGCGGAAAATACAATTTAAATGTAATAAAAAAATAAAAATTATAAGTTCGTACTTACTTTCCTCCTGTCCGGCCCCCAGCGATGACGTTTCATCCCTTTCGCCGCTGCAGCCAATCACAGGCTGTAGTGGCGGTCACGCACGTCAGGATGACGCTTCATCCCACGTGACCGCCTCTGCAGCCAATCACAGGCTGCAGCGGCGACATGGATGAAACGTCATCGCTGGAGGCCGGACAGGAGGAAAGTAAGTATGAATGTATTATTATTTTTTTTTGGCATGTATGTATGTTGGCATGTATGTATGTATGTATGTATGTATGTGCATGTATGTTTGCATGTATGTTGGCATGTATGTATATATGTGCATGTTTGTATGCATATTTGCATGTATATATTTGCATGTATGTATGTATGTTTGCATGTATGTATGTTTGCATGTATGAATGTATGTATGTATGTATGTATGTTTGCATGTATGTATGTTGTCATGTATGTTGTCATGTATGTTTGCATGTATGTTGGCATGTATGTATATATGTGCATGTGTGTATGTATATTTGTATGTATGTATGTATGTATGTATGTTTGCATGAATGTATGTATGTATGTTGTCATGTATGTATGTATGTATGTATGTATGTATGTATGTATGTATGTATGTTGTCATGTATTTATGTATATATGTGCATGTATGTTGGCATGTATGTATATATGTGCATGTGTGTATGTATATTTGGATGTATATATTTGCATGTATGTATGTATGTTTGCATGTATGTATGTTTGCATGTATGTATGTATGTATGTATATATATATGTGCATGTATGTTTGGATGTATGTTGGCATGTATGTATATATGTGCATGTTTGTATGTATATTTGCATGTATATATTTGCATGTGTGTATGTATGTTTGCATGTATGTATGTCTGTATGTATGTTTGCATGTATGTATGTTGTCATGTATGTATGTATGTATGTATGTATGTATGTATGTTGTCATGTATGTATGTATGTATGTATATATGTGCATGTATGTGTGTTTGCATGTTTTTATTTTTGCATGTATGTTTGCATGTATGTTTATATATATGTGCATGTATGTAATTATGTTTGCATGTATTTATGTTTGCATGTATATTTGTGCATGCTTGTATATATGTATGTATGTATCTTTGCATGTTTGTTTGTATGTATGTTTTCATGTGTGTGTGTATGCATGTATGTATGATAGTTTGCATGTATGTATATATGTGTGTATGTTTGCATGTATGTATATTTGCATGTATATATGTGCATGCTTGTATGTATGTATGTATGTATGTATGTATGTATGTATGTATGTATGTTTGCATGTATGTTTGTTTGTATATATGTCTGTATGGCCATGTATGATACTGTCTGCTGGCGCCCTGTATCTAAGTCAACTTCGCGGCAGGCTTATATACATGGTATAACAGTCAGTATCACACATTAAACTGAATCTAAGACTACGACATGTTTTATTTAAATTTTTTATTTATTTATTTTTTTACAGGTTTGGTGTTTGGACTACGTCGGTTTCGAGGACTACTTAGATGACGGGTTTTTTTTCTACAATAAAATGGTTAATGAGGGTTGTGTTGGGGGTGCTTTATTTCAATAAAATATTTTATCTATATCTTTGTCTTTTTCTTTTAAAATTTTATTACTACCACTTTAGTAATGGCCGCTGTCTGAGTGACAACATCCATTACTAAGGCGAGGCTTAGTGTTAGCCGGTGCAGAGGCTAACACTAACCACCATTATTACCCCGGTACCCACCACCACCAGGGGTGCCGGGAAGAGCCAGGTACGATCCAGTACCCGACCATCTGTCGCGACGGTCGGGCTCTGGGGCGGCCGCAGGCTGGTATTATGAGGCTGGGAAGGGCCAAAAACAGTGGCCCTTCCCACCCTTGTAATGCTAGGCTGCTGCTGCTGTGTTGTATCTGGCTGGTTATAAAAGTGGGGGGGACCCCACGTCATTTTTTTAAATTATTTATTTATTTAAAAAAGACATGGGGTTCCACCCAATTTATCATAACCAGCCACATACAACACAGTGTTATTAGCCTGGGAATGGACAAAACCAGTGGCCCTTCCCACCCATGTAATGCCAGACTGCTGTGGCCTTGTATATGGCTGGTTATTAAAAATGTGGGGGCCCGTCTATTGTCAAATTTGTTCAATTAAAAAAAAAAAACTACGTGGGGGTCCCCCCCATTTTTATAACCAGCCCGATACAACACAGCAGCAGCAGCCTAGCATTACAAGGGTGGGAAGGTCCACTGTTTTTGGCCCTTCCCAGCCTCATAATACCAGCCTACGGCCGCCCCAGTACCCGACCATCACAACAGATGGTCGGGTACTGGATCGTACCAAGCTCTTCCCGGCACCCCTGGTGGTGGTGGGTACCGGGGTAATAATGGGTGGTTAGTGCTAGCCTCTGCACCGGCTAACACTAAGTACCGCCTTAATAATGGACGCTGCCATTATCTAGGCACTAATAAAGTTTAAAAAAATACACAAAGACAATTCTTTTTTATTGAAATAAGAAATCCCCAACAAAACCCTCGTTAACCATTTTATTAAAATTTGAAAAAACGTAGATCTACGCAGTAGTCCAACGAATCGAAGACGCTCCTCTCCTGAAATATTCTGTGCTGCTGTGAACTCTGCTCTTACCATTACGTAGCTCAGTCTGTTACATCTCCTCCACTCCTGTCCTCTATAACACCTTCACATGATTGGCAAGTCACCACCGCGCACAAGATCCGCACGCTCATCTCCTGAAATACTCTGTGCTGCTGTGAACTCTGCTCTTACCGTTACGTGGTGACTTGCCAATCATGAAGGTGTTATTGAGGACAGTAGTGGAGGAGAGGTAACAGACTGAGAGCTACGTAATAGTAAGAGCAGAGTTCACAGCAGCACTGAATCTGCACGCTCATATCCTGAAATACTCTGTGCTGCCTTAAACTCTGTGGACAGGTCAGGATCCTGTTTCTTTTAAATGCTGCACTGTAGCGTAGCCTTATATAGTGGATCGAGCGGGTTCCCTAGCAGCATTTAAAAGAAACAGGATCCTGACCTGTCCACAGAGTTTAAGGCAGCACAGAGTATTTCAGGAGATGAGCACGGGCAGCCGTTCATTTTTCCGAGCCGTGCTCCCATTATGCACACGAGTACACAACCGTAAAAACACCCGTTATTGCGGGTCGTAATTACGACCCGCAATAACGGGCTCATAGACTTCTGTTACCCACGGGTACCTTTCCGTTTTCTCACGGGAAGGTGCCCGTGCCGTTAAAAAAATAGAACATGTTCTATTTTACGGGCCGTGCTGTTATAATTATAATGACAGCACGGTTCGCAAAAGCGGCCGGCTGCCCGTGGCCGGCCGTGCCCGGCCGTGCTCGTAATTACGAGTCGTAATTACGAGCACGGCCCGTAAAATAAAAAAATAGAACATGTTCTATCTTTTTAACGGCACGGGCACCTTCCCGTGAGAAAACGGGAAGGTACCCGTGGCTAACAGAAGTCTATGGGCCCGCTATTTCGGGTCGTAATTACGACCCGTAATAACGGGTGTTTTTACGGTCGTGTGCATGAGGCCCCGTAATGACGGGTGACTACATGTGTGCACTCGTCATTACGGCAGCGTTGCTAGGCGACGTCAGTAAATAGTCACAGTCCAGGGTGCTGAAAGAGTTAACTGATCGGCAGTAACTGTTTCAGCACCCTGAACAGTGACTACCGATCACAGTACCTGTAAAAAAAAAGACGTTCATACTTACCGGGAACTCCCTGCTTCCTCCAGTCCGGTCTCCTGGCCGTTGCCTTGGTGACGCGTCCCTCTCGACATCCGGCCCGACATTCCTTGATGACGATGCAGCCCATGTGAGCGCTGCAGCCAGTCACAGGCTGCAGAGGCCTCTGCAGCCAATCACAGGCTGCAGAGGCCTCTGCAGCCAATCACAGGCTGCCGCGTCAGAAAAGAATGTCGGACTGGAGGAAGAAGAGGGACTCGTCACCAAGACAACGACCAGGTACGTATGAAATGCTTTTTATTTTATTTTTAATCAGCAGCCTCTTTTCTCTATCAGTGATTGATAGAGATAAGTGGCTGCCGATTTGTATAATGTTTTTGACCGGGTTCGGTCAAAACGGGTTCGGCCGAACCCGGTGAAGTTCGGATTCGCTGCGAACCGAACTTTTCCGGAAGTTCGGACCGAAACCGGGTTCGGTTGTCCCGGTTCACTCATCTCTAGTTGGGACGAACCGCTTTCCTCTGACTAAACTGTTCGTCATACCGCAACCAAGTCTGGCCACCGTACGACCGGTGCGCCTCACCTATCGCATCCATGTACCCGAAAAGGGCGGAACAATTTTCCGGCGCCTTTTCCCCTATAACACTTGCCAGAATGGCGAACGCCTGTAACCAATTCACAAACGTCTGAGGGATTAAACGATATCGACGCTTCTCCTCTTCCTCCTTCTTACTTTCCCACATTTTACCCTTGTCTAAATTCAATTTTTCCAAAGGAAGAAGCGAAAAAATTTCGACGTATTCATCTTTCCAAATTTTTTCCTTTACTTCAGTCTTTAAATGTGACCCCAACAACCCCTCAAAACAAACATACACTTCGCCTTTTGCCTTATCATCTAACCGCACCCTATCCACATCCTTATCCTTATCAGTCTGCACCGCAACCGTCACCCCCCCGACCTCCACCCCGGGGACCGCCCTCAGGGGTTGCTCCGTTTCTCCACCCCCCACCGCTGCATGGACCCACGCTGCAACCGGGGATGTAGCGGGCAACCTACCCCCCTCACAACGCACTAGCAACGCTTTTACACAGCCAAGCAATTCCTGAACATCTCCCCCCCCCCCTCACAGTAGACATCAACCCACTATTATCAACATCTCTAACTGCCTCCCCTTGGGAGCCACCCCCAACCCCTGGGGATCTAAATAACGCTGGAAATGTATGTAACGGTGAGAGTGACTCACCAGACTGCGTGGGCGCTGAGTTCCCACCAGCCGGGGCGACGGGACCCCCACGACGACCATCCTCGATCGGCACACCTCCGTCTTCACCCGCCTCCGGACATCTAGGGCCTGACGCCGCTCCGCAGGCTCTGCAGCCGTATGTACCGTCCTGTACTTCGGAGTTACTGCAGGACGTCAGGGGCCGCTATTTTGCGGGTTAATAACCAAGGATTATTCTTTGTTTTCTCACGATCGCATTCCAACAGCCGTAAACTTTTTTTTTTATTCCATCGACATAGCTGTATAAGGTTGTTGCGGGACGAGTTGTATTTTGCAATTGAACCATTTTTGGATGCATACAATATATCGATTAACTTTTATTAACTTTATTTTAGGAGAGAATTGAAAATAAGCAGCATTGATTTTCACGTTATAAATTTACGCCGTTTACTATGCAGCGTAAATAACATGTTACCTTTATTCTATGGGTCGGCACGATTACGGGGATACCGAATCTGTAAAGGTTTTATATGTTTTCCTACGTTTGCACAATGAAAACGCTTTTAGAAAAATTTACTTGCAGCGCCGCATTCCAAGAGCCGTAACTTCTTTATTTTTCCATCAATGGGGCCGAATGTGGGCTTGATTTTTGCGGGGCAAGGTGTAGTTTTCAGTACTATTATGTGGTACATGGGCCTTATTGACTAAGTTTTATTTTATTTTTTATTGGGGGAATGGGAGAAAAATATAATTTTGCCATGGTTTGTTGTGTTTCTTTTGGACGCCGTTCATCCGGAAGTTTAATTAATTTGTTAATTTTATTGTTTGAGTCGTTACGATCGCGGCAATACCTTATATGTGTATGTGTTATTTGTTTTGACACTTTTATTAAATAAAACCACTTTTTGGGGAAAAAAAGGGGTTTTATTTTATTTTTGCTGTAATTTTTATTTATTTTTTCAAAACATTATTTAACTATTTAACTTTTTTTTTGTCCCACTAGGGGACTTTACTTTTACGTAGTATACCAAAGCATTATTGCCTGTCAGTGTAAAACTGACAGGCAATCTATTAGGCCTGCCTCTGGCATGGCCTTTGTTAGGCCCCCGGCTGCCGTGGATACCCGACAAAGCCCCGCAATTTCTTTGCGGGGGCGCCGATGGGGTGACGGAGGGAGCTCTTTCCATACGTCAAACATATTAGATCCCGCTGTCGCTATTGACAGCGGCATCTAATGGGTTAAACTTCCGGATTCGGAGTGCGCTTTGATTCGGCAGTTGGGGCAGGAGCCAGGCTGTGTATAACAGCCATGCTCCTGCCACTGATCGCGCGATCAGAGGATGGATATATCCGTCCTTATGCGGGAACCAGCTCCTGCATAGGACGGATATATCCGTCCTTCTTCGTTAAGGTGTTAAAGTGTCTGCTCTCCTGGATCCAATTCTGTTTTGGGATTGAAAAAAGCATGCAAAATCTGCATCAAATCAGTACTGGGTGAACAAGGCCTTTTGCCATACCAACTTTGAAGTATCGCAAAGAGGGATAACCGATTCGAAGCGCGTACTGCGGCAATTTTTTTCCTTTTAAGCCACGCCTCTAATCCCACCCATTCCCTGCCCATACACACCCGGTTCAGCCTCCCCACAGTATAATGCCACTATAGCTGCCTCCCACACAGTATAATACCCCATAGTGCCTCCCACACAGTATAATGCCAAATAGCTGCTCACGCATAGTATAATGCCCCATACAGTATGATGCCCCATACAGTATAAAGCCCCATACAGTATAAAGCCAACTCAGATGCCCCCATACAGTATAATGCCCCATAGTGCCACAATGCCCCTGTAGATAGTGCCACAGTGCCCACTGTAGATAGTGCCCATGTAGATGGTGCCAGTGCCCACAGTGCCACAGCGCCATGTAAATAGTGCCCATCTAGTGCCACAGTCCCCATGTAGATAGTGCCACAGTGCCCACATAGTGCCACAGTGCCCACATATAAAGTGCCAGTGTCCACACCGTGCCACAGTGCCCATGCAGATGGTGCCCATATAGTGCCACAGTGCCCATATAGTGCCAAAGTGCCCACATATATATAAAGTGCCAGTGTCAACATATAAAGTGCCAGTGCCCACATATAAATATGGTGCCCATATAGTGTCAGAGTGCCTATGTAGATAGTGCCACCCCCTTGAGGATAGTGCCACCCTGCCTGTAGATAGCGCTACCCTCACATGTAGATAGCCCCATTGGAGGTCCCTCTAGGAGCGAAACCACCAGTCGAAGCATCGGCCACGCTGTGGCCGGGGATTCCGCTCTAGGAGGAGCCCCTGATGTCACTGTCCATATCTGGACAGTGACGTCATGGGCTCCCTCTAGGAGCGGAATCCCCGGCCAGAGCATCGGCAACGCTCTGGCCAGGGATTCTCCTCTAGGAGTAGCCCCTGACGTCACTGTACATAGATGGATAGTGACTCCGGGGGCTTCTCCAGAAGAGGAATCCACAACCAAAGCATCAGCAACACTCTGGCCAGAGATTCCACTTCAGGAAGAACCCTTGACGTCACTACAGTGATGTCAGGGGCTCCCTCTAGGAGCAAAATCCCGGACAGAGCATCGGCAACGCTCTGGCCAGGGATTCTGCTCCTGGAGAAGCCCCTGACGTCACTGTCCATATATGAACAGTGATGATAGGGGCTTTAAGATGTTGGAATCCCCGGCCAGAGCGTCGTCCATGCTCTGGCCAGGGATTCCGCTCCTGGACGAGCCACATATGGAGCCATATATGGACAGTGACGTCAAGGGCTTTTCCAGGACAGGAGTCCCCGGCCAGTGAGCTTGCGCTCCTCTGGCCTGGGACTCCGTGGTTGAATGCTGAAGCAGGGAGCTGACAGTTCCCTGCTTCAGCATTAGCTTCGCATGAGGACGCAAATACAGTTGAAACGGGACATTCCGCCAGCTGGCCAGGACAGCGGGACACCGCCTGGAATCCGGGACTGCCCTGCTGAATCTGGGGTGGTTGGGAGGAATGCTTTTGCAGCTTCTATCACTCAAAAAGTCAAGCACTAGCTTAATGCTTCCTAATCAGAGTTCTTTGCAAACCTGTAATTTCTTGAAATTTGGCCTGGAAAGAACTGTCACTTTCACACCAATTGATTCAAGCTTGATCAAACATGTTTGGTAAGGAGGCAGGCAAAGCATTCAGAAAATCTTATCCAGAAAAAGTTCACGCTGGAGTTTTTGGATGCCATATTGAGCTTCTTTGAAGTAGGGGAGAATGGCTTCCCTGTGATGAAAAGGTTGGGAATCTTTCTGTTAGATACATAAATAGATCTAAAATGAAGATTAATCATGGTATGAACCACATGTTTTTTTTGGATTATTATTTTTTTTGAGGGGGAGGTGTGGTAGTGGTACTGTGTGTACTTGACCTTAGTGATTCTTGCAGTCAGAGCCATTCTACAATAACTATGGGATTCCACTCTTTAACTGAGCAAGTGTAATGGTGATAAAGAATACCATGCTCTAAGCCGGGATAGTTTATGGTGAGCAGAGTACTGAAAGGTAAGCTCAACAGGAATCAAACAAGTTGAAATCCTGATTAAAATGTTTCAATGATCTTCACAGTGGTCCAAAAATACTTTGTCTCATTTTCATCACTTGAGTGTTACAAATCCTTATAGAAGAATGTGATCTTGAGTAACATTCAGGTTCATTTAACAGGAGCATCATTTGTACAGAACAGCACATTATTTTTGTTAAAATGTTGGTGAAAGCTGTAGAATCAGTGACATATCTACAGTGTGTAGTATGATGCTTAGTAAATCTTGTTGAACTTGAACATCCCTCAAGTCAGGGATGCCTATGCAGAAGAGTTTCTTTTCTGGTCATAAATGTCATAGTGGTGCAATAAATATGTACAGAAGCTGCATCCCTTTCTACTGACAAAATGAAAGCTGCCATAACTCTTGGTATTTGACAAAAAGGCACAATGTGTCAGATGCATAATGTACAGATGTGTCTTTTCTTACCTTTCCTCTTATCTCAAAATATTCCAAGATGTATGGCGCAATATGGCCAGCTTTGAAAAAAAAACAAAAAAACAACATGATTTTGCGATACTCTGTCACGAGATGTCTATGCTACATATGTCTATTTGTAATCACCCAGTGATTGTGATGTGAGTTGCAGCCTATTAAGGGTTTTGCTAGAATGTTGTGACATTATATTGAATTTGTTACATGAGAAATTGGAGCCTGTAAGGGTGGCACAACCAGCGCAATATATGTGCACAGGAACCAGGCAGGTGGCAGATTTTACACAACTTTACTTCAGAAATAAAATGAGTATCTGTGGGTTATACAGTGACACAATATCAGTCTCTGCAAAAATCCACATATCACAGTCACAGGCTTCTCCGCAGTCCCCACCTGCCACATCCGTGAGGACAGTCCCAGCAGTTCTCAGCCACACTTCTGTAGCTGTCTCAGTCTCCACAATTTTCTCTAAATTCCGCTCTCTTTCCAGACTTTCCATTCAGGTGTCTCACTGTAGTCTCTCTTTATACTCTCCTCTCATGAGTTTATCCGCAGTCTCTCTCCCTTCACTCTCTTGTCTGCTCCTCTAGCACAGAGCTCTGTCTCCTGTCTTCTCTTGCGCTCTAGAACTTTCATCAATCTCCTATACTGGGCTTTCTGGGCATGCTCAGTACAAACTGTCAAATTACTCATTAGTAAAAATATTTCGTCCACAAATATAACCAGAGAGATAACAGTAATAACAAACTAACAGTATACAAATAGTACAGCAGAATACAGGTTACACAGACTACAATCATGTATCCCAGCCATTTTCACCCCTCTTACAAGCTAATAACCAAATGTAACCCCTTAACGACATCCAATATATGGGTACGTCGTTGTCGTTAAGGGCTTAACGCAACACAACGTATGGGTACATTGTGTTGCTGGTGCGGGCTCAGAAGCTGAGCCTGCACCATCGCCAGCAGGTGTCAGGTGTATATTACACCTGACACCCTGCTGCATGGCCAGGACCGGAGCTAGCCTCTGATATGGCCGATTAACCCCTTAGATGCGACGCTCAAAAGCGAGCGCCGCATCTATGGTGTTTCCTAGCAGATCGGAACCCTGCAATGCAAATCTCGGGGTTCCGATGGCTGTTCTGGCAGACCGGAGGCCTAACAATGGCCTCCTGTCTGCCAAGTACGGAAGCCTGCTGGTCCCGCCCGGGTGCGGGGCCTAAAAGGCTTCCGATTGCTAAAGAAAGATGGCACAGGTTCAGAAGCTGAGCCTGCGACATCTGCCGCTGTTGTCAGCTGTATGTTACAGCTGACACTGTTCTGTAACAGCAGGGAACAGAGCTAGCTCCGATCCATGCCATTAACCCCTTAGATGCCGCGATCAAAGCGATCGCAGCATCTTAGTGGTTTGTAGCGATCGGCATCGACACAATGTCATTGTCAAGTTGTCGATCATTACTATGGCAACCTAATAATGGCCTCCCGGTCTGCCATGTACGATAGCCTATTAGGCCCTGCCCACAGACGGACCTAATAGGCTTGCTGTCAGTGAATGACTGACAGCTCGAATGCATTGCACTTACGTGGGCAGTGCAATGCATTAGAGTAAAGATCAGAGGTGCAGGCCCTCAAGTCCCTGCTGCTCCCTCGGTCTCCAGGACATCGAGAGTTACTCGCTCGGGCACCGCCCAGCCTGGCAGACTGAGGCAGTCTGCAGCCAGTAGGAGCTCAGGACCGTCAGGCCAATCAAAGCCTGGCTGATGTTCCTGAGCTCCCGCCCTCTCCTTATTTAGTTCAGCCTGGGGTAGTAGGCCTTTGCCTGTAATTAGAGTTTTCTAGCCTAGTGCTTTCCCTTGTTTCAGACTCCCTTGAGCGACTTGCATTTTTACTCCTTTGTGGCCCCTGACCCCGGCTGGACTCCTGACCTTTCTTTGCCTTCTGCCTTTTGGTTTTTCCGCACTCTCCCGGTTTTGACTCTGCCTGCCTATCTCCAGCTTTTGCGCCCGGATTTGTTCCTTGGTGCAATTGCCCTGCCTCTCTCTCTGTGTACTTCCCATGTGACCCTTTGTTATTTTGTACTGTCCCTGTGTTATCCGCTTGTCACTTTCACTTGTACTAGTATAGGGAACGCCGCCCAGTTGTGCGACGTCGTTTAGGTCGGGTCGTACAAGTAGGTAGGGACAGAGTTTTGGGAAGAACAGGGACCTCACTGTTTATCGTGTATTTGTTAGTGACACAAACATTACCACGTGGTTATTATTTAGATTTTTTTGTTTTATTGATTAATTTGTTGTCCTATAATTTTAGATTAGTACCAGTCAAATATGAGTATATGAATGTGCAATATTTTAGTTTTTCCTTTTCAATAAATTAGCAAAGAATACTAACATTCTGTTTTCACTTTGTTATGATCAGGTATTGAGTGCAGAATAATGGGGAAAAACTCGATTTTTTTATTTTTATTTTAGCACAAGGCCTCAACATAACAAAATGTGAAAAATTGAAAGCGTCTGAAGACTTTCCGAATGCATTGTACTTTTAAGCTACATTGACCAGAACAGACAGGCAATCTCATAGCGAGTACTGGCACTTGAATGGGTCCAAATGCCCCTGTTCCACACCTAGTGGATGACATATTTCAGGGGCAGGATTTTTAAAGGGGGGTTTCCAAATGCAAACTTTTCAAACCAAGATATTTTCGCCACACTCTTGCTACCCTCTTGTTTTTACACTATTGGTCTGCGCTTATCCACTAGCCTAGCCCTTTATATTACAAGCTCTAATAAAAAAAAAAAAAGACTAGGCTAGTCGATATGTGCTGACCACGACTGGTGGCGTAAAAACCAGCGTAAATGATGCCACACTCAGTGCCCATTGTAGATAGTGCCCCACACTGCCTTCTGTAGATAGGGCCACAGTGTCCCCTGTAGATAATGCCAGTGCCCCCTGTAGATAGTGACATAGTACCCCCTGTAGATAGTGCCACACACTGCCCCATAGATAATGCCACAGTGCACATGTAGGGCCACAGTGCCTCCTGTAGATAGTGCCACATTGCCCCCAGTAGATAGTACCATAGTGCCCCCAGTAGATAGTGCCAAACACTACTCCTTGTAGATAATGCCAAAATGCCCGCTGTAGACAGTGCCAAACACTGCCCTTGTAGATAGTGCCACACACTGCCCCCTGTACATAGTGCCACACATTGATCCCTGTAGATAGTGTTACACGCTCCCCCCTGTAGATAGTGCCACAGTGCCCCATGTAGATAGTGCCACACACTACCCCCTGTAGGTCATGCCTCACACTGCCCCTGCGGATAATGCCACGCACTGTCAATGTAGATAGTGCCACAGTGCCCCCTATAGGTGGTGCCACACAGTGCCGATATAGATAGTGCTACAGTGCTCCCTGTAGATAATGCCTCACCCTGCCCCTTGTAAATAATGCCACACACTGCCCCTGTTGATAATGCCACACACTATCAATGTAGATAATGCCAAGTGCCCCCTATAGGTAGGGCCACACATTGCCCATATAGATAGTGCTACAGTGCTCCCTGTAGATAATGCCACAGTGCCCATGTAAATAATGCCACACACTGCCCATGTCGATAGTGCCACAGTGCCTCCTGTAGATAGTGCCAGTGCCGCACCTACCGTGAGGCGAGGTGAGCCGACAGCCTCAGGCGACACAGCCTAGCTGAAAGTGGGGGGCGGCATTTTGAGCCAGAGACGGACTGGACCGGGGAGGGGGATTATTTTACTTAGCAGACGTGCCCGTCTGTAAAAGCACTCCTCCTCCTCTCTGCATGCAGCACGCGCCACCAGAGAGGAGCAGGTCTGCAGGAGGAGCGGTCCTCTCCTCAAGCAAGTGACGAGACGCATGAGGTGAGCGGTGGACTGCTGTGAATACAAGCTACGTCCTCTCCCTCTCTCTCCCTTTCGTCTGAAGCAGTCGGGGCAGAGAAAAGGGGGAGGGGAAAGTTCACAGCTTCAGCGTCTGCAGAGAGGAAGCTCCGTGTCTAGTCCTCCCCTGTGTCCCTCTCCTGTGCCCTCCTCCTCTCCTGTGTCACTCTTCTATGTCTCCTGTGTCCCCTTGCTTCCCTCTCCTCTGCCCCCCTCCTCTCGTGTGCTGTGTCCCCCCTATTCTTCTAACAGACCAGCTACTTTTGCAGCCTGCTATATCTGCTGTCCTGGGATGGGGCATGTTGTTAAGCCCCTGCTGCTTCAAGAGACTGCATGAGAGATCCTACATAGAAGGAAAGTGTGTGTATGAGTGTGTAAATGTTTGTTTGTGTGTGTGTGTGTGTATATATATATATATATATATATATGATTCTCTTCTATATATGAGACTGTCTGCATTAGAGTTCCTACATAGAAGGTAAGTGTGTGTATGAGTGTGTAAATGTGTGTGTTATATATATATATATATATATGTGTGTGTGTGCTTGTATATATATAAATAAATATATATATATAACTATATATGTATATATACTCTGTGTGTATGTGGATATATATGATTCTCGTGTACATATGATACTGTAAGGACATTCACACATTGTAGTTTTGCAGCAATAATTTAGAAACTGTTTTTGCTGTGCTTTTGTGTAAATAGTGGGAAAACTGATGTGTAGAGTATATAGTGTATATACTGGTATTGTGTGTGTAGACTGTGTAGTAGTATTGTGCGTAGTGTATGTTGCAATATTATAGGCAGTGGCGTAGCTATAGGGGTCGCAATTTCGATCGGGCCCCGAAGCCAGGGGGGCCCGCAGCCCCCCGCACAACAACAATAAAAAGTTACTATAGTAACTCGGGCCGCGGGCCCCTGTGACTATAGTAACTGACAGTACTTACCCTCCTGGTTCCAGAGCGCAGTGGAGGTCCTGACGTAACAGCGCTATGCGCCACGCACAACATCGTGATCCTGGATAGAGTTAGGACAGAGCTTCCGCCACTGAAGAGGAGGGTAAGATTAATATCCCTGTCTGCTGAAGCTGATTGGCGGGGTCCGACTCCCGGGACCCACCAATCAACTGTTTTGAAGGGGCCGCAGTGTTCGTACGAGAGCTGCTTACCCTTCATTCTGGTCACTTCATTCAGGTCACACTGTGAATCGGTGTCGGCGATTCACAGTGTGAGCGAGTAAGAGAAATCAAGAGGAAGCAGCTGTCGTACGAGTGCTGCGGCCCCTTCAAAACAGCTGATTGGCCGGCTCCTGGGAGACGGACCCCGACACATCAGCTATTGATGGCCTATCCTGAGGATAGGCCATCAATGTTTAGGGACTGGACAAGTCCTTTAAGCCTACGATGTAGCAGGCTTAGAGGGCCCATGAGACAGGATCACAGATTGTGTGATGCTGTCTGCTGGGCCCTGTATCTAAGCCAATCACATGGTAGGCTTAGATACATGGCCCATCTGTGATCTTGTCGGATGAGCCCTGTATTACTGTATAAGATTACTGTCTGCCTGACCCTGTATCTAAGCCTACCTTGTGGTAGGCTTAGATACGGGGTCCCACAGACAGTATCACACATGGGCCCTGTATCTAAGCCTAACACATGTGTTACTAATCGTTTTTTGTGTGTTTTCTTACAAGTTCGGTTGTTGGACTACGTCGGATTCCAGGACTACTTCGATGACGGCTTTTTTTATTATCAATAAAATGGTTAATGAGGGTTGTGTGGTTTTATTTTTATTTCAATAAAATATTTTTTCTATGTCTTTGTGGTTTTTTTTTTAAACTTTATTACTACCGCCTTAGTAATGGCCGCCGGCTGAGTGACAGCGTCCATTGCTATGGCAGGGCTTAGTGTTAGCCGGTGCAGAGGCTAACACTAACCCCCTTTATTACCCCGGTACCCACCGCCACCAGGCGTGCTGGGAAGATCCGGGTACGATCCAGTACTTGACGATCTGTAGTGATGGCCGGGCAATGAGGCGGCCGCAGGCTGGGGAAGGCCTTATACAGTGGCCCTTCCCACCCTGGTAATGCTAGACTGCTGCTGCTTTATTGTATCTAGCTGGTTATGAAAAATGGGGGGGACCCCATGTCATTTAAAAAAAATAAAATACAAAATAATTGGAAAGAACGATGTGGGGTCTCCCCTAATTTTCATAACCAGCCAGATGCAACACAGCAGCAGCAGGCAACATTACCAGGGTGGTAGGGGCCACTGTTTTTGGCCTTCCCCAGCCTGGTACTAACAGCCTGCGGCCGCCTCGGTACCTGACCGTCACTACAGATGGTGGGGTACTGGTTTGTACCCGGCTCTCTATGGTGGCAGTGGGTACCGGGGTAATAATGGGGGTTAGTGTTAGCTTCTGCACCTGCTAACATTAAGCCCCACCTTAGTAATGGAGGTTGTCAATCAGCCAGCGGACATTACTAAGGCGGTAATAATAAAGTTTAAAAAAGTACAAGCACATAGAAAAAATATTTTATTGAAATAAAAAAACACAACCCCCATTAACCATTTTACTGAGAATACAAAAACGCTGTCATTGAAGTCCTCGAATCCGAAGTAGTCCAACAACCGAAACTGTAAAAAAACACAAACACGCAAAAATAATTAGTAACACATAAAAAAGCAAAACAATTATTATTCTTACCTTTCCTGGGTCCAGCGCTGGAGCCGCAATGTCAGCGTGCTGGGCCATGTATCTAATCCAATCATGTGTGATATTGTCTGTTGAGCCACTGTATCTAATCCTATCATGTGTGATACTGTATGCTGAGCCGCTGTATCTAATCCTATCATGTGTGATACTGTCTGCTGAGCTGTGTATCTAATCCTATCATGTGTGATACTGTCAGCTGAGCCACTGTATCTAATCCTATCATGTGTGATACTGTCTGCTGAGCTGTGTATCTAATTCTATCATGTGTGATACTGTCTGCTGGACCACTCTATCTAATCCTATCATGTGTGATACTGTCTGCTAGTCCACTGTATCTAATCCTATCATATGTGATACTGTCTGCTGAGCTGTGTGTCTAATGCCGTCATGTGTGATACTGTCTGCTGTGCCCTATCTCTAATCCTAGCATGTGTAATACTGTCTGCTGAGCCACTGTATCTAATCCCATCATGTGTGAAACTCTGCTGGGCCTTATATCTAATCCTATCATGTGTGATACTGTCTGCTGAGCCATTGTATCTAATCCTATCATGTGTGATACTGTCTGCTGAGCCACTGTATCTAATCCCATTATGTCTGATACTGTCTGCTGAGCTGTGTATCTAATTCTATCATGTGTGATACTGTCTGCTAGTCCACTGTATCTAATCCTATCATGTGTGATACTGTCTGCTGAGCCAATGTATCCTATCCATAGTTTATAGGGTCGTAGTGCTATAGATTTGCACACACACACACACACACACACACACACACACACACACACACACACATTTTTTTGGGTGGACACATATGTATTGGGGCTATTTCCCCAGACATTTTAATTCCTTAGTGACGCCCCCGGCTGCTAGTGCGCATTGTTGGATCACTTAGGAGACCCAGCGATGCAGCTGAAAGCTGCAGACTGTCGGCCATGAGAAGTTTGCGGGTGGGAGGGGACCCAATGAGAACTTTTGCATCGTGGCCCATGAGCCTTTAGCTACGCCCCTGATTATAGGTGTATGCAGTATATAGCGGTATTATATGTGAGTGTAGTATATAGCAGTATAATAGGTGTGCAGTGAATATAATGGTACTATATGTCTACAGTTATAGCAGTATTTTTTATACAAACAATATGTAGTGGTATTATATGTGTACACACCTATAACACCGCTATATAATGTACAGAGTATAAAGTGATTTGATTAATTATACTTGCAGCATATGTTGGACTCTATATGTACAATATATGGCAGCATTATATATATATATATATATATATACATACATACAGTACATGGGGGTATTATTTAGTCACTATGTGGTTATAATGTGGGGGTATTATTCAGTAACAGTATGGGGTATTATTCAGTAACAGTATGGGGGTATTATTCAGTCACTATGTGGTTATGGTGTGGGGGTATTATTCAGTAACAGTATGGGGTATTATTCAGTAACAGTATGGGGGTATTATTTAGTAACAGTATGGAGGTATTCAGTAACCGTATGGAGGTATTATTCAGTATCAGTATGGGGGTATTATTCAGTCACTATGTGGTTATGGTGTGGAGGAGGTATTATTCAGTAACAGTATGGGGGTATTATTCAGTCACTATGTGGTTATGGTGTGGAGGTATTATTCAGTAACAGTATGGGGGTATTATTCGGTCACTATGTGGTTATGGTGTGGCGGTATTATTCAGTAACGGTATGGGAGTATTATTCAGTCACTATGTGGTTACGGTGTGGAGGTATTATTCAGTAACAGTATGGGGGTATTATTCAGTCACTATGTGGTTATGGTGTGGAGGTATTATTCAGTAACAGTATGGTGGTATTATTCAGTCACTATGTGGTTATGGTGTGGAGGTATTATTCAGTAACAGTATGGGGGTATTATTCAGTCACTATGTGGTTATGGTGTGGTGGTATTATTCAGTAACAGTATGAGGGAATTATTCAGTCACTATGTGGTTATGGTGTGGAGGTATTATTCAGTAACAGTATGGGGGTATTATTCAGTCACTATGTGGTTATAGTGAGGCAGTATTATTAAGTAACAGTATGGTGGTATTATTCAGTCACTATGTGGTTATGGTGTGGTGGTATTATTTAGTAACAGTATGGGGGTATTATTCAGTCACTATGTGGTTATGGTGTGGCAGTATTATTCAGTAATGGTATGGTGGTATTATTTGTAATGTTGGTCTTACAATCTATGTACATTACTGTGGTGGGGGCTGTGGGGAAGTGTGAGTGGCAGCAGATGATCACGCTAAGAGACAGTCTGCAGAGTGGCATGTGATGTACTTTGACATGTAGGTGATACTTACGTGTGGTATGTGGGCCCATAACTTGTGTACAGCCCAGGGCCTAAGATCTTATTAATCCACCACTGGCTTCAAGTCAGCACAGGCAGACCACTATAATACAGCAGGTAGAGCAAAGAAACCAGCCCAGGACGTGCCGCTTCAAAACAGCGCTAAGCGCGATCCGTCCTGGACTGACCTGAATGTAATTGCAGAGAGTGACGCCGCAAATGAAACTGGCTGCCGAGGAAAGATATGGGGCAGTGCAGGGCAGACTGTACTATTTGTACTGCACTGATTGGCAGTAAGAATAATTCTTTAAATATTTTCCATACTTCAAACAGCACTTTAAGGCTATGTTCACACAGAGTTTTTTGCAGGAGGAAAATTCTGCCTCAAAATTCCGTTTGAGATTTTGAGGCAGATTTTGTCCTTCCTGCACGTCGTTTGCCGCGATTTTCGCTGCGTTTTTCGCTGCGTTTTTCGCTTGCGCCCATTGAGTGCTACGGGCAAAAAAACTCAGCGAAATACGCTTTCTCTGCTGCCTCCCATTGATGTCAATGGGAGGTCAGAGGCGTAAACGCGTGAAGATAGGGCATGTCCCTTCTTTCTCGGGAGGCATTTTCGGCTGTTTTTTTTACGAGATTTGAGGAGCGGTTTCCGCGCCAAAAAAACTCGTCAAAATACTCCATGTGAACACGGCCTAACAAATAAACATCAAATGTTTTCCTATTTAAAAAATTTAAATATTGCGTGTTTGTGTAAAGCTAGTAATGAGAAAATTCAGATAGATTTGGGGGGGGGTGCCTTTTTATAGTTCGCCTCGGGCAGCAGAGGGGCTAGGTTCACCCCTGGATAGTGCCATTGTGTCCCTTGTAGATAGTGCCACAGTGCCCATGTAGATAGTGCCACTGCCACAATGTCCCCTGTAGACAGTGCCCATGTAGGTAGTGCCACTGTGCCCATGTAGGTAGTGAAATAATGTCCCCTGTACATAGCGCGACAGTGTCCATATATATAATGCTACATGCTAATAGAAGCCCTTAACTTTCCCCGTTCCCGCCCCGTCCTCCAGCGATACAGGCCTGGTCTCTTCTGACATCATCACATCGACCGCATCTCAAGAAAGGCATCGAACGGCGGGGAAGGAAACCTACAGTGCCCTTGCCTTGCCAGCACTGTTAATTGTCTTCATGTTCTAAGGATTGAGTGCAAAAGTATGTAAGTACCTTCCGGCCCTGGTCACATTACCGTAAGGGGGGATTCACACGAGCGTGTATTCGGTCCGTGCGGGCTGCGTGGTTTTCACGCGGCACGCATGGACCAATACAAGTCTATGGGGCAGTACAGACAGTCCGTGCTTTTTGCGCAGCGTTTGTCTGCTGCGCAAAAAGCGCGACAGGTTCAATAACTCTGCGTATTTCGCGCATCACGCACCCATTGAAGTCAATGGGTGCGTGAAAATCACGCGCACCACACGGAAGCACTTCCGTGGGACGAGCGTGATTCGCGCAACAGCAGTGAAAAGGATGAATGAAAACAGAAAAGCACCACGTGCTTTTCTGTTTCCAAGCATCCAAACGGAGTGTCTTTGCGAGGAGCGAACCCCGACAACCGAGGCAAACTTCACCGGGTTCGGCCAAACTCGTTTTGGCCGAACCCGGCAAAAAAATTTCCGGTCCGCGACGTCGGGAGAGATTCACTGTGCATGGTGCTGAAAGAGTTAAACTGTTTCAGCACCATGGACAGTGACTTGCGATCCCAAAATACATGAACCTGTAAAAAAACGAAGTTCTAACTTACCGATTACTCCTGTCTCCTTCCTGCAGTCCGACCTCCCGGGATGACACTTCAGTTCAAGTGACAGCTCCAGCCAATCACAGGCCAAGCACAGGCTGCAGCCAATCACAGGCTGCAGCGGTAACTTGGACTGCCGCGTCATCCAGGGAGGTGGGGCCCGATGTCAAGAGAGGCGCGTCACCAAGGACGCGTCACCAAGGACGCGTCACCAAGGCAACGGCCGGGAAGTTCTCGGTAAGTAGGAACTTTATCTTTTTTTTTTACAGGTTTTTCGCTGTTGTGTTCGGCATTCACTGTCGAGGGTGCTGAAAGAGTTAGCTCTTTCAGCACCTTGGACAGTGACGGGCGTCGACAAGCCTCATCTCTATGATGCCGGCTGCGCGAAAATCACGCAGCCGCGCATCAGACACGCATGACACACGCAGCTGTCAAATGGTTTTTGCGCTCGCAAAACGCCGCGTTGTTTGCGCGCGCAAAAACGCAACGCTCGTGTGAATCTCCCCTAAGGGACATAATTAGTCCTCGCCTCTGTCCACCTTTGCTAGAAGCACAGGTAATATCTAGCAAAAATAATAAATTTGACTAAACTAAGGACTATATCCTGTTCACAGTAAGGGGAGATTCACACGAACGTTGCGTTTTTGCGCGCGCAAACAACGCAGCGTTTTGCGAGCGCAAAAACCATTTGACAGCTGCGTGTGTCATGCGTGTCTGATGCGCGGCTGCGTGATTTTCGCGCAGCCGGCATCATAGAGATGAGGCTTGTCGACGCCCGTCACTGTCCAAGGTGCTGAAAGAGCTAAATCTTTCAGCACCCTCGACAGTGAATGCCGAACACAACAGCGAAAAACCTGTAACAAAAAAAGATAAAGTTCCTACTTACCGAGAACTTCCCGGCCGTTGCCTTGGTGACGCGTCCTTGGTGACGCGTCCTTGGTGACGCGCCTCTCTTGACATCGGGCCCCACCTCCCTGGATGACGCAGCAGTCCAAGTGACCGCTGCAGCCTGTGATTGGCTGCAGCCTGTGCTTGGCCTGTGATTGGCTGGAGCTGTCACTTGAACTGAAGTGTCATCCCGGGAGGTCGGACTGCAGGAAGGAGACAGGAGTAATCGGTAAGTTAGAACTTCGGTTTTTTTTTACAGGTTAATGTATTTTGGGATCGCAAGTCACTGTCCATGGTGCTGAAACAGTTTAACTCTTTCAGCACCATGGACAGTGACTATCTCCTGACGTCGCGTACCGATAATTTTTTTGCCGGGATCGGCCAAAACGAGTTTGGCCGAACCCGGTGAAGTTCGGTACGCTTGTCCGGCTTCGCTCATCGCAAAGACACTCCGTTTGGATGTTCGGAAACAGAAAAGCACGTGGTGCTTTTCGGTTTTCATTCATCCTTTTCACTGCTGTTGCGCGAATCACGCTCGTCCCATGGAAGTGCTTCCGTGTGGTGCGCGTGATTTTCACGCACCCATTGACTTCAATGGGTGCGTGATGCGTGAAATACGCAGAGTTTTTGAACCGGTCGCGTATAGTACGCAGCGAACAAACGCTGCGCAAGAATCACGCACTGTTTGAACTGCCTCATTGACTTCTATAGTGCTGTGCGTGATGCGCAGAAAATACGCGGCCTGCACGCGCGCAAATCGCGCTCGTCTGAATCCCCCCTAAGGGTATGTTCACATGCAGTGTTTTCAGGCGTAATTCTGGCTTTTTACGCCTCGAATTACACCTGAAAAAACGGCTCCATTACACCTCCAAACATCTGCCCATTGATTTCAATGGGTTTTACGGTGTTCTGTTCCCACAAGGCTTAATTTTACGGGTCGAGGTCAAAATACGGCACGTAAAAAGACGCCCGTGAAAAAGAAGTGCATGTCACTTCTTGGGACGTTTTTGGAGCCGTTTTTCATTGACTCCATTGAAAAACAGCTCCAATAACGGCCGTAATTTACGCCGCAAAAAACGCGAGTTGCTACTAAAATGTCTGAAAATCACGAGCTGTTTTCGCCTGAAAACAGCTCCGTATTTTCAGACGTTTTTGGTCACTGTGTGTGTGAACATACCCTAATAGGACTAGTAAAATGTTCCCACCCCCTCCCCGGCTTAAGTTAACCTCATGCCTTTACATTGTGGACCTCTTAACAGACTCAACACGGAATAGGAGAACCTTATCACAACTGAATGAGAGGACCTAACTATGGTCAAGCTGTCTGTCTTTCCTCCAAGGGAGGGAATATTGTGCATTATGTATTCTGCCTTCATTTATATTCATAAAATGGATCTTATTCTCAATAGTTTCTAATTTGTAGTTACTCGTGTTAAACCTTAACCCCTTCCCGACCTCCCCACGTAGATTAACGGGCTGTCGCACTGTTCCTTGTGCCTGAAGCCCGTTAATCTACGTGTGCTCCTAACAGAGCACACAGGCATCTCCCAGTACGGGCTGCTACTAGGAGCCTTAGTACTGGGGAAAACATTGGGTCGGATGACAGAGGTGATCCAAACCGATTAACCCTTTAAATGCGACTGCCGCATTTAAGTTGTTATAACAATATTGGCACCCCGCTACGCGATTGTGGGTGGCCGATTGTTGCTATGGCAACTAGGAGCCTAACAAAGGCATCCGGTCTGCCATCTATGGAAGGCGATTAGGTCCTGCCAGAGGCAGGACCTAATATGCCCCCTGTCAGTGTGAAACTGACAGGTATAATACCCTGCAAGACATAAGTTTTGCAGGGTATTATAACAACGATTCAACAATTGGATTTTCATGTCCCTAGTGGGACTAAAAAAAAAAGGTTAAAAAAAGTTACAAAAAAATGTACAACAGTAGAAAAGTTAAATTTCAAAACAATAAAATTAAAAATTGCCCTTTTTCCCTTATAAAGTCCTTTATTATTAGAAAAAAAAAATAAAAAAAAATAAACTATGCATAATTGGTATCACCACGTCCGTAACGGTCTGAACTATAAAAATATAATGTAATTTATCCCACACGGTGACTGCCATAAAAATAATTATTAAAACTATACCAGAATCGCTATTTTTAGTCACTTTAGATCCCAAAAAATTGAATAAACAGGGATCAAAAAGTCGAATCTACTCAAAAATGGTACCAAAAAAAAGTACAGTTTGTTCCGCAAAAAACAAGAACCTCACACAACTTTGTTGATAGAAAAATAAAAAAGTTGTGGCTCTTAGAATACGGCGACACAAAAACAAAATATATGTTTTAAAACCGTGATTTTATCGTGCAAACACCATAAAACATATCAAAACCTATATACATATGGTATACATATGGTATCGCCGTAATCGCATCGACCCGCAGAATAAATTAAATATGTTTAGAATGTAATTACACTGTATTCAGCAAAAAGCCTATGGGATCAAAATGCTCATTATACCCCTAGACAGAGGCGTAGCTAGGTTCTCCAGCACCCGGGGTAAAGATTCAATTTGGTGCCCACCCCGAACCTCTTTGCCGACATCTCCTTCCCCCTTGCCATGTTTGTTTTCCCTAACAATCAATGAGGTGTCATTTTTTTTTCCAATTTTTTTTTATGTAACTCCAGCATAAAACCATTTCTACATTTTACAAGCAATATAGTTCTATATAAAACACCAGAACCAAGCTCATTACATATATACAGCACCAGAACAAAGCTCAATACATATATACAACAGCAGAACAAAGCTCATTACATATATGCAACACCAGAACACAGCTCATTACAGAACCAAGCTCAGTACATATATACAGTGGCAGAACCAAGCTCAGGGGATATATACATCACCAAAACAAAGCCCAGTACATATATACAGCTCCAGAATCAAGATCAGTACATATATACAGCACCAGAACAAAGCTCAGTACATACATACAGCGCCAGAACCAAGCTCAGTACATATATACAACACCAGCACAAATACAGCTCAATTTAGTGCAACTCCTGCAGTATAGGTTTGCACTAAATTGTATACAGCTCCCAGCATGGCCCAAACAATGATAAGGATATGCTGGGAGTTGCTGTTTCACAAAACAAAAATCATACCACCCATCATCTCGATGCAGATCATACATACAGTTACTACAGTGCGGATTTTTCACTTATATAATAATTATTTCACATTTTCTGCAACTGGATGTGGTTTTTTCATGTCCCACTTTCCACACGTATTGTGCCGTTTCTGTATATATATATATATATATATATATATATATATATAAATATCAGCTGTATATGGTACAAATGTTATAGTCGTTCTTGATTGTCCACAATATCATCACCATATGAATCTCTTTTTGTGATTTCTAATGGATATATTCTATCTTTGCACCTATTCCCATAGTGATAACATTATACTAATAGTTTCAATACACATCACATTTCTGTATAAGGGGTCATAGATCGCTTTTTATACAGCTTTTAATTATTATACCTTGCCATGCACTTATCACTATTCCCGGTATTTTATATCTGAGTTGCTCTCAGAAATTTTAAACCTTTGATACATATGCGTTTATCGGCACCTTTATCGGGATGCGGGCTTGACTCACATTCACTATCACCTCCTTCTCTGTCCTTTGTCCAATGAGTTGCGCGTCTCCTCCGTCCTTTGCCGATGTGTGGCTGCCCCGTTCCCGCCCCCATAGCGCACTGCTCATGTCCGGGATCCCTGTACGCGTCGGGGATCCTGGATGTGCGCTATGGCGCTGGGGCCTGGAAGTGGGGCATGCCTCACATCCGGTTTTCGGAGGAGGACACGCGCTACGTTCTCCTTGGACTAAGGAACACTGTATACATCCGGTTTTCACAGTACTTAAGGCTGCTTTTTACTAGACACTTCACACCCCTTGAGGAAGCAACCGCGAAACGCGCGTTGGGGTTTCCACACGTTTGTCAGGCTCCTGTATACATATCGCTATGGATAAGCTTTTCTAGAATTTGGGGATTTCATTGAAGTATGAATCTTTGACTGACTGTCTATTCTTACTGGCACTCTTTGAACAACATACGTGTATTAGCAATATATCTCATTCATATCCTCATTACTGCATACTTATGTTAGGATATGGTTATTAGTGCCTTTCATACATTGTCTCTTATTCATTCCCCATATCTATTCTCTAGATTGTTTACCGCACCCCTATACTTGCAATATTGAGTCTGCCATTCCTGTTACTCTGGAATTGTATAGAGTCTCTCTGTCCATTTGTACCTTTTTATAAACTTTTTCTGTGTATGTAACTATGTTTAATAAAGTTCTTTTCACTTTTTAACTATATGGTGTAAAGGATCTGCCAGGCACTACGTCTGTGGATACTCCCAGAATTAATCAATTGACACCTGAGGCCAGACCTCTTAGACTGACACCGGCTCCCACCAATCAGGGTGGCAGGCTCAGGAGTGGGAGAGCCTATCGCGGTCTGGTCAGTCGGAGTTAGCTCCGCCCCCTGTCCATTTATACCTGCCGTGTTCTCTTCCTCATTGCTTGTGATTCTTCTGGTTTCCTGGCCCCACTGCTGCCTTGCTCCAACCTGCTTCTGCCGTGCTTCAGCCTTGCTTCAGTTCCGCTTATCCTGCTTCGCTCTGCCCCGGCTTGCTTCCTGCTCCGTGCTCTGCGTTTGTATACTTCATTACATCCTGATCCTGACTGCTCGTTCACCACTCCGTTCCCTCACGGTGTTCCGTGGGCTACTGCCCCTTCCCTTGCTTGTTCCCTGTTTGTATCCCCTTGCACTTAGTCAGCGTAGGGACCGCCGCCAAGTTGTACCCCGTCGCCTAGGGCGGGTCGTTGCAAGTAGGCAGGGACAGGGCGGTGGGTAGATTAGGGCTCACTTGTTCCCTTCACCTCCTTCCGCCATTACATAATCACAAGCCCATACCTAGTCTACCATTTCTCCTACGCTGACGCTATCATGGACCCCCTTGAGACCCTGACCCAGCAGATGCAGGGCCTCTCCCTACATGTCCAGGCCCTGGCTTAGAGGGTAAACCAGTCTGACGCTGCCATAGTAGTACCCCTCACCTCACCTCTAGAACCTGACCTCAAGTTACCTGACCGGTTCTCACGGGACCGTAAGACTTTTCTCTCCTTCCGGGAGAGTTGCAGACTTTACTTCCGTCTAAAACCTCTCTAAAACCGAGAACCAGCGGGTGGGAATCATTATATCCCGACTCCAGGAAGGGCCCCAAGAATGGGCCTTCTCCTTGGCTCCTGACGCCCCTGAACTTTCCTCCGTTGATCGTTTTTTCTCTGCCCTCGGTCTCATTTACGACGAGACTGACAGGACTGCCTTAGCCGAGAGTCAGCTGGTGACCTTACGTCAGGGTAGGAGACCTGTTGAGGAATACTGTTCTGATTTTAGAAAGTGGTGCGTAGCTTCTCGGTGGATCGACCCGGCCCTAAGGTGCCAGTTTAGGTTAGGATTAGCTGACGCCCTGAAGGATCTGCTTGTTAGCTACCCCTCTTCTGACTCCCTAGACCAGGTTATGGCCCTAGCAGTACAACTTGACCGACGTCTCAGGGAACGTCAGTGTTTTCCCCTCTGACTTCCCTGCGATCCCCCCCGAGGTCCCGTCTCCTCGCTCTTCCACGGAAAACTCGGAGGTACCTATGCAACTCGGGGCCTCCATGTCCCTTCGACAACGTAGAGAGTTCCGCAGGAAGAATGGTCTCTGCTTCTATTGTGGGGATGACAAGCATCAACTGAACACCTGTCCCAGGCGCAAGAATAAGCAGCCGGAAAACTTCCGCGCCTAAGTGATCATCGGGGAGGTCACTTGGGCGCACAGGTATTTCCCGTTAATATGAAACGCAATAAAATGTTGCTTCCCTTTCAGGTCTCGTTTGCTGGCCGGTCTGCCACTTGCAGTGCCTTCGTGGATTCTGGCTCATCTGCTAATATCATGTCTGTGGAATTTGCTATGTCTCTAAAAATGCCTTTTATTGATTTGCCTTATCCTGTCCCGGTAGTGGGTATCGACTCCACTCCTCTTGCTAATGGTTATTTTACTCAGCATACGCCTGTTTTTGAACTCCTTGTTGGCTCCATGCATTTGGAGCAGTGCTCTGTACTGGTGATTCAGGGATTATCGTCCGATCTGGTATTAGGTCTTCCCTGGTTGCAGCTGCTTAATCCCACGTTTGATTGGAATACTGGGGATCTCACCAAATGGGGTAGTGAATGCCTGACGTCATGTCTTTCGGTTAACTCTATTTCTTCCCGTGAGGAGTTAAACACGCTACCTGAGTTTGTTCAGGACTTCGCTGATGTTTTTTCTAAGGAGGCCTCCGAGGTGTTGCCCCCTCATAGAGATTACGATTGCGCCATCAATTTGGTACCAGGTGCTAAGCTTCCTAAGGGTAGGATATTTAATCTTACATGTCCTGAACGTGAAGCCATGAGGGAGTATATCCAAGAATGCCTGGCCAAGTGTTTCATTCGCCCCTCGACTTCTCCTGTAGGTGCTGGCTTCTTCTTCGTGGGGAAGAAGGATGGTGGTCTTAGGCCGTGCATTGACTATCGGAACTTGAATAAGGTCACAGTAAGGAACCAGTATCCCCTTCCTTTGATTCCGGATCTTTTTAATCTGGTTCAGGGGGCCCAATGGTTCTCTAAGTTCGATTTACGGGGGGTGTATAACCTTATCCGCATCAAAGAGGGGGATGAGTGGAAGACTGCGTTCAACACGCCCGAAGGTCATTTCGAATACCTGGTCATGCCCTTTGGGTTGTGTAATGCCCCTGCTGTCTTCCAGAATTTTATTAATGAAATTCTGAGAGATTACCTGGGAAATTTTCTTGTAGTGTACCTTGATGACATACTGGTGTTTTCGAAGGACTTGTCCTCCCACGTGGAGCATGTCAGGAAGGTCCTCCAGGTCCTCCGGGAAAATAATCTGTTTGCGAAAACCGAAAAGTGTGTGTTTGGGGTACAGGAGATACCATTTTTGGGTCAAATCCTCACTCCTCATGAATTCCGCATGGACCCTGCCAAGGTTCAGGCTGTGGCGGAATGGGTCCAACCTGCCTCCCTGAAGGCGCTACAGTGTTTTTTGGGGTTCGCTAACTATTACAGGAGATTTATTGCCAACTTCTCGGTCGTCGCTAAGCCTCTTACGGACCTCACTCGCAAGGGTGCTGATGTCCTCCACTGGCCTAGTGAGGCCGTCCAGGCTTTTGAGACCCTCAAGAAGTGCTTTATCTCGGCCCCCGTGCTGGTTCAGCCCAACCAAAGGGAGCCATTTATTGTGGAGGTTGACGCGTCCGAGGTGGGAGTGGGGGCCGTCTTGTCCCAGGGTACCAGCTACCTCACCCATCTCCGCCCCTGTGCTTACTTCTCCAGGAAGTTTTCGCCCACGGAGAGTAACTATGATATTGGCAACCGCGAACTTTTAGCCATTAAATGGGCTTTTGAAGAGTGGCGTCACTTCCTGGAGGGGGCCAGACACCAGGTAACGGTCCTTACTGACCACAAGAATCTGGTTTTCCTAGAATCTGCCCGGAGGCTTAATCCGAGACAAGCTCGATGGGCGCTATTCTTTACCAGATTTAACTTCTTGGTTACCTATAGGGCTGGGTCCAAAAATATTAAGGCTGATGCACTGTCACGTCATTTCATGGCCAATCCTCCTTCTGAGAAGGATCCTGCTTGTATTTTACCCCCTGGTATAATCGTTTCTGCCACTGATTCTGATTTAGCCTCTGACATTGCGGCTGATCAAGGCTCAGCTCCCGGGAACCTCCCTGGGGACAAGCTGTTTGTCCCCCTGCAATACCGGCTAAGGGTACTCAGGGAAAACCATGACTCCGCACTATCTGGTCATCCTGGCATCTTGGGTACCAAACACCTCATTACCAGAAACTATTGGTGGCCTGGGTTGCCTAAGGACGTTAGGGCTTACGTCGCCGCTTGTGAGGTTTGTGCTAGGTCCAAGACCCCTAGGTCCCGACCTGCGAGCTTACTACGTTCTTTGCCCATTCCCCAGAGACCTTGGACCCATATCTCCATGGATTTTATCACCGATTTGCCTCCATCTCAGGGCAAGTCGGTGGTGTGGGTGGTAGTAGACCGCTTCAGCAAGATGTTCCACTTTGTGCCCCTTAAGAAACTACCTAACGCCAAGACGTTAGCTTGTTTGTTAAACACATTCTGCGTCTCCATGGGGCCCCAGTCAATATCGTTTCTGACAAAGGGGTACAATTTGTTTCCTTATTTTGGAGAGCTTTTTGTAAAAAGTTGGAGATTGATCTGTCCTTCTCCTCCGCCTTCCATCCCGAAACTAATGGCCAAACGGAAAGGACTAATCAATCCCTGGAACAATATTTAAGGTGTTTCATCTCTGACTGTCAATTTGATTGGGTCTCATTCCTTCCCCTCGCCGAATTTTCCCTGAATAACCGGGTCAGTAACTCGTCAGGGGTCTCCCCGTTTTTCTGTAATTTCGGGTTTAATCCACGGTTCTCCTCCGTTTCTCCTGGTTGTTCCAATAATCCCGAGGTAGAGGACGTTCATCGGGAACTGTGCACAGTCTGGGCCCAGGTTCAGAAGAACCTAGAGGCGTCCCAGAGCGTACAAAAGATTCAGGCGGATAGAAGACGTTCTGCTAACCCCCGGTTTGTCGTCGGGGATCTGGTGTGGTTGTCGTCTAGGAACTTGCGCCTTACGGTCCCGTCCAGGAAGTTTGCTCCCCGATTTATTGGGCCTTATAAGGTCATTGAAGTCCTCAACCCTGTATCCTTCCGTCTGGAGTTGCCCCCATCCTTTCGCATACACAACGTCTTTCATGCCTTCCTCCTTAAACGCTGCTCCCCATCCTGGTCCCCCTCGAGGAAACCTCCTGTTCCCGTTCTCACCCCTGAGGGGGTGGAATTCGAGGTGGCCAAGATCGTGGACAGTAGCATGATCCAGGGCTCCCTCCAGTACCTGGTCCATTGGAGAGGATACGGGCCGGAGGAGAGGACTTGGGTACCTGCTCGAGATGTTCACGCTGGGGTATTGGTCAGGAGGTTCCACCTTCTCTTCCCCACTAAACCGGGTCCTCTTAGTAAGAGTCCGGTGGCCCCTCATAAAAGGGGGAGTACTGTAAAGGATCTGCCAGGCACTACGTCTGTGGATACTCCCAGGATTAATCAATCGACACCTGAGGCCAGACCTCTTAGACTGACACCGGCTCCCACCAATCAGGGTGGCAGGCTCAGGAGTGGGAGAGCCTATCGCGGTCTGGTCAGTCGGAGTTAGCTCCGCCCCCTGTCCATTTATACCTGCCGTGTTCTCTTCCTCATTGCTTGTGATTCTTCTGGTTTCCTGGCCCAACTGCTGCCTTGCTCCAGCCTGCTTCTGCCGTGCTTCAGCCTTGCTTCAGTTCCGCTTATCCTGCTTCGCTCTGCCCCCGGCTTGCTTCCTGCTCCATGCTCTGCGTTTGTATACTTCATTACATCCTGATCCTGACTGCTCGTTCACCACTCCGTTCCCTCACGGTGTTCCGTGGGCTACTGCCCCTTCCCTTGCTTGTTCCCTGTTTGTATCCCCTTGCACTTAGTCAGCATAGGGACCGCCGCCAAGTTGTACCCCGTCACCTAGGGCGGGTCGTTGCAAGTAGGCAGGGACAGGGCGGTGGGTAGAATAGGGCTCACTTGTTCCCTTCACCTCCTTCCGCCATTACATATGGCTTCCATGCTCATTTTTCTCTTCTCAATATAAATGCTTATTTAGGAGTGCCTTAAATACGAATTAGGTAGTATGCTTTACACCAATAGCATCTAACCCTTTACCGCTATTTGCAATAGGAGTTCTTTTGTGTATAGTGCTGATTAGAGGCAGAGTAAACATCTACATTAAGTGACTCACCAGTGACGATCTCAGATACTAGTTGTTCTTTTTCTCTTTTTTTTCTTCATCCGGTCCAGACCTCTATGATGACTTCTCCTGGCCACAGCCCATTTCTGCAGTTTGCAACTCAGATGTCTTCAGCTTCTCACTGTTCAAACATTTCTGCACCTATAAACAAAGATACAGTTATCATGGAGCCAGACACTGCACACCTAAATATAATAGCACCATACACTGCACCTTTAATTATAATAGCACCATACACTGTGTCGGGCACACACACACACACACACACACAAACACACACATACACACACACACACACACCGTGCCCCCTGTAGATAGTGCCCCCATAGAGCCCCTTGTGGATAGTGGCCTACATAGATCCCCCTGTAGATAGTGCCCCACATACAGCCCCCTGTAGATAGTGTCCAATATATAGCCACCCCTGTAGATAGTGCCCACATATAGCCACCCCTGTAGATAGTGTCCCACATATAGCCACCCCTGTAGATAGTGCTCCACATATAGCCCACCCCTGTATACAGTGTCCAACATATACCCCACCCCTGTAGATTGTGCCCTGCATATATCTCCCCCTATAATTAGTGCTGCACATATAGCCCACCCCTGTATATAGTGCCTCACATATAGCTCCCCGTATATTGCTCCACTAAAGCCCACCCCTGTATATAGCCTAACCTTATGGATAGGCTATAGCCCCCCTTGTAGAAGGAGTCGACCTCTGTATATAGCCCCCCCCATAGATAGAGCCGACCTCTGTAGATAGAGCCCCCCCTGTATATAGCCCCCACTGTAGCTAGAGCCTCCCCTGTAGATAATATCACTCACATTTTTATTAGGATACAAAAAAACAAAACTTTACATACTCACCTTAATCCTGTTCCCGCGCCATCCGGTGGCAATGCAGACCAGCTCTTTCCTCGTTTTCCACTAACATAAAGTACAATATGTCACAAGAAAACAATCTCAGAATCGCTTGGATAGGTAAAAGCATTCCCAAGTTATTACCACATAAATTGACACGTCAGATTTGAAAAAATCGGCTGCTTCCACAAGGCCAAAACAGGCTCAGTCCTGAAGGGGTTAAAGAGCCATTTTTGCTGAATTATATTTAAAATTCAATACGTGAATAGCACACTAATGTAATTATTTTAGTTGCTTCTCTAACTAAGCTGAAAACATACAGTCTAAGGGTATGTTCACATGGCTTATTTTCGGCCATTTTTCAGGCCGTAAACGGCCAAAAAATGGAGGAAAGATCCGAAGCAGAATGCCTCCAAACATCTGCCCATTGATTGCAATGGAAAAACGGCGTTCTGTTCCGACGTTTTGAAAAACGGTTGCGGAAAAAAACGGCCGCAAAAAAGAAGTGCATGTCACTTCTTCAGCCGTTTTTGGAGCCGTTTTTCCAGAGATTCTATAGAAAAAGAGCTCCAAAATCGGCCGTAAAAAACAAAGCCAAAACGCAGCGAAAAACGCTAGTGGCTTAAAAAACATCTGAAAATCAGGAGCTGTTTTCCCTTGAAAACAGCTCTGTATTTTCAGATGTTTTTTGCTAAGCGTGTGAACATACCCTAATGGTGATTCTGCCCCTATAAACTATAAAAAAAAGTACCATTCACCAGTCAGGAATGCTCTTTTGTGATCATTTGTTTGTCATCCCATGCTCTTCGTCTGTTATGTTAATGCTTAAGCTTGTCTAAACTTCCAATTTCTCGTGGTTTTAGTGGTATTTAATCATACTGGTAAAGTGCACAATTTTACAATATCATGAAAAAAATGCACATTACTGTCAATTAGAAGGCTGCATTTCACATGAGCTTGATGAATTACAGTTATTTCATGTGCTTAGTGATCTAAAAAATAAATGGAAATAGTTTAAAGAACCTTACAAAGCATACACATAATGATTATTGTGTGTTATCAAAAATAAATGGAGATGAGGCCTATCTAGAAATATCTTTTCCATCATATATCCATTTTATAGTGCTGACATTATTTCATATGTTAATCAGTCTATAAATCCATGGATGGAAACAACAGACAAGATAGAGGAACGGATAAGCAAATTTCAGGCTAAAGAAGCATAATTTATTAGCTTGGGTAGTGGATCCTTGGGCTGCAACCAGTTGGCAGCCGGAAGCAGCAGTGACAACAATACAAGGACAGGGATGCAGAAACAAGTAATGGGGTAACTGGACAGTCCATAAGCAAACAAAAGGGCCAACAGGCCCAGACGAAGCGGACTTTGGACATAACCAGGAGCAGACCCGGAATGGAACCAGGGGACATCCAGATCAGCGAGCAGGCAAAGGCATTAGACTTGGAACCAGGAGAAGCCAGGAACAGGGTCCAGGAGTAACCAGAGTCAGAACCAGTAGATACAAGGAGCAGCATCCAGGAGCAGGTGTTGTCAAGCTGACATCAGACGGAACCAGGAGCAGACCTTGAACGGAACCAGGAGAAACCTAGAGCAGCGAGCAGACAAAGGCACTAGATTTGGAACCAGGAGAAGTCAGGAACAGGGTCCAGGAGTAGCCAGAGTTAGAGCCAGGAGATTCAAGGAGCAGCTTCTAGGAGCAGGTGGTGTCAAGCTGACCTCAGACAGAACCAGAAGCAGACCTTGGACACCGGAGTGGCAGAGATGAATCTGACCATTGACAGAACCAGGAGCAGACCTTGGACGGAACCAGGAGACACCCAGAGCAGCGACCAGGCATAGTCACTTGGAACCAGGAGATGCAATGAACAGGGTACAGGAGTAGTCAGAGTCGGAAGCAGAAGATACCAGGAGCAGCGTCCAGGAACAGGTGGTGTCACATCACAGGACTGAGGTCTTGACACAGATGATACCGTAACAGGTAGGTATAGGTTTCAGATTACATATTCGTAGCAGGTAGCGGGTCACATGCTTGAAGCAGGTTACAGGTTGTCAGCAAGTAGTAGGCCACAGGCTCGTATCAGGTAGCAGAATACAGACTGGTATCAGGTAGCAGGATACAGACTGGTAGCAAGATGACAGGACACCGGTAGACTGGTAGTGAATGACAAGACACCGGCAGGCTGGAAGCAGGTCCGGAATGATTTAACTGTCGCTGTGGAACTTGGTGACATGTAGCAGGACTTGTACACAAAGGCAGTTGTAGGACTGAAACACGATCACACTGGCAGAGCAGGAGATCAAACACAATAGCAAGGGATCAATAGCAGGAGAGCAATATAGAATCCAAACGTAGCTATCTCAGGAAGTCAAAAGAAGCCAGGAGTCAATACCAGGAAATGGAACAGGATCAAACTAGGAACTAGAAACTTAGAGGCGAAAGGCAGCAGCCAATGGGACAGCAAGAAGTTGCAAAGCAAAAGTGTCCACAGGAGGGGCTACATAGTACGGTTGAAAAAATACACATGTCCATCAAGTTCAACCAAGGGATGGGAAAAGGGAAGGGAAAAATTTCTACACATAGGAACTAATATTTTTTTGTTCTAGGAAATTATCTAAGCCTTTTTTTTTAAGCCATCTACTGTCCCTGCTGTAACCAGATCCTGCGGTAGGCTATTCTATAGATTCACAGATCTCACAGTAGAGAAGTCTTGTTGCCTCTGCAGATTGAACCATTTTTTCTCCAGGTGGAGGGAGTGCCCCCTTATTTTCTGAGGGGATTTTACATGGAACAGGATTTCACCATATTTTTTGTATGTGCTATTAATATATTTATATAAGCTAATCATAGGTTTAATTATTTTAATCTTTCCTCATAACTTAGGTTCTCCATGCCCCTTATTAGCTTTGTTGCTCTCCTTTGTATTTTTTCCAACTCCAGGGCATCCTTTCTATGAACTGGAGCCCAGAACTGAACTACATATTCTACATGAGTAAAGTTACAGGAAGGGGGAGTGGGAAAAGTAGTGTGTTATTATGGAATTTAGAAAAATAATAAATACTTTATTGAGTAATTAGTTAAAAACAGCAATGTTAGATGAATGTTGTATAGCACCAAAGTCCCCTAACTTGGCACAGAAGACAAAATGTGCCTGGAATGGACATACTCCGTACTGAATAAGTTAGATAGCCTAGCCTACTCTAGTAAGATATACATTGTAGGCATGGCCGGCCTTAGATACGTTCGGCAAGTGCGGTCGCACAGGGCGCCAGCCGCCACATTGCAAGAGGGGCGCCAGCGGGTCTGTGTATCCCCGCGCCGTTGTAACTACCAGCGGGTCAGGTGCCACTTGCTAACTGAACCCAGGGCCGGCCTTAGGCAGTCGCCCTTCCGCCCGGGCGCTTCTTCACTTAGTGACCGTCGCTACCACTGTAGCAGCTGTAGCGGCTGCTAGCGGCGACACCGGGCATGAGGGCGGTGGCGCCGCTGACAGCGGCTGCTATAGCGTTAGCGATGGCACTATATCTCCCTGCTCTGCTATCTACTAGCGCCACTGTAGCTCCCTGAAGGAGCGGAATCCCCATGTGGCCGGGGATTCCGCTACTGGAGCGCTGCTTCATGTCTCTGTCCATATATGGACAGTGACATCAGGGGAAACTCTTGAAGCGGAATCCCCGGTCACAGCGTTGCAGACGCTATGACCGGGGATTCCACTCCAGGAGAGGCCAATGACATCATGGACACCGACTACAGGAGCTTCTCCTGGAGTGGAATCGACGGTCACAGCATCGGCAACGCTGTGGACGGGGATTCCCCTTCAGGAGTTTCCCCTGATGTCACTGTCATCAAGGAGCGCTCCAGGAGCGGAATCCCCGGCCACTACAGGAGGGGGGGGTTTGCTATCTACAAGGGGGCTGTGGGCTGTGTGGCACTACCTACAAAAAAGGACAACTGTGCAGGAGCACACAAAATACCCAGCTTTCCCGGCTATCAAATAAATGTGTGGAAATAAACTAAGATATAACTTTTATTTAATCTAGCTAAAAGGATTAATCCTTTAGCTAGACTAGATAAAAGTTATATCTTAGTTTATTTCCACACATTTATTTGATAGCCGGGAAAGCTGGGTATTTTGTGTGCTCCTGCACAGTTGTCCTTTTTTGAATGTCTATTGGACACCAGCTAGCAGGGTCATTTCGTAGCCCTTGCACTACCTACAAGGGGGCTGTGGGCAGTGTGGCACTACCTACCAGGGGGCTGTGGGCTGTGTGGCACTACCAACCAGGGGGCTGTGTGGCACTACCAACCAGGGGGCTGTGGGCTGTGTGGCACTACCAACCAGGGGGCTGTGGACTGTGGGGCACTACCAACCAGGGGGCTGTGGGCTGTGTGGCACTCCCTACCAGGGGTCTGTGCGCCACTCCCTACCACGGGTCTGTGCGCCACTCCATAGAAGGGGGCTGTGCGCCACTTCCTACGAGGGGGCTGTGTGGCACTTCCTACGAGGGGGCTGTGTGTGGCACTCCCTACAGGGGGCAGTGTGGCGCACTCTACAGGGGGCTGTGTGGCGCTCTTTACAGGGGGCTGTGTGGCGCTATCTACAAGGGGGCTGTGTGTCGCTACCTACAAGGGGGCTGCCTGACGCTACCTACAAGGGGCTGTGTGGCGCTACCTACAAGGGGCTGTATTGCGCTACCTACAAGGGGCTGTGTGGCGCTACCTACAGGGGGAATCTGTGAGTGGTGGGCTGATGGTCATTTTATTGTTTGTGGTGGGCTGATGGTCTTCAAGTGGTTTCTGCCTTTGACCTCCAATTGAAATTAATAGGAGGCAAATAATACCTGCGGCGCTCGTTTGGAGCTTTTTTTGCCTTTGTATTTTCGCTTCAACAGCTTAAGAAAAAAACACAAAAATAAGGTCAAACAACGCTGTCAGTTGCTGAAGGAATTTTGAGGCAGATTTTTTTTGCCTTACAAAAAACGTGTGTGCTTGTTCTTAGCCGTTTTCTGTCTTTCTAAAAACAATTTTTGGCAGGGGGGCCCTGAGGAAATTTTATTTTTCCAGTGCTGCCTCGAGTCCGAAAAGGTTGGGAAACTCTGTACTAGGCTACAGGATCCCGTCATGGAGCAGCTCAGTTTGTCATGGGAACGGGGCCTAGGTGATTACAATTTTTGTTTTTGTTTGGGGGCACTGCAAGGGGGAGGTGGGAGACTGTATGGCACTGTCTACAAGGGGGTGGTGGGGGTGGCTGTATGGCACGATCTACAAAAATGACGTGGGGGATTATGGCACTGTCTACAGGGAGGCTATATGGCAAAATCTACAGGGGGCACTATACTGTGTGGGGGCCACTAAGCGGACATTATACTGCGTAGGGGTACTACAGGTGGTATAATACTGTGGGCACAATTAGAGGACAAAATACTGTGTCCTTGAAGAGATTGTAATATATTATATTATTAAATATTATTATTATACTGTATGGGGGCACTAAAGGGGCATTATAATTTTTTTATGGGGCATTTTTTTTTATTGATGGGGTGGGGTGCCAAATTTCGCACTCACCTGACGCCGTCCAGGGCCAGCAGAGCGTCCGGACCGGGTAAGTGGAGCTCGGGATGAGCAACTGGTGAGGGAGGGCGCCGGAACCGGAGCAGAGGACGTGAGGACGGCGGGGAACGGCGTGGCAGCCGTTACAGTACCCCCCCTTTACGCCTCAAACCTTCGCTCAAAGTCCTTGATGAGAGCTGGGGCATTGATATTCTCCACGGGCTCCCATGATCTCTCCTCAGGACCAGAATCTTTCCAGTCCACTAGGTACCATAATCTCCCCCGTGACAGTTTGACATCCAGGATCTCTTGAATTTCAAATTCGGCATCAGCCGCTGGTGCAGGAATGGACAGGAATTTTCTTATAAAATCGGTTGAGTATAGTGGGTTTCAGCAGAGAAATGTGGAAGGAATTAGAGATCTTTAGAGACTGAGGAAGGCGAAGTTTGAAAGTTACTGGATTAATTTGTTTCGTTATTTCATAGGGGCCCAGAAACCGAGGAGCTAGCTTGTAACAAGGGGTCTTCAGACGCATGTACCGGGTGGACAGCCAGACTTTATCCCCAGGAAGGAGCTGCGGCGGTATCCTGCGTCTTTTATCCGCGTCTCTTTTAAACCTGGCTACGACTTTGTGGATGGAGTCCTTGGCCTTCTGCCAAATCCGAAAAAAGTCACGGTGGACCGTGTTAGCAGCTGGAACCTCAGAAGGCACAGAGACTGGTAGGGGAATTCCTGGGTGCTGGCCATACACCAAGAAGAAGGGAGAAGAGCGGGTAGACTCCCCCGTATGGTTGTTGTAGGTAAATTCGGCCCATGGAAGCAGACCTGCCCAGTTGTCTTGTCGCGGAGACACAAAATTCCTGAGGAAATCTTCAAGTATTTGGTTTATCCGCTTTACTTGACCATTGGATTGGGGATACTACGCGGAAGAAAAGTCTAGTTTGACCTCCAGCAGTTTACACAAGGCTCTCCAGAACTTGGATGTGAACTGAACTCCTCTGTCAGAAACATTATGCTTAGGAAGACCATGCAGGCAAAAGATGTGCTCGACAAACAGTGTTGCCAGTCGGGAAGATGACGGAAGGCCTGAGAGGGGTACGAAGTGCGCCATCTTGGAAAAGCGATCCACCACAACCCAGATCACGGTACACCCAGCAGAACTAGGCAGATCGGTGATGAAGTCCATGGCAATGTGCGACCAGGGAGAGTCAGGCACGGGCAGGGGGTGCAAAAGGCCAGCAGGTCTTGAATGGGAGACTTTATTTTGAGAGCAAGTGGAGCAGGCAGAAACAAAGTCTTTAGTGTCTTGAGACATGGAAGGCCACCAGTACGGATGACCAATCAAATTGAGAGTCTTTTTGATGCCAGGGTGCCCAGAAACCCTGTAGGCATGACCCCAACGCAGAACACAATCCCTTTGTTTCTGGGGTACGTAAGTCTTTCCTCGGGGAACGTGTACCACTTCAGCAGGAGCAGCGATCACAATTCGTTTCGGATCTATAATAAACTGTGGGCTGGGCTCTTGGTCTGTGGGATCAAAACAGCGAGATAAGGCGTCAGCCTTGGAATTCTTTCCAGCAGGTCTGTAGTGAAGCTGAAAATCGAATCCGGAGAAGAATAATGCCCACCGAGCTTGACGAGAGTTTAGGCGTTGAGCAGTTTTTAAGTATAGGAGGTTCTTATGATCTGTGCAAATGATGATAGGATGCCGTGCACCCTCAAGCAAATGTCTCCATTCCTCCAGGGCCAATTTAATAGCTAAAAGTTCTTTATCTCCAATTCCATAATTTTTTTCAGCGGATGTGAACGATTTGGAGAAAAAAACGCAGGCCACGAGTCTCCCTCTACAAGTCTTCTGGGACAGAATAGCTCCAACTCCCACAGATGAAGCATCGACCTCCAGAACAAAGGGTTTGGTGGAATCCGGTCTATGTGGGACTGAGGCAGAAGACAAGGCTGCTTTAAGAGCTTGGAATGCGGCTTCGGCCTCCGCAATTCAGTCTTTAGCATTAACCCCTTTTTTGGTCTGAGCTGAAATAGGAGCTGTCATAGAGGAGAAATGAGGAATAAACTGGCGGTAATAATTTGCGAATCCTAGCAGGCGTTGGACCACTTTGAGTCCTTGCGGACGAGCCCAGTTGAGAATTGAGGACAGCTTGGCTGGATCCATTTGAAGACCCTGGTCTGAAATGACTTACCCCAAGAAAGGCAGGCTGGTTCTCTCGAAGAGGCATTTCTCTAGCTGGGCAAACAGAGAGTTCCCTCGCAGACGTTGTAACACTTGGCGCACATGCACACGATGAGTTTGAATATTGGGAGAAAAGATTAAAATGTCATCTAGGTATACCACCACACAGCTGTACAACAGATCTCGAAAAATATCATTAACAAAGGCCTGGAAAACCGCAGGAGCATTACAAAGTCCAAAGGGCATGACAAGGTATTCAAAATGCCCATCACGAGTTTTGAAGGCGGTTTTCCATTCGGCTCCCTCGCGGATACGGATGAGATTATAGGCTCCACGAAGGTCTAGTTTGGTGAAGATTTTCGCCCCCTGTAGACGGTCAAAGAGTTCTGAGATCAATGGTAACGGGTACTTGTTCTTTAACGTGATATTATTTAACCCCTTCCCTCTTTAGCCACTTTTGACCTTCCTGACAGAGCCTCATTTTTCAAATCTGACATGTGTCACTTTATGTGGTAATAACTCCGGAATGCTTTCACCTATCCAAGCGATTCTGAGATTGTTTTCTCGTGACACATTGGACTTTATGTTACTGGCAAAATTTGCTCGATATGTTCAGTATTTAATTGTGAAAAACACCAAAATTTAGCGAAAAATTGCAAAAATTAGCATTTTTCTCAATTTAAATGTATCTGCTTGTAAGACAGGCAGTTATAATACACAAAATTGTTGCTAATTAACATCCCCCATATGTCTACTTTAGATTGGCATCGTTTTTTGAACATCCTTTTATTTTTCTATGACCTCACAAGGCTTAGAACATTAGCAGCAATTTCTCACATTTTCAAGAAAATTTCAAAAGGCTATTTTTACAGGGGCCAGTTCAGTTGTGAAGTGGTTTTGAGGGCCTTATATATTAGAAACCCCAAAAAAGTCACCCCATTTTAAAAACTTCACCCCTCAAAGTATTCAAAACAGCATTTAGAAAATGTCTTAACCCTTTAAACATTTCACAGGAATTAAAGCAAAGTAGAGGTGAAATTTACAAATTTCATATTTTTCTGCAGAAATACATTTTTAATACAATTTTTTTTATAACACAGAAGGTTTTACCAGAGAAATGCAACTCAATATTTGTTGCCCAGTTTTTGCAGTTTTAGGAAATATCCCACATGTGGCCGTAGCGTGCTACTGGACTGAAACACCGGCCTCAGAAGCAAAGGATCACCTAGTGGATTTTGGGGCCTTATTTTTGTTAGAATATATTTTAGGCACCATGTCAGGTTTGAAGGGCTCTTGCGGTGCCAAAACAGTCAAAATCCCCCAAAAGTGACCCCATCTGGGAAACTAGACACCTCAAGGAAATTATCTAGGGGTGTAGTGAGCATTTTCACCGCACAGGTTTTTTACAGAAATTATTGGAAGTAGGCCGTGAAAATTAAAATCAACATTTCTTCAAAGAAAATGTAGGTTTAGCGATTTTTTTTCTCATTTCCACAAGGACTAAAGGAGAAAAAGCACCGCAAAATTTGTAAAGCAATTTCTCCCGAGTAAAACAATACCTCACATGTGGTAATAAACGGTTGTTTGGAGACACGGCGTGGCTGAGAAGGGAAAGAGCGCCATTTGGCTTTTGGAGTTCACATTTAGCAGGAATGGTTTGCGGAGGCCATGTCACATTTACAAAGCCCCTGAGGGGACAAAACAGTGAAAACCCCAAACAAGTGACCCCATTTTGGAAACTATACCCCTTGAGGAAATTATCTAGGGGTATAGTGAGCATTTTGACCCCACAGGTTTTTTGCAGAAATTTTTGCAAGTAGGCTGTGAAAATGAAAATCTACATTTTTTCAAATAAAATGTAGGTTTAGCTAATTTTTTTTCATTTCCACAAGGACTAAAGGAGAAAAATCACCATAAAATTTGTAAAGAAATTTCTCCCGAGTAAAACAGTACCCCACATGTGGTAATAAACGGCTGTTTGGACACACGGCGAGGCTGAGAAGGGAAAGAGCGCCATTTGGCTTTTGGAACTCAAATTTAGCAGGAATGGTTTGCGGAGGCCATGTTACATTTACAAAGCCCCTGAGGGGACAAAACAGTGGAAACCCCCCACAAGTGACCCCATTTTGGAAACAACACCCATTGAGGAAATTATCTAGGGGTATAGTGAGCGATTTGACACCACAGTTTTTTTGCAGAAATTATTGGAAGTAGGCCCTGAAAATAATAATCTACATTTTTTCAAAGAAAATGTAGGTTTAGCTAATTTTTTCTCATTTCCAGAAGGACTAAAGGAGAAAAAGCACCACAAAATTTGTAAAGCAATTTCTCCCGAGTAAAACAATACCCCACATGTGGTAATAAACGGCTGTTTGGACACACGGCAGGGCTTAGAAGGGAAAGAGCACTATTTGACTTTTTGAGATCACATTTAGCAGGAATGATTTGCGGAGGCCAGGTCACATTTGCAAAGCCCCTGAGGGGACAAAACAATGAAAACGCCCAAAAAGGGACTCCATTTAGGAAACTACACCTCTTGAAGAATGCATCTAGGGGTGTAGTGAGCATTTTGACCCCACAGATGTTTCATAGAATTTATTAGAATTAGGCAGTGAAAATAAAAACAGTCCTTTTTCTTCAATAAGACGTAGCTTTAGCGCAAATTTTTTCATTTTCTCAACAAATAAAGGAAAAAAAGAACCCAACATTTGTAAAGCTATTTCTCCCGAGTACGGCAATACCCCATATGTGGTCATAAACTGCTGTTTGGGCAAACGGCAGGGCTCAGAAGGGAAGGACCGCCATTTGGAGTGCAGATGTTGCTGGATTGGTTTCTGGGCACCTGTGGGCCCAAAACAGTGGAAACCCCCCAGAAGTGACCCCATTTTGTAAACTACACCCCTCAATGCATTTACCAAGGGGTGTAGTAAGCATTTTAACCCTGCAGGTGTTTTGTAGAAATTAGTGTGCGCTCAATGTTGCAGAGTGAAAATGGGATTTTTTTCCATAGATATGCCAATATGTGGTGCCCGGCTTGTGCCACCATAACAAGACAGCTCTCTAATTATTATGCGGTGTTTCCCGGTTTTAGAAACACCCTACATGTGGCCCTAATCTTTTGTCTGGACATATGACAGGGCTCAGAAGTGAAGAGTACCATGCGGAGTGGAGGCCTAATTTGGCGATTTACAAAGTATTGGTTCACAACTGCAGAGGCTCAGATGTGAAATAATAAAAATAAACCCCTGATAAGTGACCCCATTATGGAACTGCACCCCTCAAGGCATTTATTAAGGGGTGTAGTGAGCATTTTCACCCCACAGGTCTTTTCCATAAATGAATGCGCTGCGGATGGTGCAAATTAAAAATTTATATTTTTCCCTAGATATGCCATTCAGTGGCAAATATGTCATGCCCAGCTTATGACGCTGGAGACACACACCACAAAAATTGTTAAAAGGGTTCTCACGGGTATGACGGTGCCATATATGTTGAAGGAAACTGCTGTTTGGGCACGCTGTAGGGTTCAGGGCCGAGGGAGCACCATTTGGCTTTTGGAGAGCGGATTTTGCTTGGTACTATATTTGTTTGAGTATTGCTGGTGTTTTATAATGTGGGGGTACATGTAAGTGGGGCGGAGTATATAAGGGGCATAGTCAGGTGGTATAAAAAAATAAAAATAATCCATAGATGTGTGTTACGCTGTGAAGCAATCCTTTCTGCACAGGCCGGTGTCGCACTGATAAATGGTGTCATTTCTTATCCCCCTTTTGGTCCACACTCCGCGCCTTTGTAGTTTGGGGAATTTTGCTGGGAAAGTATTATCCTGGTATAATACGGGCACCGTCGCTTCCATCGGATATGATTGGGCCCTCCCTTCCTGGTTCCCTAATTTTAGGTCCTTGATAAATCGCCTCTTGAAACAGAAGAAATGTTCTCCTCGGGCACAACTGCATATTTTTTTATTTCCTGACTTATTGGAGCCATAACTAATTTTATTTTTCATAGACGTAGCGGTATGAGGGCTGGTTTGTTGCGGGACGAGCTATAGTTTTTATAGGTACCATTTTTGGATACGTGCGACTTTTTGATCACTTTTTATTGTAATATTTGTAGGGCAAAGTGACTAAAAAACAGAAACTCTGGTAACGTTTTTTACGGGTTTTTTTTACGCTGTTCACCGCGTGCAATAAATAATATAATATTTTGATACCTCCGGTCGTTACGGTCGTGGCGATACCAAATACATATGGTTTATTATTATTTTTCAATAATAAAGGACTTGATAAGAGTAAAAGGGGGATTGTGTGTTATTTGATTACTTGAAACTTTTATTGTTTTCAAACTTTTATTTTTTGCACTTTTTTTTACACTTTTTTATACTTTTTTTACACTTTTTCTCAAGTCCCACTAGGGGACTTGAAGGTCCAACGGTCAGATTTTTTTTTTTCTAATACATTGCACTACCTATGTAGTGCAATGTATTAGATCTGTCAGTCATTCACTGACAGCAAGCCGTTTAGGCTTCGCCTCCCGGCGGGGCCTAAATCGGCTTCCGTAATGGCAGAGCAGGAGACCATTGTGTCTCCTGTTGCCATAACAGCAGTCGCCAGTCCCGATTGCCTGTCAGGGCTGGCGATCTGCTTGTAACCGCTACGATGCAGCAATCGCTTTCGATTGCTGCATCGAAGGGGTTAATGGCAGGGATCGGAGCTAGCTCCGGTTCCTGCCGTTACAGGTGGATGTCAGCTGTACAGTACAGCTGACTTCCACCGCTGATGACGCCGGATCAGCTCCTGACCCGGCGCCATCTTGCCGGCAGCTACGGAAGCCGATCAGGCTCCGCCGCCGGGCGGATCTTGACCGGCTTCGGTGCTAGGCAGACCGGGAGGCCAGTATTAGGCCTCCGGTTGCCATTGCAGCCACCGGAACCCCGGCAATTTCATTACTGGGGTTCCGATGAGCTGCAAACACCTTAAGTGCAGCGATCGCGTTTGAGCGCTGCACTTAAGGGGTTAATGGCGGGGATCGAAGCTAATTTCGGTCCCCGCCGTTACAGTCGGATGTCAGCTGTAAGATACAGCTGAGATCCGGTGATGATGGGACCGGCTCAGCTTCTGAGCCGGTGCCAAACGTTTGACGTACATGTACGGCAAGATGCGGGAAGTCAGTACTTTCCATGACGTACATGTACGGCAAATGTCGGGAAGGGGTTAATCCTCGGTAATCAATACAAGGACGCAGGGAGCCCTCTTTTTCCCACAAAGAAAAACCCTGCGCCAGCAGGAGAGGAAAACTTACGGATGAATCCTCTCTCCAGATTTTCTTGGACATACCTAGACATGGCCTCAGTCTCGGGCAAAGACAAAGGGTAGACTCTACCTCTGGGAGGCGTAGCGTTGGTGACCAGGTCTATGGCACAGTCGTATGGCCTGTGAGGAGGCAGGGATTCAGCTTGTTGTTTGCAGAAGACATCCGATATTTTTTTGTATGGAGTAGGAAGTTCTGCTGAGACAGGTTCTGTAAACTGAGGCATGGGTGGGCGAATAGATAGTAGACAATGTTGGTGACAGAAGTCACTCCAGCTCATAATTTGACCTCCAGTCCAGTCAATAACAGGAGAGTGCTTCTGCAACCACGGTAGACCTAGAAGCAAAGGGTTCAGAGAGTTCTTTAACACATAGAAGGAGATACATTCCTGGTGCATCACCCCTGTTAACAGGAGAATGGGCTTGTTGACGAGATAGATAGTTTCCTGTAGGAGCCTCCCATCTACAGAAGCAATGGACAACGGTTTGGTGAGTCTTTGCACTGGGATATGGTAGCGATTTACCAAGGACTGACACAGAAAATTCCCAGTGGATCTGGAGTCTAGGAAGGCTTGAACGCCGAAAGTGGTTCCTGCAAAGGACAGCTTCGCTGGTATGGTCATCTTCTGAGAGGAAGGTATTCCACCTAGGGTAGCCTCTTCTACTTGCCCTAGGCGTTGGAGTTTTCCAGCCTCACTGGACAGTCTCAGAGGAAGTGCGTTTTTCCACCACAATACAAACATAAATTCAGCTTGCGTCTATTCTGGCGCTCCTCAGGCGTGAGTCTTGTTCTCTCCACCTGCATGGGTTCGTCCGACCGGGAGAAAGATGCGGCCAGAAGAGGTCTTTGGAAGGTTGGTGCCAATCATGATGTCCGATTGCCTCGAGCAGATTCTTGTTGTCTCTCACGGAAGCGTATATCTATACGATTAGCTAGAGTAATCAAGTCATCCAAGTACGGTGGAAGGTCCCGGCCAGCAAGTTCATCCTTGATTCGGCCCACCAGACCCTCCCAGAAGGTCGATACCAAAGCCTCATTATTCCACTGGAGTTCAGTAGCCAGGGTGCGGAATTGAATGGTGTATTGGCCTACAGTGGAGGTTCCTTGTCGGAGCTTGGGTGGAGAGAAAGCTGCAAAAGAGGCTCGACCTGGTTCTTTAAACACCCTTTTAAACATGCAGAGAAAGTTCTGAATGTTGTACATGATCGGGAAGTTTCTCTCCCACAAGGGCGATGCCCAAGCCAGCGCTTCACCAGACAGCAGGGACATGATATAGGCCACCTTAGCCTGGTCTGAGGAAAAATGATGTGCCATAACTTCAAAGTGGATAGTGCATTGGTTAACAAATCCCCTGCAGGTCTTGGGATCTCCCTCATAGCGGGCAGGCGTAGGTAAGTGAAGTCCGGGACTGTAGACAGGAGCTTGCTGTGGTGGTGGTGGTATCGACGGCGCCAGAGGTGCTAGTTCGTTCAAACGATTGGACACATTCTGCAGTAGCTGAAACAGCTGATCTTGGCGGACTCGTTGTCTAGACAGCTCCTGAGCCATATCAGCCGTGTCAGGTAGGGCTGTGTCAAGGGGATCCATGGCTTGTTCAACCTATAACGGTTCTCGCCGGTTTGTTCGTGGATCCTCGGTGTCATCTGGGAGATGGTGCTTGGAACCCAGGCAACGCTTGGCACAGCGGGTAGAGGCAGTCGGATGGATAGGCAGAAGTCAGGACAGGCAGCAGACGTCGTAACGGGTATGGCAGCAAAAGGTCAAGGCAGGCAGCAGATGTCGTAACGGGTATGGCAGCAATATGCAAAGGCAGGCGGCAGGTGGCGTAACGGGTATGGCAGCAATAGGTCAAGGCAGGCGGCAGACAAGGATAGTCAAGTTCAAGCAGAGGTCAGTAACTGGAAATCCAGACAAAGGCAGGAGGAACGGAAACAGGGAACCAGGGCACAGGGAACTCACGGGGAACTTGATTGAACAAGCAGGGATGGAAGGGAGGAGGAACCTTAAATAGGAAGTTCTTGGGAATTAAGGTGCGCGCTGGCCCTTTAAGGCAGGACGAGTCAGTGCGCGCGCACTCTAGTGACTGCAGCCGCACATCGAGGATGCCGACCGCAGAAAGAGGTAATGGATGCACTCACCTGATGCCGTCCAGGGTAATAAACTGCTGTATGGACACACGGCAGGGCTTAGAAAGGAAGGAGCACCATTTGACTTTTGGAGCTCAAGTTTTGCTGTAATGGTTTGCGGCGCCATGACACATTTGCAAAGCCCCCAAGGGGTCAAAACAGTGCAAAACCCACAAAAGTGACCCCATTTGAGGAACTACACCCCTCACAGAATTTATCTAGCAGTATAGTGAGCATTTTGACCACACTGATTTTTTTGCTGAATTTATTAGAATTAGGCAGTGAAAATGAAAATCCAAATTTTTCCATTAAAATGTTTAATTTTTCTTTCATTTTCACAAGGAATAAAGGAGAAGCACCCCAACATTTGTAAAGAAATTTCTCCCGGGTACGGAAATACCCCATATGTTTTCATAAACTGCTGTTTGGACACACCGCAGGGCTCAGAATTGCAGGAGCGCTACTTGGCATGCAGATTTTGCTTGATTGATTTTTGTGCACCATGTCAAATCTGCAGAGCCCCTGAGGTACCAGTACAGTAGAAACCCCTGAGAAGTGACTATACCCCTCAGGACAATCATCTAGGGGTGTAGTGAGCATTATGATCCCACATGTGTTTCATAGATTTTATTAGAATTAGGCAGTGAAAATTAAATTAAATTTTTCCAAAAATATGTAGTTTTTGCTCTCAATTTTTTTCCCCAAGGGGTAATAGGAGAAAAACACCACATAATTCGTTACCCAATTTCTGTTTGGGCACATAGCAGAGCTCAAAATGGAAGGAGCGCCATTTGGCTTTTAGAGCGAACTGTTTTCTGGACTGATGTATGGGCGCCATGTCGCATTTGCAGAGATCTCTTAGCTAACAGAGTAGAGTGGAAAACCCTGAGAAGTGATGCCATTTTGTAAACTACACCCCTCAAGGCATTTATCATTTGCCTGGACATATGACAGGGCTTAGGCAGGGGTGTAGCTAGGGGTGGGCAGACAGGGCATGTGCCCCGGGCGCAACTTAGAGGGGGGTGCCAGGGCCGCACCATCCATGACGGCGGCCTGCTGCCTCTCTGAGGGGTCAGCGGCGCCACTGAAACCGGCCGCCGCCACCCCCTCCTGCACTACATTTGTACCTGCGTCTATAGGACACAGGTACAATTAGAAGCAATGACTGGCTGGGTACGTTCCGTGCCCGGCCATTCAGCGCCTTTCTACGAGTGAAGCAGCGTGATACTTTGTGCCGCTTGCGTCGTTGAAAGGCGCTGATTGACAGGGAAAGTCGCTCTGCCCTGCCAATCAGGGCCTTTCATAGACGCAAGTGGCGTGATCATGTCATCGCACTGCTTGCGTCGTTCAACCCCAGGAGACCTGCGCAGAAGAGAGCAGGTTTCCATTGCCGCCGGACGGTGCAGGAATGGGATTAAGGTGAGTTTGTATAGTTTGTTTTTTATCCTAATAAAAAAGCGTGTAGCATTGTCTACGGGGTGTGGCTTTATCTATGGGGGGTGGATTTATCTACAGGGGGGGCTTTACCTACATGGTGGCTTTAACTACGGGGGGGCTTTATCTATGGGGGGTCTATATACTGTGGTGGGCTATATGTGGATCACTATATACAGGGGTGGGCTATATCTAAAGGGGGGCTATATATAGGGATGGGCTATATGTGGAGCACTATATACATGGGTGAGGTATATGTAGAGCACTATATACAGGGGTGGGCTATAGCTACAGGGGGCTATATACAGGGATGGGCTATCTGCGGAGCACTATAGGTTGAGCTATATGTGGGACACAATATACAGGGGTGGGCTATATCAGGGGCACTATCTACAGGGGGATCTATGGCAGGCACTATCTACAGGGGGCACAGTGTGTGTGTGTGTGTGTGTGTGTGTGTGTGTGTGTGTGTGTGTGACATGGTGTATGGTGCTATTATAATTAGAGGTGCAGTGTATGGCGCTATTATATTTAGTGGAGTAGTGTGTGGTATAATGAGAACTTTATCTTTGTTTATAGGTGTAGAAATGTTTGAAAGTGAGAAGCTGAAGACATCTGAGCGACAAACTGCAGAAATGGGCTGTGGACGGGAGACGTCATCATAGAGGTCTGGACCGGATGGAGAAAAATAACTAGAATCTGAGACATCACCGGTGAGTCACTTAATTTAAATGTTTATTCTGACTCTAATCAGTACTGTAGTCACTGTATGATCTGCAGCGAGACGATGGGTTGTATTATTATGATATGATTTTTTTTTTGTGAAACAGCAACTCCCAGCATATCTTTACCATTGTTCAGGCCATGCTGGGAGCTGTAGTTTTACGCCGTACAAACCTATACGGCAGGGATGCACTAAATTGAGCTGTATTTGTCTTGGTGTTGTATATATGTACTGATCTTGGTTCTGATGCTGTATGTAAGTACTGAGCTTGGTTCTGGTGCTGTATATACGTATGAGATTGGTTTTGGTTCTGTATATATATGTACTAAGCTTGGTTCTGGGGATGTATTTATGTACGGAGCTGGAAACAATTTAGTGCAAACCTATACGGCAGGAGTTCCACTAAATTGAGCTGTATTTGTGCTGGTGTTGTATATATGTACTGAGCCTGGTTCTGGTACTATATATATATATATATATATATATATATATATGTACTGAGCTTGGTTCTGGGGCTGTATTTATGTACTGAGCTTTTTTCTGGAGCTGTATTTATGTACTGAGCTTTGTTCTGGTGCTGTATATATGTAATGATCTTGGTTCTGGAGCTGTATTTAGGTACTGAGCTTGGTTCTGGTACTGTATATATGTACAGAGCTTGGTACTGGAGCTGTATTTATGTACTGAGCTTGGTTTTGATGCTGTATTTATGTACTGAGTGTCACGGTATGTGGACCCACTATGCCACACCGCCGTAGCAGGGAGGCAGCTGGCCAAACAACAGGGAACGCCAGCAATACAAAGTCCCGCACAAGGGTACCTGGATAGTCCAGACAGTGGCCGCAGCTCTGGCACGGATGGAGGTGGGTGCAGCAGGTAACGCCAGACGTGGCGGATGACAGCAGGTGCCGCAGGTTGCGCCAGACGTGGCGAATCCCACTGAATATGGCAGATGACTCCGGACGTGGCGAACAACAGCAGGTGCAGTAGACACGACTCCAACTAGTAGGCACAGGAACAAGAACACAGCACGTGATACAGGAACAGGTAACGGCACGGGTAACAACTGGAACGGAAAAAACTAAGGGACCATTTGCAAGACAGACAGGATATACTAACAACGCTCAGGCAAGCATCAGACGGGCTGGGGCCTTCTTATAGTCCAGGAAATCATGTGAGTTGATGATGATGATTGTCTTCATGTGCGCACACTGGCCCTTTAAGAACGGGCACGAGCTTGCGCGCGCACCCTACGGGACACAGCGGACCTGAGCGGAAGTGAGCGCTGGCGTCTCCTAGGATGGAGATGGGGACCAGCGCTCACAGATCCATGGCTGCGGGCGTCAGGAGGTGAGTAGACCCGACGGTCCGCGGCCATGGACGCTACACTGAGCTTTGTTCTGGTGCTGTATATATGTAATGAGCTTGGTTCTGGTGCTGTATATATGTAATGAGCTTTGTTCTGGTGCTGTATATATGTAATGAGTGTAATGAGCTTGGTTGTGGTGTTGTGTATAGAACTATATTGCTTGTAAAAATGTACAAATGTTTTTATGCTCGAGTTACATTAAAAAAAAATGTGGAAAAGAAATGACACGTTATTGATTGGTAGAGAAAACAAACCTGGCGAGGGGGAAGGAGATGTCGGGAAAGAGGTTGGGGGGGGCGCCAAACTGAATCTTTGCCCCGGGTGCTGGAGAACCTAGCTACACCTCTGGCTTAAGGGTAAAAGAGCACAATGCGCATGTGAGGCCTATTTTGGTGATTTTCGCTGTATTGGCCCACAATAGCAGGGATCTGGTGTCAAATAGTAAAATAAACCACCAATGTGACCCCAATTTTGGAAACTGCACGCCTCAAGTAATTTTTATAGGGGGTATAGTGAGCATTTTGACCCATATATTTCGTTTCTTTATTAGAAATGAACACTCAGTGGATGGTGCAAAGTGAAAATTGCAATTTTTCACTGATATACCATTTTGGTGCACAATATGTTGTGCCGAGTTTGTTCCACGGAAGACAAATACCTCATAAACTGTTAAACGGATTCTCCTGGGTATGGCAATGCCATATATGTGGACGTAAAATTCTGTTTGGGTACGCTGTAGGGTTCAGAAGAGAGGGAGAGACATTTGGCTTCTGGAGCGCAGAATTTTCTCGGTAGTTGTTCTGTTTGGGGTTTTGCTGGTATTTCATTTTATAATGTGGGGGCATATGTAAGCTGGACAGAGAACATCAGGGCATAATAGGGTGGTATAATAATGCGGTAAATAAATAATAATTCGCAGATGCCAGTGTCGCACTGATAAATGGTGCCCGATCTTATCCGCTTTTGGAACGCTCTGCACATTTTGCATCGTCATAGTCTGAGAGACAGAACTTTGTTATTTTTTTCTCCAACGGAACTGTGTGAGAGCTTATTTGTTGCGGGAAAATCTGTAGTTTTCATTGGTATCATTTTGGGGTGCATGTAATTTTTTGATCACTTTCTATTTCATTTTTGTGACAAGCAAGGTGACCAAAAACCAGCAAGTCTGTTAATGTTTTTATTCTTTTTTTTTTTACGGCGTTCACTGTGCGCTATAAATTACATATTTACTTTATTCTGCGGGTCGATACGATTACGGCGATACCATATGTATATCGTTTTTCTATGTTTTCAGTTTGCACAATAAAATCACTTTTGTTTCAAATAATTAATTTTTTGTGTCGCTATATTCTGAGAGCCTTAACTTTTTTATTTTTTCGTCAAAAAAGCTGTGGGTTGTCTTGTTTTTTGCGGGATGGGCTGTAGTTTTTAATGGTATAATTTTGGGGTACATGCAACGTTTTGATCACTTTTTTTATTCTGTTTTGGATAGTGACCAAAAACAGTGATTCTGGAGTAGTTTTTTATTTAAATTTTTTGGGTGTTCACCGTGCGGCTAAAATAAGATGATATTTTTTAAAGTTCGTGTCGTTACGGACGCGGTGATACCAAATATGTGTACTTTTTTATGTTTTCCATTTTTTTCCTATAATAAAAGACTTATTATGGGAAAAAAGGCAGTTATTGTTTTTTTAACTTGAAACTTTTATTTTTTTAACTTTTTGACAACATTTTTATTAACTTTTTTCTTTTTTGTCCCAGTATGGGACTTGACGACATGAAGGCCTGATAGCTTTTCTAATACACTGCACTACCTACATAGTGAAGTGTAATAGAGCTGTCAGCTATTAACTGATAGCAAGCTTATTAGGCTTTGCCTCCCGGCGTGGCCTAATAATTTTCCATACTAGGAGACCATTGTTAGGCATCTGGTTGCCATAGAAACCATTGGCACCCCCGTGGGTGCTGATCGTTGCCAAAGCAACCATCGGGTACGATCTAACCACCTAGATGCTGCATCTAATGGGTTAATCGGCTGGATCGGAGATTAGCTCCGGTCCTGGCTGTTACAGCGGAATGTCAGCTGTAATATACAGCTGACATCCGGCGGTGATGGAGCTGGCTCAGCTTCTGAGCCAGCTCCATCACCATCGCGTACAGTTACAAGAGAAGGCGCTAACACACTAGCGCCCATCAGCTAACTGTACGTGATTTTGCAGGTAAGTGGGCACACTGTTACATGTCTGATCTCCTCACTTTCACAGTGAGGAGATCAGACGCGGTAACAATGTTTACAGCCAGTTTTGTTGTCAAAGAGCTGTGATTGGTCAGTCTGCTGTGACTGACCAATCACAGTGATCGCCAGCAGGGGACCACTGTGCTGATCAACTGTCATAAACAGTTAATGGCAAACTTCTGTCACTTTTTCCTTTGACAGGGTGACAGTTTACATCCATGACACACCAGAACGTCTCGGTGCGTTAAAGCATTGAAATGCATGATGTCCTGCTACGTCCTGGTGCGTCAAGGGGTTAATACCACAAATGAATACCACAATAAAAAAAATATTTTTACTCAAATCTGGCATAAAATCTGTCATACACCACATTCCAAATTATTATGCAAATGTTATTTTCCGCTGATTTTCCTAAATAGTCGATACAAATGACAGTCAGTATAATCTTCAAGCCATCAACCGTTGGAGTATAATGCAAATTTTATTGAACAAATCTCCTAATGATAACAGATTTTTTTTTTTTTTTTTAATTAAAAAACTCAAAATGCACTGTTTCAAATTATTATGCACAACAGTGATCAAAACATTTTAAAGGTTGTAAAGAGAACTAAAATGGTAATTTGTAGAATTTGCAGCATCAGGAGTTCATATTTACAGAAATCAAAAGCTCTATCAATAAAAAAAAACTTAACAGGCCAAGTTACATGTTAACATAGGACCCCTTCTTTGATATCACCTTCACAATTCTTGCATCCATTGAATTTGTGAGTATTTGGACAGTTTCTGCTTGAATATTTTTGCAGGATGTCAGAATAGCCTCCCAGAGCTTCTGTTTTGATGTGAACTGCCTCCCACCCGCATAGATATTTTGCTTGAGGATGCTCCAAAGGTTCTCAATAGGGTTGAGGTCAGGGGAACATGGGGGCCACACCATGAGCTCCTCTCCTTTTATGCCCATAGCAGCCAATGACACAGAGGTATTCTTTGCAGCATGAGATGGTGCATTGTCCTGCATGAAGATAATTTTGCTACGGAAGGCACGGTTCTTCTTTTTGTACCACGGAAGAAAGTGGTCAGTCATAAACTCTACGTACTTTGCAGAGGTCATTTTCACACCATCAGGGACCCTAAAGGGGCCTACCAGCTCTCTCCCGATGACTCCAGCCCAAAACATGACACTTAAATCCAATGTGCATAATAATTTGGAACACGGTGTAGAATCAACAATGTTCAGGCAATTTTTACCTCCTTCCCATATAAATCTGTAAAGCCTCATCTGTGAGTGAGGTCACCTCGGCTTCCTATGCAGATTTGTTGGAGGGGAGTGATCTGTTACACAATACCTCATATTAAGTGGTGACTACAGCACAGCATACCATCTACACAGAGAAACTCAAAAATCTGGGTTGAGTTACGCTCATACACATTTTGTAGACCTTCTAACTCTAAGTTCATTGATTCAAACTAATGCAAAACAAATTTGTGTGTTTTTTCGCTGAGACGTATCATTACTCCCCCTCCCCCTCCCCCATTTTGGACTCTGCGGAAGTAATGTAGCAGAGTTCAAAACTGCATATCTCAACATAGTGAGGTTGGGCACTCTATCTGGGGGGCACTAGTTTGGCCCCCTGTATTACAAAATAGCCTGGAACAAAAGTGACGTTCTCTGGACAAAACAGCATTTTATCTTTGCGATACCTCACAAATACAACCCCGATACAGCAGGCGTGCTGCCTAAGATTTATGGTGGTACCACACATTTAAAATGAAGACATAATGTTTAGGTAAGTTAGTAGTTGGTGGAAACATAAGGAGCTCGGTTTTTGAATGACTCAGTTTCAGACAGAGCGAGACAATCACTGGTGTTTTGTATTAGAGCGAGGGGAGGGATGTCACTGGTATATAGTTTCTTTAAAATTACACCACTTCCAGCGCCACAACTACATGTGCCAGTGACAATGTGCCTGTTCGTCCTGAAAAGTGAAGAAGCAACGGCTTTTTACTTTATTTATTTGAAAAAATTGTCACTTGGAGACAGTCTGATGTATAACGTCACTGTATAACTGCTCGACACAGAATAATAGCCAATTTTTGGTGGCACTTTTATTAGCAAAAATATATATGAAAAGCAATGAGTGACATCACGTGGTGATTCACAAATTACTGTAAGAATAGCATAGCTGCAGCGGCACTCACTCACAGCAATGGCTGCCTGTGCCAGTATAATAACTAAAAGTTCAGTGAAGGAAAAAATCAGATGTCCTTTGTTGTCAGCACTGTCCCAGATATCTCACAAAGTATTTCACAAAGTATTTCTCATTATAAGAGATAACTTTTGATAGGAGAGAGGGGAATCCTCAGGAGTAAACGATGTCAGGATTCCCCTCTCTCCTACCAAAAGTATAATTGAATAATAAGAAATACTTTGTGAAATACTTTGTGAGATATCTGGGACAGCGCTGACAACAAAGTACATCCGATTTTTTCCTTCACTGCACTTGTACTATTGATGGAGCCCTGGTAGCCCGGTTACGCATCATCAGCAGCAGTCCCACACAGATATACACACAAGGATGTTCTGTTCCCAGCACAACACTTTCAGGTGAGCACATCTGCCTTTCATTTCGTGTTCTCACCGATCTCCACAGTTGATGCACTACGTACGCCAGGCAGTTGCCTTTTTTCTTGTTTTTCCTTCAAATGCATAATAACAAACACACTGACATACTGACTTCTATATCTAAACTCTATCTCTCTATCAAATTATTGTAAATCCAACTATCTATTCTCTTCTCCTCACTATGAATCACACTCAATTGACACTAATCCACTATCTATCTGCAGCAGCATTCTCAATACCTCCTCTTCTCTATGGGTACCTCTCTTGTTTCCAGGCAACGTGGCCCTAATTCACAAGCCCCACAAAAAAAACAGGGGCCCAGCCCAAAAAAAAACAGCAGCCCACCCGCCCAACCGCAAGAATGCCTGCCGTCACACCATCCCATCTGCAAGAAAGCCAGCCAGCAGGCCAGCTTATCCGCTGGCACACACGCTGGCATGCCTGCCGCCGCCGTCCATAGTTAATTTGAAGTAAGGAACAGCCCCATTATATTGCTGGCCCAGTTCCCTTCTCCTAATGCTGGGCTCTAATTCACAAGACTGACGCTAGGTAGCGTCACAACGTTATGTGAGACGGCGCATATAACGTCATAACGTCGCACATAACGTCATGATGCTACCCAGTGTCAATCCTATGAAGTAGAGCCCAGCGTTAGTTAGAAGAAGGTAACGGGCCCTGCAATATAATGGGGCTTGTTCCTTTCTCCAAATGAACATTGGGCGGCGGCGTTTGATGGTGACGATGGGCCTAGGCCCCTGTACTTTCTTTCCGGGACTCTAACTGGAGTACCAGCAGTACAGTCATAATGGCGCCCCTGGCTATGAATGTGGGAAGGTGAAAAACAAAAATTCTTCAAGCCATCTGAAGAAGTACGCCAATTATATTTCTATCAGTAAAATAATTAAATTACAAATTTACAAGCATACAGCTTACTCTCTCCCTCTGAGGCCTTATTCACAAGAATGTATTTCTCGTCAGTGTGCTGTCCTTTATAACAACAAACAGCACAGTTACCCATTCAGTTTAAGGTTATTTACACGTCCATTTATTTTTATATAAAACGTGTAAACATTTCGAGAAACTCACAGCAACTATACAGACTCATGAGTCTAGTGCAAGAATCGGACCAAAGTAGTGCATGCTGCGATTTTCTGCATGCACCAATGGTCAGTGTGGAAAATTGGACAGGTGAAGGGGCCCATTGCCTTTGCTGTGTCAGTGTTCAGTCAGTGTGCTGACAGAGATAGGACCCACACAGTGGCGTAACTACCGCAATAGCAGCCGTAGCGGCTGCTACGGGGCCCGCGGCATGAGGGGGCCCGTGTCGCCCACCGACACGGGCCCCCACCATGGCCAAAGACTCCGCTAGCTGCCGCTATGGCTGCTACTGCGCGACGCCACTGAATACTACGGCAGAGCAGGGAGGTATCTCCCCGCTCTGCAATTAAAGGGGTTGTTCCTACATAAGACATGTAGGGGATCCACAGGATAGGGGATACATGTGTGATCGCTGGCAGCGATAAGGAGAACAGGGGACCGAAAGTCCCCTGAAGTTCTCCATCACAAACCTCGGACTTCCGGTCTCTGTGTCGGCAGCTCCGTAGAAATGAATGGAGCACCGGTCGCGCTTGTGCGCATGCGTGACCAGCGCTCCTTTCATTTTTCTTGAGCCGCGCAGACTCCGGAAGTCAGAGGTTAGTCATAGAGAACTTCAGGGGACTTTCGGTCCCCCGTTCTCCCTATCATTGCCAGCGATCACACATGTATCCCCTATCCTGTGGACAGGGGACACATGTCTTTTGTAGGACACTCTATAGGTCGGATATTTTTGGGAGGTTGGGGCTGCATGGCGTTACCTACAGGGGGGGCTGTATAGCGTTACCTACAGGGGGGCTGTATGGCGTTATCTACAGGAGGGCTGTATGGCATACAGGGGGGGCTGTACGGTGTTACCTACAAGGGGGCTGTATAGTGTTACCTACAGGGGGGCTGTATAGCGTTACCTACAGAGGGGGCTGTATGGCGTTCTCTACAGGGGTGGCTGTATAGCGTTACCTACAGGGGTGGCTGTATGATGTTATCTACAGAGGGGGCTGTATGGCGTTATCTACAGGGGGGCTGTATGATGTTATATACAGAGGGGTCTGTATGGCGTTATCTACAGGGGGGCCTGTATGGTGTTATCTACAGGGGGCTGTAAAAAAAGGCACTATCTGCACGGGGGGGGGGGTTGTGCGACACCCAGGGGAGGGGGGCCCCAGTCAAAAGTTTGCTATGGGGTCCAGTCTTTCCTAGTTACGCCCCTGGACCCAGACCTATAAGGCATTTATGGCATATACTGTAAGTATGCCATAAATGGCTAATATGGGAATACCCCTTTAATGTTTTATCTACTGCAATGACGTAGAGACTTTATTAAGATTTATGCCATGAGGGTCCATCATTTCCTGTTACAAACCTACAGATCGACGTCTCTACCTTCAAACCAGTTTTGCTGATTGTGAAAGTGATTAAAATGTGTTTAAAGAGAACCTTTCACCTCCCCATACATGTGCAGCTGAGTGCAGCATGTAATGGAGAGGGCTGCACAAACCCTGGGGCAATTTACATTTTTTTTCTACCTCCCTCCGTTATTTAGATATTGGTGCCGTTATATTTGGCGCCCGATATTTAAATAACCCCCTGAACAGACAGCGGGGCTTGTACTGGCAAGGGGACGTGTTACTATGGCTGTGACACTGTTCAATGAATGATCTAGCTAGATCACTATGTGCAGCCACATACTCACACACGAAAGTTACTCAAGTGTCCTGACAATGAATAGGCATCACCTCCAGCCAGGACGTGATGTCTATTCAGAATCCTGACACTTCAGTAACGTTTGTGTGAGATTTACAGCAAGGCAAGCATAATCTCGCGAGATTACGCTGTAAACTGTCATTTAAAACGAGATTATGCTTGCTGTGCTGTAAATCTCACACAAATGTTAGCAAAGTGTCAGGATTCTGAATAGACATCACGTCCTGGGTGGAGGTGGTGCCTATTCACTGTCAGGACACTTCAGTGACATTAATGTGTGTTTGTGGCTGCACATAGTGATCTAGCAAGAACACTATGTGCTGTGTAAATGAATGGAGAGAAATGTATGACGCTGATTGGTCACTGATTGGTCAGAATCATACACTTCTCTCCACAACACCCACTTAGTCAAAAAGTAAAACACGCCCAGTTGTCTATTATGAAAGTCATTGGCATAAAGCTAAAATAGGTAAAAATTATCGTTTTTCTAAATAAAAAACACTGCTGTAATCTACATTACAGCGCCGATCACATTATGTCCAAGATAGCCACTTATAATGTGGTGACAGAGCCTCTTTAAGTGATTCCATTTTGTGTAAACTCCATATTATATATCTTGCATCATCTTGAATCCATTTTGTGATTAAGAAGTTATCTGTTGCTTTAAGACAATATATTCACGCTGGGATTGTCTGTTTCTCAGCTATGTGTTTCTCTGTTCTTTATCTGCGTCTGTTACAAGAAATGTGTACTGACCTTGTAGTTGCAATTCTATGAGAAAAGTCTTTAATAGCAGTGAAACAGCCATGAGAAAATAAATCATTCTTGCCTGAGAATATGTTTATTGTTTACTGCAGATGTTGGCTATCAGTTGAGATGACATAGCATTTCATGGGAATTATAGTTTTATATTTAAAAAGTCTTTCATGCCCGTGATTGGTTAAGGACGAACATCTCCTCATTGTATGCTATTGGCTGAACCAGGGTCAACATCAAATTGTAAACGATTGGCTGAAATCAAGCCTACACTATTTTTGAAAGATATTATTGTAATTGCTTTGATCAATAAACTTTAGAGAAGGATATTTGAGTATACAAGCATGGTCTCTATGTCTAACTTCTCTCCGATATATCGATATAACCTAGGATTTGTGTCTGGATATGTTTACTGAGCGGGTGTCAGTTGAAACACCTATTTAAAACTTCAGTCTAATATATCTTGGCCATGATTGTGTCAAGATTGATATTGTATTGGAATCAATCAGGCAGTATATTTTATTATAAACACAAATCCAAATAAAAGGTATTTTTGGAGTGAATTAAATAGGTATATCATTATATTTATCACATTGTTATTGGAAGTGTCTTACTAATGAGTCAGCAGGGCAACAATGACATTTTAACTGTTCCTAACTGTCAAAGCCTCTTACGTTGACATTCTATACTGCAGAAATAAAGATACTTCCCACAATGTACTATGACATTTCGTACAGCAAGAGAGCAGCTTCTGCAGTACAATAGTGTTTTAGTGTGTAATTAGAGGAAGGGTCATAGTTTACTGTAGAAAATAAAGAAAAATAATTTACCTTTAAGAAAGTTTAAAAAAATCACAATATGACGTCAACAATAATAAAAAATGCAAAAGCACATAAGAGAAAGGTTACATTCTAATCATATGCTTCTAGAAGTTTTCTACCTAGTATTTATGCCCTTACTGTAAGTTATAAGTACAGTGCTATCATATACACTCAGTCATATGAGGTTTTATTGCAATAGTTTGTCCAGGAGCTGTATGTATTCATAAAATAGCTATAGAGCAGCTCTTGAATATAAAAAAAAATATTAAAGTAGAAGTATGGTTAAATGTAAAGTTTAATATGTGACTCCATATGAACATGAATGCAGGTTCTTTTCAAAGGGTGGAAATACTGTAATTGCTAAATGTATTTTTTATGTGAAAGCCATGTCTATGAATCTTTCTTCATATAGTGTAAATGATACAGACACAGTACATGGCATCTCTTTCACCAATAAAGCTATAAATATCTCAGATTCTATTGAAAATGTCACTAACATACTCTTGAGTGCATGAATGCACTGCTGTGCTGCAGAAGATAAAATCGATTATTTTGCTTTTGCTGGGCATTCTTCCCATATCACACTACATTGATTCTTTCAAGCAAGTTTAAAGATATAGATGTCTACACAGACTACAGGCAAATGCTAATTTTGCCCCCTAATTTTGTGCCCATTGCCCCAAATATCATAGAGAGGGGACACAGGGAACCGCTCTACACTGTATGTGTAGACAGTGAGAGAGTAGTATTGGAGATCTTTGAAGATGCAAACGACAAGGGTAGCAAGTATTATTACAGTAATTAACTGTAGTCATCTTTGGGGTGAATTTATTAGGCCTGGCATCTCATACTCCAGTATTAATCTAAACACGTGTGCGTAAGATGTACCTAATTTATTAAGAGGCGGCAAAGGTCACATTTATGAGGCCCCAAGCATAGTTATGTCTAGGGGCACTAATTAAAGACACCTGTAGAGAGTGTCACACACAGTGCCCCCTGTAGAAAATACCACACACAGTGCCTCTTGTAAAGATTCCCACACACAGTTCCCCCTGTATGAAGTACCACACACAGTGCCTACTGTAGATAGTGTCACACAAAGTTCCCACTGAAGAGAGTGCCACACACAGTACCCCCTGTAGATAATGCCACAAACAGTGCCCCTGTAGAAAGTACTACACACTGTGCCCCCTGTAGATAGTGACCACATTAAGTAATAGTGCCCCCAAACAAATAATCAAACTTACCAAGCCTGTTCTTATGATGAACAGAGTTGCACAACAGGCCACCTCAGCCACTTTAGGCCTGCAGCCTATAAATTGCAGAGATCGGAACTTCGTAGATTTGCGCGATACAAGGACGTCATCACGCTGGCCTGCGCAGGGACTCTGACCCAGCGTCTCATAGGCTACAGGCCTAACATGGCTTGCAGCCTGGTGAATGGTAGAGGATGACAGCTCCCTGCTCCGCCATAGTATTCAATTGTATCAGCATCCTGAGGATGTAGATACAATTGAATTTGGCAGTCACCCGGTGCACTGGGCCAAAGATCCGGCTTATGCTCCAGATGCTAACAACACCACTGCCAAAAGTTGTGTTGCTGTCAGGGAGCCCACGCGTGGTTTGGGTGGTGGTAAAGATCGCCACTGGGGTGCGCTGCATGTCTGTCTTGTCCAATCTCTTCTTGGACATTTATTCCCCTCCTACTCCCTTTCTACTCACAGGAGGTTTTATTTTCAAGCCACCTACTACATTTAACAAATAGAAAGAGGTAAATGCACACTGCAGGTGCCCTGCTCCTTACCCATGCAGCCACGCTGGGCTCCAGTGCTCATGGCTATGTCATAGGGGACATGCTGTAATGATTTGAGTTGCAGGCAGTACATCTGAACCAGCTAGCCCAGAAACTTTTACTGGCGTAAATCCAGAAGTCTAGTAAGTCCACCATGCACTTAGCTTCTGGCTGTAATTATAGTAAATTTCACTGCCCGTTGGTGGACCAGCCCCCTCTAATTAAGCCCCACCTACTTTTTAAAAAGTAGCAGATGCGGCAAGCTTTCTGCCACAGAGCGCAGAATATATTCTTCCCATAGTGTTCCCAAGTTAACATTTTGGAACTGAAGAACCTCCTGAAACATATTATTGTATATATGGTTAAATTAATAAAAAGCTTTATAGATGTTGAAATATTTCTCCCCTTACTTTTTCTGGACTAGTAGAAAAATCTAGACGCCTTTTCCAGTCTAACTAGTGCTAGTATGCAGTACATACAGTACACTAAATGACCAAAGTACTGTATGTTGACATTTGACCATCGCATCTAAGGTATGAACTTGTTGAACATCTCATTCCAAAAGCATGGGAGTAAATATGAAGTAGGCCCCCTTTTGTGGATATAACAGTCTCCACTCTTCTGGGGAGAATTTGTGCCTATTCAGCCAAACGTAAGGTCAGACACTAATGTTGGATGAGAAGGTCTAGCTTGCAATCAGCTTTTCAATTCATCCCAAAAGTGTTGGATGGGATTGAGGTCAGGGCTCTCTACAGGCCACTTGGGTTTCTACTCATTAAACTAATCAAACCTTGTCTAACCATTGGCTTTGTGAACAGGGGCATAGTCATTGTGTAACAGGAAAGCTACTTCTCCTTTGCCCTAAGGTTGGAAGCATACAATTGTCTAAAATGTAGGACATAGGGGTCCTAGCCTAAACCCTGGAAAAGATCCCCAGACCATTATCCCTCCTCCCCAAATGTTACAGTAAGCACTATAGATTCTGGTAGGTTGCGTTCTCCTGGCATCAGCCAGACCCAAATTTTTCCATCAAATTGCCAGATAGGGAAGCGTGATTCATCACTCTAGAGAACATGTTTCCATTGCTCTAGAGTCCAGTAGCGGTGCACTTTTCAGCACTCCAGCCTACGCATGGCCCTGTGCATTGTGACTTTTGGCTTGTGTGTAGCTGCTTGACTATGTAAACCGATTTATTGAATATCCCGACACACAGTTTTGAGTGCTTGATTTTATGTAGCTATTTGCAATGGGTGTAGCTGTAACACCTGATCTCAGTAATTAGAGAAGGTGTCCACATACTTTGGCCATATTTTGTAGATGCAACCAGTGTTGTACTGGCATATATATATGGCAGAGGTGGGGGGGAGCATGGAGTGGGCTCACGGGTTGAGCCAGCTCCATAAGTTGAGCGCGTCAACTGTATAAAGCAGACGACCCTTCAGTGCAATGTGCGGGATCCCGCTCATTTAACCCATTAGATGCCGCATTACTGATGGTTGTCATGGCAGCCTTGGGGGCCTAATGAAGGCCCCATGTCTGCCATCTTTGTGCTCCTGTGAAGCCTGTAAAAATTACCATATCCTCCAATACATCAGTATTGTAGTATATTGTGCAAGAGATCCAACGATTCCTGATTCAAGTCCGCTAGGGGGATAATAAAAAGTTACATATAGTTAAATAAAGTTTTTTTATATTTAAAAGTTAAAAAAAAAACTTTTTCCCATTTCCCCCCAAAAGGAATGTAAAAAAAAAACAAATTAACATAACTGGTATCTCCGCATCCATAAAAGTCTGAACTATTACAACAACATTATTTAACCTGCACGGTGAACTTAGGAAAAGAAAAAAAATTTCAATGTCAGAATGCCTGTTTTGTTTTTGTTACCTCATCTCCCACAATTTGTTTCATAAAAGTGATCAAAAAGTTTTAAGTACCCAAAATGCTACCAATAAAAAGTACTACAGCTCGCCCCGCAAAAAACCCTCACACCGCTCAATCGACCGAAAAAAGAAAAGTTATTACTCTCAGAATATGGTAACACAACTAATTTTATTTTTAACAATTATTTATTAATATTTTTTCTTGCAAAAGTAATAAAACATTAAAAAACAATATAAATTTGGTATCATCGTAATCGTATTGACTCACAGAATAAAGTTAACTGTCATTTTAACCGCATGGTAAATGCCGTAAAAACAAAACCCCAAAAACTATAGAGGAAATAAAAAAATTGTTCCCATTCCACCCAACAAAGAAAGTTTTTCAAGTTTCCTAGTACATTATATTGTACAATAAATGGTGTCGTGAGAAACTACAACTCATCCTGCAAATAATAAGCCCTCATGTGGCTATATCGACGGAAAAATTAAAACCTATGGCTTTTAGAAAGTGGGGAGGATAGAGCAAAAACTAAAAAATGAAAAATGGCTGCGGAGGGAAGTTGTTAAGAATTTATATGTTAAAAAAAAGTTTAGATATATTCCAGTGGGTATACTGACTGGAACTGAATTGTAGTTGACAGTAGTCCAATATCATTTTTCTTCTGCGTTCCTATTTACATATTTGGGATGTAAATGACTATCCATTTTTACTCATGAGGATTTCCTTTGATTTCTTGAAATGTAAACAATAGTGCAATTTGAAACCCTTGGCAATGTTGTTTTGAATTAAAACTAGATGGGAACAAAGATTTACAAAAATCCACAGTACATGATCTGAGGTCTTGACATTCCTGCACTGCAGTCTGACATACTCGGTTTAACATATTAAATATTGTGTAATAGGAGCATTAAAAATTCTATATGATGCAGCATTTTATAATATTGTAAGAAAAAGCATATTAAGAATTGAAAAACTTTCTGGAGTGGAAACAAAAAGTTTTACACAATTGATATGATGGAAAACCAAATATTATTAGTACAAGTTTTTTGGAATTTAAAATAATATAGGTCATGAAGTATATGCAACATTTAGGCCCCATGCACACGACCGTGCCCGTAATCACAGTCCGTGATTACGGGCACAGCCGGCCACGGGCAGTGACCCGCATTTGCGGGCCGTGCTCTCATTATAAAGTATAATCCGTACGCAGGTTTCCCATTAATGCACTCTGGGGTATTTATGCCTGTACCTACCGTAAGGGAATAGGGTATACAATATTTGCTGGGTGGCTGTGTTTTGGGGAATGTGGGGAGCATGGCTGGTTCTAAGTTCCTCCTAGGAACTTCTGCTTGCACTTGAGTAAAGTGCTGATTTATTTTTGAATAGCTTTTTTATTATTTTTCTTTCTTATGATTTACTGTACTAATAGGGGCATTGTTCATTCCCTAGCTACTGACAGGGCGGACGCCTCTATACTTCTGATTTTTATGCACTCGATTAGATGCATCTTCTGCTATAGTATCGTTCGCTGTTATTATCACAATGCCCTTGTCGATTTGATGTTTCTGTTTCAATGTAAAGAATTGTTTATGGTGAAAATCACGATAAAAAGTTTTGTTAAAAAAAAGGATAATCCGTAAAATCAAAAAATATGACATGTCTTATTTTTTACGGAAGCTTTCTACAGATGGACACCTTCCGGTAAATATACGGGATGGTGTCCGTGGGACACAGAAATGAATGGAACTGTATTTTGATCCTCAATTATGGTCCGTAATTGCGGGTCAAAATTACAGTAGTGTGCATGGTGTCTTAGACTGAGTTCATATCAGTTGTTATATGCCTGAGCCGGATGCAACTGATGACAAAGTTTTGCATTTTGTGTTTCGGTCCAGTGTCCATAGTCTGACTAGCAGGGAGATGTCCGGCTTCATAGCTGATGTTTTGGAAGCCAAAACTGCTCCCATAGGAAGGCATGGGATCATTTCTGGTATCAGTTTCACTCCATGGTTTCTGAATTATGCTTGAGGGAAATAAAACCAGAATGCCTGACATACTGTTTGTAAAGTGAGCCTTAGCCACGCTGGACCAGAATTTGTATCTCTTGCATGCTTCAACTCAACTTTAAATGATCCACGTCAAGGCCCGATCAAAGTCTGTGAAGGCCCCTGGGCATAACATTGTGTGAGTCAATTCTTTATCTTTTTAAAAATAGAGACAAACACGGAATACCAGGCAGGCCCAAAAAGAAGTGACTAGGTCCTTGGTCAGAGTTGTAGCTGGAAGGAGGACTGGTAGTACTTGTCCCTTGCCTGCTTGGACTCAGGGGGCCGCCAACAAGCCACTCTACCTTGGCCAGGATAATTAGATCAAGGGTTAGCGCAGCAAAATTAAATCTTTGCCCCTGGTGAATGGAAGCTTAGCTATGCTTCAGTTGCCCTTTCTATAATCCGCTCCCGACATTTGGTCAGTGACTTCAGGGGTTTCCTATAGCTGGAGTCTCCGAGCAGATCATCAGCTGATGGACAGTGATGGAGCATCAGCTGACGCTCTGCTCGGGGACTCCAGTACTGCTGCCGACACCACTGTCCATATATGGGCAATTACTAATTTACCGGGTTTGAACGGCACCATTAATTCCTATATTTAAATTAAAGTACATTAGTAAGTGACTTATTTTTACATAAAAAATATTAATGCAATGCAATTTTTTGTTCCCCTGGATAACCCCTTAAAGTCCAAGCCATTTTTTGATATTTCCTTTTCGTTTTACTCTCCCCACCTTCTATGAGCCATAACTTTTTAATTTTTCCGTCAATGGAGTGCTGCGAAGGCTTGTTTTTTTGCGGCAGGAGTTGTAGTTTCTATTGGCACCATTTATTTACCATATAATGTACTGGAAAACTGTTTTTTTTTTTAATGTTGTGTGGACTTGGAAAAAACTGCAATTCCTCCATTTTCTTTTGGGTTTCGCTTTTACGTCTTTCACCGTCTGCTAAAAACGGCAACTTAAGTTTATTCTGCTGGTCAATATGATTTCAGCGATACCAAATTTTTTATAGGTTTTTTACAAAGAAAAAACGATTTGTTAAAAATGTTTTTTTTCCATATTCTGAAAGCCATACCTTTTTTATTTTTTTGTCGATCAAGTGGTGTGAGGGCTTATTTTTTGTGGCATGAGCTGTGGTTCTTATTGGTTCCATGTACATACGACTTTTTGATCTAATTTTTTATAAAAAAATAAATAATTCACAGCTAATTTGAGCAAAAAAAAACTAAAATATATATATATATATATATATTATATATTATTTGTATTTATATTGTTTATGTTTTCATTTTACGGCGTTCACCGTACAAGTTAAATAATACTATATTGTAACAGTTTGGACTTTTACGGATGCAGCAATACCAATTTTGTTTATTTTTTTTATTTTTTATATTACTTTAGCGAAAACATGGGAAAGGGGTGTTATTTGAAATTGTAATTTTTTTATTTTCACTACTAAAATGTTTATTTAAGTTTTTTTTTTGCACAATCTATTAGTCCCCCCCTAGGGGACTTGAACCAGCGATGGTCAAAATCGCTGATACAATACACTGCAATACTAATGTATTGCAATCTATTGTAATTTTTACAAGCTTCTGTTAAGCCCTGCTGTAGTTGACTGCGCTAAAAATGGAAACCTTACGGAAAGAAGGCAAACTCAAACCATTTGAAACAGAACTAAGCATTACCATTGAAATCAATGTTAATGCAAATGGAAGCTATGGTTTCCGTTTACCTTTCCATTTATGGCTTCCTCCGACTCAAAGGTCTAGCGGAACCCATGAACGGAAGACACAAGAATATTCACTACAACGCAGACCAACCAGGGTAATGAAATAACTGGCAAAAAGAAAGCAGCTCATCAGGATTTAAGTAAAGCACAGATCTAACTAATTGGTGCTCTGCTCAATCTAAGTTGGAACAGGTAAATTTTACAGTACACAAGAAAATGGCGACAGCACTCTGCGAACACCAATGGCACCTAAACACTATAAATAAATATACATTACTGCTGAATCTACTTACAATAGTGAGGTTCTTAGCGCACATTTTGATCAAATTGTGTGAGCCCACCTGCCACGACAAGGCGTCCTCTATAAGGTGGGTCCCTATGCTGCACATACACCCAGAACTGGGACTAAGCCTACATATACTTGGGAATGGTAGGAACCAACATTAAACTAATTAAAATCACCCAGGGCAGAATGGGAGGAGTGCAAGATCAAAAAATGGAGGCAGTCACTAACTCCACATGTATGCAATTCATTAGAGACAAGAGAGTTTGATCAGAAAATTTCAGCAAAATGAAACAAAACATGTATACATGTGCAAGAACGCCTGTGACTGCAAAACTATACAGTACACAAGAAAATGACGACAGCACTCTGCGAACACCAATGCCACCTAAACACTATAAGTAAATATACATTACTGCTGAATCTACTTACAATAGTGAGGTTCTTAGTGCACATTTTGATCAAATTGTGTCAGCCCACCTGCCACGATAAGGTGGGTCCCTACGCTGCACATACACCCAGAACTGGGACTAAGCCTACATATACTTCGGGATGGTAGGAACCAGCATAAAACTAATTAAAATCACCCAGGGAAAAATGGGAGGAGTACAAGATCAAAAAATGGAGGCAGTCACTAACCTCACATGTATGCAATACATAAGAGACAAGAGATTTTGATCAGCACATGCCATCTTGCCACAGCTGACAGTGACATGCCACACCCCTCCTACCTCTTTGCCCAGCTTCTGGTGTAGAAACAGGAGAAGTTGTTACACATAATACAATTCAAGCATATCCATTTTGCAGCCGAATAAACAGAGTCCACTGGGGGCAAAATATTTTTGTTGTGCCGTTTGTCATAATAACTCAGCGGATCTGGCATTATACCTTTAACTAGGGCATAGTTTAATGACAAATCCACTAAAAGTTGTAATATTATTTTATTTCAAAATATCATAATGCCTTTAATCATTTAGCGCACGGATTTAATAATTTATCTTTAGCTAACAGAGCCATCTGCTGACAACCCCTGCATTTTTAGAATGCTATGAAAAGGTGCAATAAAAAATTGATCATGCTTTTAGAAAGGCAGAACATGTTTTCAGTATGATGGTAGTAGGAGTGTTAAGCACTATCACAGGGAATTAAAGTCATCCTCACCTTGTAGCTTTGCAGGTAGAACAGATAACTCGCAGTAACTTCCTACTGAGTTACATAGCTCGTCTGAGCTTCAGAATTTAAATTGTTCCACGAGAAGCCATTTTCAAGCCACATTCAAAATAAAAGCTTAAAGGGGTTGTCCGAGATCCCAACATTTTTTCAAAAACTCTGTCATACATTACCCCTTATACAGACAACCTAAATAAAGCATTATTTTTAAAAAAAATTCTACTTAACACATTTCTTCTTTGAATTCAGCACAGTTTGTTTACATGCAGTTCAGCTCTGGTTTGTTGATCTTTCCTTGTGATGAAACTTTTTTCACGTGCACGCTCATTGCAGGCTGCAATGAGCGTGCACGTACCTTCCAAGAGTTCATGTGAGCTGTCCTTGCTCCTCCCGCTGACCTCCTTCACTGCACTTGTCTTCTTGATGACATTCTTGAAGGATGATGAGCAAATGTTCTCCCCCCCATTATGTTTTTCACATTTATGTTTTATTTCTCTTTTCACCTCTTCGTGTCTACCCTAAGGGTATGTTCACACGCACTAATTACGGACATAATTCGGGCGTTTTTGCCCCGAATTACGTCCGAAAATAGCGCCTCAATAGCGTTGACAAACATCTGCCCATTGAAAGCAATGGGCAGACGTTTGTCTGTTCACACGAGGCGTATATTTATGCGCCGCTGTCAAATGACGGCGCGTAAATAGACGCCCGCGTCAAAGAAGTGACCTGTCACTTCTTTGGGCATAATTGGAGCCATTACTCATTGACTCCAATGAATAGCAGCGCCAATTACGCCCCTAATGGACGCGGCGTTCAAGCGCCTGCACATGCCGTTATGGCTGAAATTACGGTGATGTTTTCAGGCTGAAACATCCCCGTAATTTCAGCCGTTACGGACGCCCTCGTGTGAACATACCCTAACCCTTGTCCGCCCTCCTCTATCTCATGTCTCTCTCCACTAAGGCTATGTTCACACAGAGTTTTTTGGCAGGAACAATATCTGCCTCAAAATTCCGTCTTGAAGATTGCGGCAGATTTACCTCTCCCTGCACGCTGTTTTTTGCGTCGTTTTTCCCGGCGTTTTTTGTGCGCTGTTTGCGTTTTTCTTTGCCGATTTTTTTCGGGGCGTTGTTCGCTTACTTTATCTTGGCGTTTTTTGCTTGTTTGTTTGCGTCTTTTTTTGCGATGTTTTTGAATGTGTTTTCCGTTTCGTTTATCGTATCCTTTTTTTCGCGTCGTTTATCGTTTCTTTTTTTGCGTCGTTGTTGTCGGAAATTTTTTATGCGTTTTTCGTTGCGTCTTTCGTGTGGTTTTCCCCGTTTTTTTTCGCAGCCTTCTTTGCCTCTTTGTTTGCGGCTTTTTTCGCGTCATTTTCCACTATATTTTTTTCGTCGTTTTGCGTGTCGTTTATCATAGCCTTTTTTTCTACGCTTTTCGCGTATTTTTGGGGGGTTTTTTATTTCTGCGTTTTTCGTTGCGTCTTTCGTGGCGTTTTCCCTGTCGTTTTTCGTGGCGTTCTTTGCCTCTTTGTTTGCTGTTTTTTTCACGTTTTTTTTTTAATGTTTTTCCCCGCGTTTATCGTAGCCTTTTTGGCGTTGTTTTTTTATTGTTTTTTGCGGCGTTGTTTGCGGCTTTTTTTGCGTTCGTCCAGCCCCGTCTTATGCCTCATGCACACTTGCGTGTAAGATTGACGCCCGTGAGAAACGCATATGAAAACAGGCCAATTTAAAATAATGGGTCGCGTGTGCTGTGCGTGGTTTTCACAATCAGCACACGGGCGAGATTCACCCTGTTGAGAATGGGGCCTTAGGCACGATTTACACAAGCGTGAATCACGTCCGTGTGCTGTGCTTTGAAAAAACGCACAACACACGCGACCCATTTATTTCAATGGGGCCGTTGACACATGCGTGACTTTTCACGCAGCGAGAGTCCGCTGCGTGAAACATACTGCATGTCCTCTATTGGTGCGTTATCCTGCACCTACACTCACATTGAAGTCAATGCATGCGTGAAAACCACGCACCGCACACACGTGTTTGGTGCGTGATTTACACAATTTGTTAGATGAAAAAAATGTGCTGGCTTTGTGAGTGCGTGAATAACACATGACAATCGAAAAGCACACTGATGCATAAGGGCGGATTTACACGAGCGTGTGCGTTTTGCGCACGCAAATACAGTGGCGTTTTGCGTGCACAAAATGCACTTGACAGCTCCGTGTCATGTTCATATGGTGCGCAGCTGCGTGCTTTCCGCGCAGCCACCATCATTATGACACTACGTTTGGATGTTTGTAAACAGAAAAGCATGTGGTGCTTTCCTGTTTACATTCATACTTTTTACTGCTGTTGCGCGAATCACGCACGTCCCACGGAAGTGCTTCTGTGTGGTGCGCGTGATTTTTACGCACCCATTGACTTCAATGGGTGCGTGATGCTCGAAAAACGCAGAAATATAGAACATGTCGCGAGTTTTACGCAGCGTACTTACGCTGGGCAAAACTCACGGACAGTCTGCATGCCCCCGTAGACTTGCATAGGTCCGTGCGACCCGCGTGAAAACCACGCGGGTTGCACGGACGTATAGCACGTTCGTGTAAATCCGCCGTAACGCACACACAGACATGATTGACGCAAGTTTTTCACGCGTGTAAAATACACACGCTCGTGTGCATGAAGCCTTACTAATGGACGCTGTTAGACAGTAATGAACTAGTAATACATTTTAAAATAAATGAGGACATAGAAAAAATATTGTAATGAAATAACACACACAACACTGGTTAACGATTTTATTAAAAATAAAAAAGGGTGTCATTGAAGTAGTCCTTGAACTGTAAAAAACACATAACTAAGAAAAAAAAAGTGATGCTTAGATACACTGCTCATGTGTGATACTGTCTGTTTGACCATGTATCTAAGCCTACCACAAGGTAGCCTTAGATACATTACCCAAGCAGACAGTGTCACACATGGGCCATGTATCTAAGAATACATGTTAGGCTTAGATACAGGGCCCCAAAACACAAATCTTATACAGGAATAAAAAGAATGTCATCTGGGGTCCTGTATCTAAGCATACATTGTGTTAGGCTTAGATACAGGCTCCATGTGTGACAATTTTTTTTAGCCACTGTATCTAAGCCTAACAATGTAGGCTTAGATACAGGACCCCAGAAGATCTTTTACAGTTTAATATTATACGCTCTGCTCCGGGACTCCTGACATCGTAGCAGAGCCTATAATAGCGTAGTGCGGCTCCTCCTTGGGCCTGCTCGGTGCTACGGCGCAACGGTGTCCCGCGGGCCGCAGATAACAGCCTCAAGGGCTGCATGCGACCCGTGTACTGCATCGAGTTGTCTGATCCCCTATCAAAGCCTACTATGTGTAGGCTTTGATAGGGGAAGAACTAAAAGTACAGAGGTCACTGTACCTCTCTAGTCCGCGGGTGCCGTCCCTCTTCACTTTTTTCACTGTGAACACGCATAGGCGCGCTCACAGTGAAAAAAAGCTGCATAGGCTGGGCGGGCACCCGCAGAAACGACACATCTCCAGTGACGTGTCGTGTCCCATCCGAGGTCTCGCTGGGGCGAGACCATGTGATCGGGACACGACACGACAGTGGAGGAGGAAGAAAACGTGACGTCAGAAGACATGTGATCGGCAGAAAAGAGCTGCCAGAACGGAGAACAGAAGCAAGATTGCACAGGTAAGTATATTAGGGAATAGTTAATGTGTGTATTGTGTGTTTAACTTTTAAATAAAAATATATCTCGGACAACCCCTTTAATACTGCATTTCCCCTTTGGGTATACAATAAAGCAAATCTGTCAAATACAATAAAATTACAACAGGAGCCAGAAGCATTGCTTATGGTAGGAATGGCTTAAGAGTCCTATATTAATAACTTCAAAATAGGCATATTATTCTTCCTAAGTCTTACATTGGGCTGTTAGTTATAATAAAATGTTGTGAGTAATAAAATATAATTATACGATTAAATAATAATAATAATATCAATGTGAAAGCTATTAAATATTGACAAAGATGGACTGGTCAATTGTAGCATATTTTATTGGGGCTTTAATATATGTGACATTTACCCATAATTCTCTTCTTGCAGCTATGCTTATATGATGTGCAAGAATTTAGAATTAGTTAAACAGTCAAAATGTGGATACCAACAAAAAAGTATTAGTCATAACCCTACTGGAGTCGCCCCTTGTCCGAATTTGGAGTTGACTTCTACTCAATCTGAAGGCTGGGTTCACACGACCTATTTTCAGACGTAAACGAGGCGTATTATGCCTCGTTTTACGTCTGAAAATAAGGCTACAATACGTCGGCAAACATCTGCCCATTCATTTGAATGGGTTTGCCGACGTACTGTGCAGACAACCTGTCATTTACGCGTCGTCGTTTGACAGCTATCAAAAACGACGACGCGTAAAAATACAGCCTCGTCAAAAGAAGTGCAGGACACTTCTTTCAGAGGTAATTTGAGCCGTTCTTCATTGAACTCAATGAAGCGCTGCTCAAAATTTACGGCTGTCAGAGAAGCCTCGCAAAATGCAAGGAGGAGCAATTACGTCTGAAACGAGGCAGCTGTTTTCTCCTGAAAACAGTCTGTCATTTCAGACGTAAAAGCCTGCTACCGTATGCACATACCCTAACATTTGGATCTATAATAACCTGCAGAAAGCACAAGAAAATCAGACATGAACTTTAAAGGGGTTTTCCCATGAAGGACATTTCTGACATATCCACAGGATATGTCATAAATGTCAGATAGATGCGTTTCCCAGCTCCGGAACCCACACCTATCTCTAGAATGGGGCCCCCTAAACCCCGTTCTGCCACTCTGTGTTGCGACAGAAGCAGGTGAATTCCGACCATGACTTAGGAAACAGTAAGTCCCATAGAACTGAATGGTAGTTACGAAAACAGCGTAGCTCGCATGCTACGCTGCTTCCGTAACTGCCATTCACTATGATGGACTTACAAAAACAGCGTAGCTCAGCCAGCTACGCTGTTTTCGTAAATCCTGACCATACAACCAGGAAGTTTCCGGGAGGCAGCAATAGAGGAACAAGGTAGAATTAGGGGGCCCCGTTCTAGAGATAGGTGCGGGTCCCAGAGGTGGAACCCGCATCTATCTGACATTTATAAAATATGTCAAAAATATCCCTCATGGGAAAACACCTTTAAGGCTTCGATCACATCTGCATCAGCGCTCCATTGCGGCGTTCCATCTGAGCTTTTCCTCAGGGAAACCCATGAACGGAGCCCTGACCATAGGTTTCTGTTTGCATCACCATTGATTTCAATGGTAACGGATCCAGTGCAAATGGTTTCCGTTTGTCTCCGTTGTGCAAGGGTTCCGTCGTTTTTAGGGAAGCAATACCGTAGTCGGCTACAGTAAGGGGTGGGATTCAAATTTTGAACAACAGGTTCCCTGTTTTTCGGATGAAGACATGTGGGGGGGATGGGTTCACAGTGTTTTGCGTTGTATCGTGCCATTGAAAATGATTCTAAATATAAAATAAAACAATTATGCTATTCCAAATACCCCCTACATTAAAGTGGACTCTAAATAAAGAAATTCCCTGTCCAGAATGCTTTAGTGTGGATTGCCACACTATTTATATAATTACATAAGCGTACAGACCTACCCACACATTATATTAAACTCATCCATTACGTATAGGCCTATATGCGCACATTCAATATCCTAAGCGTGCTCATCCCATTTAGTTAGGCTGTGCACATTAGAAGATTGGAGGACAGTGCGGCGTGCGCAGTAAGCCACGTCAACTCTACCGGCTATTGCACAGATATGGTGCCAGGAGCAAGCTCAGTACATATATACAGCCCCAGAACAAAACTCAGTACATATATACAGCACCTGTGATGCCGGGGGTAGGGAAACAGACAAGTGAGCCCTAATCTACCCGCCACTCTGTCCCTGCCTACTTGCAACGACCCGCCCTAGGCGACGGGGTACAACTGGGCGACGGTCCCTACGCTCAATAAGTGCACGACAGACAACAGACAAGGGTACACAGAAGCTAAGGGAAACGGGGCAGTTGCCCACGGCAAGACCGTGAGCAACAAGAGTAGTGAACGAGCCGAGTCAAACCAGGAGTGTACGAGGTACCAAACGCAGAGCAGGAGAGTAGTGAACAAGCCGAGTCAAACCAGGAGTGTACGAGGTACCAAACGCAGAGCAGGAGAGTAGTCAGTAAGCCGGGGTCAAAATGAAGCAAGGACAAATAGTACAAGAAGCTGCAGCAGGGCCAGGAAACCAAGAGAGAAGAATCACAAGCAAGGAGGAACAGGAAAGGCAGGTATAAATAGACAGAGGGCGGGAGCTAGCTCCGTCTGGCCAGGCTGTGATAGGTTCTCCCACTCCTAAGCCTGCCACCCTGAGTGGTGGAAGATGGAGTCAGTCTCACAGACATAGAAGCAGGTGCAGACTGATTACCTATGGTCGTTGACACAGAAGGTGTGCCTGGCAGATCCTTTACAGGCATACAGTATGGTGGCATCTGTGTGGGCATTATACTGTATGGGGCAACTATGGAGACATTATGCCATATGGGGCAGCTATGGGACATTATACTGTATGGTGTATTTGTGTGGGCATTATACTGTGTGGGGGCATCTGTGTGGGCATTGTACAGTATGGGGGCATCTGTGTGGGCATTATACTATATGGGGGTATCTGTGTTGGCTTTATACTGTATGGGGGCATTATACTATATGGGGGCAGCTATGGGGGCATTATACTGTGTGGGGGCAGCTACTTGGCATTTTACTGTGTGGAAGGCACTATGGGGTATTATACTGTGTGGGAGCAGCTATAGGGGAATTATACTGTGTGTGGAGTTAGTGGGGGCATTATACTATGGGGAGGCGCTATGGGAGCATGATACTGTGTGGGTTGAACCAGGTGTGTATGGGAGCGGATTGGGTAAGGTTAGAGGTGTGGCTTACATTTTTAAAAAAATTGCTGTGCTGTGCTATGCGCACCGCATTGGTTATCCCTCTTTTCGATGCATAAAAGTTGGGAGGTATGATAGTTCTACCTGCATCAAACAGGGAGCATTAGGACACATTCAGACGTGGCGGAATTGCTGTTGAATTCCGCTGCGGACAGTCCGAAGTGGAGTTCTGCAGCAGCCGTTTTTTACATTGGTTTCTACTTCTACTCTTCTTTAGGAAACTTAGTTCAGACGTTGCGGAAAATAACTGTGCGAAAATTAGGCTGCGGTGCTGAATTTTCCCTCCGCAGCATGCTCATTACATTGCGGAGAAGAAGCGGAATTTCACTGCGGATTTCAGCCTTTGCAATGCAAGAACTGAAATCTGTGGCAAGTCCACTGTGATATCTGCAACGTCTGAATTACCTGTCAAATATGCAAATGTTGGTGCAAACTCGTTGCGTAATTGCCCCGAATCTGCACCAACATTTGTAGCGGAAAAATTCTGCCACGTCTGAACATGGCATTATACTTCGAATAGTATAGACTGGCACTGCCTTCCTATATGTGGGCACTATATACCTGGAAATGCAGGATTGATGTAAGCTCATATAGACTGTCATTAATCTGCTTACTGTATCTGTGCAAGGGGCTGTATGGAGAAAATTAACAGTGGTCATAATTGTGTACATTGGCAGCCCCTATACTTGTTACCACTATGCAAGGGATGCATTTGTGAACAGCTCAGTGGTAATGGAGGGTAAGGGTATGTTCACACGCTTACTAAAAAGCGCCTGAGCTGTTTTCAAGGGTATGTTCACACGGCCTATTTTCAACAGTTTTTTGGGTCGTAAATGCCCAAAAAACTGTGAAAAATCGAAAGCAGAACACCCCAAGAAGTAACCTGCACTTCTTTTACGCGGCCATCTTTCAAAACGACCCGTCGGAACAGAACGCCGTTTTTCCCATTGAAATCAATGTGCAGATATTTGGAGGCGTTCTGCTTCCAATATTTCGGCCGTTTTTCGGGCGTTTACGGCCCGAAAAATGGCTGAAAATAGGCCGTGTGAACATACCCTTTCAGATTGTGCATATCACTAATTGTTTCAATCTAGCTTTTCTTCATGTATTGATGCAGCAGAGCTAAGTTTGTCATTTGGCATATTTTTTGTGCTGCAAGTAAACCTATTGCATTATCCTAACTCGGCAAGTTATCACAATGCACAAACATGCAGCCACAAATTTAAGCTCTGCTACATCTGTGCATACAGTTAGTTAATAATCCAGGGCATTTATGTATGAGCTCATATGAGCATAAATGTCCTCTACCTGCCTCCCTGCACTTTTCTCCAGGCATATCAGGCGGATTTTTATTACTTATCAAGGCTCTTGGTTGTGTGTCTTCTGTTCTCACATGTTGTTCCTTTCTTATATCTATTCACTGGCGTAGCTATAGGGGTCGCAGCGGTCGCAATTGCGACCGGGCCCCGAAGCCAGGGGGGCCCACGGCCCCCCGCACCACATCAATAAAAAGTTACTATAGTAACTCGGGCCGCGGGCCCCTGTTACTATAGTAACATACTTTACTTACCTTCCTGGTTCCGGATCGCAGCGGAGGTCCTGACGTCAGGCGCTGTGCGCAGCGCATGACGTCACAGCGCTATGCCGCCGCGCACAGCATCGAGACTACAGAACTCCCGCCGCGGCCGAAGAGGAAGGTAAGATAGCCCTGACTGGCGGGGTCCGACTCCCGGGACCCGCCAATCAGCTGTTTTGAAGGGGCCGCAGCACTCGTACGAGAGCTGCTCCCCTTCATTCCTGTCACTTCATTCCGGTCACACTGTGAATCGGTTTCGGCGATTCACAGTGTGGGCGAGTAGTGAAATGAAGGGGAAGCAGCTCTCGTACGAGTGCTGAGGCCCCTTCAAAACAGCTTATTTGCGGGTCCCGGGCGACACATCAGCTATTGATGGCCTATCCTGAGGATAGGCCATCAATGTTTAGGGACTGCACAACCCCTAAGCCTACGATGTAGCAGGCTTAGGGGGCCCATGAGACAGGATCACAGATTGTGTGATGCTGTCTGCTGGGCCCTGTATCTAAGCCAATCACATGGTAGGCTTAGATACATGGCCCATGCGTGATCCTGTCTGCTGGGCCCTGTATCTAAGCCTACCACACTGTAGGTTTAGATACAGGGCCCCAGCACACAGTAATCTTATACTGTATAAGATTACTGTCTGCTGGACCCTGTATCTAAGCCTACCTTGTGGTAGGCTTAGATACAGGGTCCCACAGACAGTATCACACATGGGCCCTGTATCTAAGCCTTAGGGTATGTGCACAGACACTAATTACGTCCGTAAGTGACGGATGTATTTCGGCCGCAAGTACCGGACCGAACACACTGCAGGGAGCCGGGCTCCTAGCATCATACTTATGTACGACGCTAGGAGTCCCTGCCTCGCTGTGGGACAACTGTCCCATACTGTAAACATTTTTTCTATGTCTTTGTGGTTTTTTTTAAACTATATTACTACCGCCTTAGTAATGGCCGCCGGCTGATTGACAGCATCCATTGCTAAGGCAGGGCTTAGTGTTAGCCGGTGCAGAGGCTAACACTAACCCCCTTTATTACCCCGGTACCCACCGCCACCAGGGGTGCTGGGAAGAGCCGGGTACGATCCAGTACCTGACCATCTGTAGTGATGGTCGGCCACTGGGGTGGCCGCAGGCTGGTATTATCAGGAGGGGAAAGGCCAGATACAGTGGCCCTTCCTACCCTGGTGATGCTAGGCTGCTGCTGCTTTATTGTATCTGGCTGGTTATGAAAATGGGGGGGACGCCACGTCATTTAAAAAATAATTGGAAAGAACGATGTCGGGTCCCCCCCAATTTTCATAACCAGCCAGATACAATACAGCAGCAGCAGGCAGCATTACAAGGGTGGGAAGGGCCACTGTTTTTGGCCTTCCCCAGCCTAATACTACCAGCCTGCGGCCACCCCGGTGCCTGCCCGTCACTACAGCTGGTCGGGTACTGGTTTGTACCCGGCTCTTCCCAGTACCCCTGGTGGCGGTGGGTACCGGGGTAATAATGGGGGTTAGTGTAGCCTCTGCACCTTCTAACATTAAGCCCCGCCTTAGTAATGGAGGTTGTCAATCAGCCAGCGGCCATTACTAAGGCGGTGATAATAAAGTTTAAAAAGATACAAGCACATAGAAATTTTTTTTATTGAAATAAAAACACAACCCTCATTAACCATTTTATTGAGAATAAAAAAAACGCCGTCATTGAAGTCCTCGTATCCGAAGTCCAACAACCGAACCTGTAAAAAAAACACAAACACACAAAAATAATCAGTAACACATAAAGAAGCAAAATTATTATTCTTACCTATCCTGGGTCCAGCGCTGGAGCCGCAATGTCAGCGAGCTGGGCCCTGTATCTAATCCTATCATGTGTGATACAGTCTGCTGAGCTGTGTATCTAATCCAATCATGTATGATACTGTGCTGGGCCCTATATCTAATCCGATCATGTGTGATACTGTCTGCTGAGCCACTGTATCTAATCCTATCATGTGTGATACTGTCTGCTGAGCCACTGTATCTAATCCTATAATGTGTGGTACTGTCTGCTGAGCCACTGTATCTAATCCTATCATGTGTGATACTGTCTGCTGAGCCACTGTATCTAATCCTATCATGTGTGGTACTGTCTGCTGAGCCACTGTATCTAATCCTATCATGTGTGGTACTGTCTGCTGAGCCACTGTATCTAATCCTATCATGTGTGATACTGTCTGCTGGGCCACTGTATCTAATCCTATCATGTGTGATACTGTCTGCTGAGCTGTGTATCTAATCCTATCATGTGTGATACTGCCTTCTGAGCCACTGTATCTAATCCTATCATGTGTGATACTGTCTGCTCAGCCACTGTATCTAATCCTATCCATAGTTTATAGGGTCGTAGTGCTATAGATATGCTATGCTGTCTCCTATACACACACTTTTTTTGGGGGCGGACACATATGTATTGGGGCTATTTCCCTGACATTTTAAGCCCTGAGGGTATGTTCACACGGCAGCGTCCGTTGCGGCTGAAATTACTGTGCTGTTTTCAGGAGAAAACAGCACCGTAATTTCAGCCGTAATGGCATGTGCAGGCGTCTTTTGCTGCGTCCACTACGGAAGTAATTGAAGCTGGTTTTCCATGGAGTCCATGGAAAACGGCTCCATTTACATCTGAAGAAGTGACAGGCAGTTTTTTACGCGTCGCCTTTCGACAGCGGCGCGTAAAAAAAAATGACCATCGGCACAGAACATCGTAAGACCCATTCAAATGAATGGGCAGATGTTTTCCGACGCTTTTGAGCCGCATTTTCGGATGTAATTCAATGCTAAAACGCCCGAATTACGTCCGTAAATAGTGTGTGTGTGAACCCAGCCTTAGTGACGCCCCGGCTGCTAGTGCTGCATTGTTGGGTCACTTAGGAGACCCAGCGATGCAGCTGAAAGCGGACCGTCGGCCATGAGAAGTTTGCGGGGTGGGGGGGGGGGGGCCCCAGTAAGAATTTTTGCATCGGGGCCCATGAGCCTCTAGCTACGCCCCTGTATCTATTACAAACTTCTACCTACATCTTCAGTGCTTCATGCCAGTCTCCAGGGTGCACAATATCTCTCTCATTGGATATAATGTAAAACTTCTCTTTCTCTCTCCCTGGAAGCAGAACCTTTGTCACATGTCGCAAAGGTCCTGCATCCTGCAATTTATGTATAAGGGCTTGTGGACACGTAGCGGAATTGCTGCGTATTTTCCGTCCGGAATTGCGGAAAACAGTAGCAGCAAAGTGGTGAGATTTAAGAAATCTCATCCACACGCTGCGTAAAGATTCCGACCAGAAATTCACCTGCGGTTCGTATTTTTCCTACCGCAGCAAGTCAATTCCTGCTGCGGAAAGTGCACTGAATTGCTGCGTTTTTCAGAGGAGATGTCACCATCTCCCAGCATTAAGAAAAACGTAGCAAACTACGCACCATTTTCTGCAGTAAAAAAACGCAGGAAATAGTGCGTTATTTCCGCAGCGGAATGTCTGCTAATTTCAACGGAATTGCTGCAGAAATTTTCTGCAGCAATTCCATTACGTGTGAACAAGCCCTAACTGTGTCAGAAACAACAAATTTCTGCACAAATAACAGCACAAAGTCAATAAGATTTTGCCCCAATTTTGCACAAATCGCGTATCGCATAAATTCCTAGGGACACCTGAGATAGTGGGAGAACGAGGCCTAGAGCAGGTGCTCCAGGAGAGCCAACGATTATCCAGCCATGCTTGGGGAGTCTGTGTATTACATGGTCGAGTATATATTTGAATGCCCAGCATGTAAGGCTGGGTTCACACGACCTATTTTCAGGCGTAAACGAGGCGTATTATGCCTCGTTTTACGCCTGAAAATAGCGCTACAATACGTCGGCAAACATCTGCCCATTCATTTGAATGGGTTTGCCGACGTATTGTGCAGACGACCTGTAATTTACGCGTCGTCGTTTGACAGCTGTCAAACGACGACGCGTAAATGGACTGCCTTGAACTCAATGAAGCACAGCTCAAGATTTACGAGCGTCTCAGATGGGTCGCAAAATGCGAGGAGGAGCATTTACGTGTGAAACGAGGCAGCTGTTAACAGTCTGTCTTTTCACACGTAAATGCCTCTCATCGTGTGAACATACCCTAATACTACATTTCCTCCTACAACCAGTCATAGCTTTACCCGATAATAACAGCCAATTGTCATGGGCTTCTGAAGCTAGATCCGCGGCGATCATCAGCTTCAATTTGTTTTAACTAGACAACCCTCTTAATGAATTATGTAATATCTCTTCTTGTCAATTCTGTTCCTTCTACGAAAGCTTATCCCTTGTCAGAAAGTACTGACTATAAGAAAAAAGGGAACGACCTCTAAAATGTAAAAAATCACCACAGAAACCAGAATAATATCAATTGAATAACAGATTCAGTATTACATCTCAACAGTCCGCAGTCAGCATATTTATGATTAAAGATAGATGACAAAAGTGTTCATCACAAATGGTATGTACATAATAAATATCATTATTACAAAGTGCATATTCTGCATTTCTCTGACAATCGCACAACTTGATATTATTTATATAATGATACATAAAACTCGTCCATTTTATACGCTTAAGTGGAATTGTGAAAATACAAAATCTGAAATACAGTTGTAGTCAGATAAACAATAATGCCATATAAACTACATCAATAGTAAAATATAGAGTTTAGCATAGAGCACATTTTAATCACATTTATTTATACAGCATAAAATATTATAAAGAGTGTTATGCAGTAAAACTCCATTCATGGTTCACATGATACTCCACAATTCAGCATAGACAAGTGTCTAATCTATAATGGAGGCATATGAGCAAGCAGAGGGACATTATATACTGTAGGACATGTGGCAGCATTAGAGTGAAACCCTGTTCACACGGCGGATTTTGCGTGGTGGGTCCGGCTGACAAATCGGCCGCGGAATTATTCCTGTCGTCGGCAGGAAGATTCCTCCACCCATTGAGTTCAATAGGAGGTTCGGGTGGAATCCGCCCGAAGATCGAGCAGAACGCATTTTTTTTCCGCTAGCTGAAAAAATCAGCTAGCAGGAAAAGAAGCGTCTGACTCCCATTAAAATGAATGGGAGGCGGAATCCGCGGTGGATTCTGACACAAAAATTCCACCCTGTGAACAGGGCCTCACATGGACATCAAAATACTGACTACACTTCAGGGACGTACCAAAAATATTTAAAATATGGTATGAAATTGAAACACAAAGGGGGGGAGTTGTTAACTTTTTGACACCATTTTTCTTAGAAAAGTCGCAAAAGCATGAAAAGTAGCAGTCTGCGCAATTTTTTTTTAGACTTTGATGCATGCCACTTTTCCGAAAAGTGGGGTGACTTGACGAAAGGGGTTAGAACAAATTTACTATAACTTACAACGGAAACTAGCGGAAATTTTAGCGGAAATCTATGCCAGCTCTTACCATTTTTCTTTTTAGGCACATGGACAGCCAGAGATGTGTCTAATTTTATGAGAGCCAGTATAAATAAATCTTCCCAAATGTGTGTATTAGAAAGTTCTTTCCTGGAGGGGAGTGGACTGGACGTGCATGGAGGAAGTCGCACAGTAGCTGAGCTCCCGGTCTGAGAGCCAAAAGCGGATAAACTAATCCCTGTACCTGCTCCTCTTCCAGTGGACCGGATCTCCTGACTGCTCCGGTTGTTCAGGGCTCCGGTTAGTGCTTGCTCCGGGACGTTTGGGACTAGTGGGAGTGGCTATCACTATTTAATGCACCCTCCTTCTGCAGCATTTTTTGACCTGTCTGCGTCCTGCTGGGAACGGGTTTTCACCCACCCACTTAGTAAGTATGGCCTTTTTTGTGGTTTTGAAGTTATCTATGTCCCATTTTTTTCTGCTGCTGTTTTTAAATTAGGAACGAAAAGTTTTAGTTAGGGACTCGCAAGGCACTGGAGACCCTTGACGTTGGGTTGCGAGCTTTGCGTATTTTGGCCAAAATAACAACTAATACCCCATGTTTCATGGATATTTTTACTATGTATACTTTTTTTCAGGACACGGCCAGGTCTTATATGCTGGGAGGGCATGATGTGCTGGTGTTTGGTTTGGCATGGAGAGCAGCCCGCCTTATCTAACTGTAGCGGCGTTACAAATAGGCTGTGATCCAGCAAGATATGCTATGCCTGACAACCAGCACATTATCCCTCCATGTATTACACATAGTATTGACACCCCATGTACTATTCACAGTACTGATCCCTATTCATCACACTCATTTATTTTTTATTACATTATCACACAGTTCTGACACTTCCATACATACACATTTTTTACCATACATTCACACACTAGCACTACACTAACACTGACACTCATTTATCGCACACTTGTGAGCACTTAGTTCGCCACTCCCCTCAAGACTAGTGGGAGTGGCTATCACTATTTAATGCACCCTCCTTCTGCAGCATTTTTTGACCTGTCTTCGTCCTGCTGGGAACGGGTTTTCACCCACCTACCTAGTAAGTATGGCCTTTTTTGTGGTTTTGAAGTTATCTATGTCCCATTTTTTTCTGCTGGTGACGTTTGGGGTGTGCAGCATTTACCTCGTGTGCAGCATTTACCTCTGGGTCGTCTACAGCGGCTTGGCGCAGATCCCTGGACTCGGGAAGTGTGAGGTGCGGTCCTGGTGCCTCCTGTGGGTGCCTGCCGGCAGCTTCTTGTGGCGAGGTGCCCTAGGTGAAGCAATCTGCTCACATCTTCTGGCGCCATTACAGCTATCCCTCCTCCGGCAGCCATCTTGAAAACCGGAATCTCTGTCCAGCATGCTGCAGCATTGTATAGAGCAGCATATGAGGAGCACAGACCACTATAGGACCTGCTTCTGAATAACCCTCGCTGGTGGCCATAGGGGTGGAAAGGAGCAGCTGCTTTAAAGGTACTTGCGTTTTCCTTGTCTTTCTGTGTGGAGACCTTACTGACTTTCTGCCATATTGTCAATCAGTGTATTCCCCCTTGCCAAAATGGGTCCAAGCCGGCTAAACTTACTGAGTTTTTTTACTAATTCTTCATCTCACCAATCGGTGGTGAACCGACGTATTTCCCTTCCTCCATCTTCGCCCTTTCCATCTTCTAGGCCTGCATCTGTGGAAAATGACATGCAAGATGGAATCTCAACCTGTTTCTGAAACCACGATTAAGAGACTTTTAAATTCGTTGAGGGATTCGATTCAATCGGATATACGACAATTCATCGGTGATTTACCGTCCGATATACAAGTAATCGCCTCGAGAACCGATCACATGGAACATAAGTTGGAAGAATTTGTAAAGTCACACAATTCGCTCATGATGCGAACTCCACTTTGGAGGAAGAGGTAACTAAACTTTCTAATAAAGTTTTGGATCTAGAGGATAGATACAGAAGAAATAATGTCCGCATCAGAGGCATACCTGAGTCGGTCACACCAGATCTTTTATCTCAATATCTTACGGACCTGATGACTAGAGATGAGCGAACTTATCAAAAGTTCGATTCGGCTAGTTCGCCGAATTTCACAAAAAAGTTCGGTTCGGACCGAACTAGTTCTGACCGAACCTGTCACTTCCGTGCGCCGAGCATGCTACTGTCCGGGGTGCTGATAGAGTTAATGGGCTGCACTAACTCTTTCAGCAACCTTCACAGTACATGCTCGGCGCGCGGAAAATACAATTTAAATGTAATAAAAAAATAAAAATTATACGTTCGTACTTACTTTCCTCCTGTCCGGCCTCCAGCGATGACGTTTAATCCCTTTCGCCGCTGCAGCCAATCACAGGCTGTAGTGGCTGTCACGCACGTCAGGATGACGCTTCATCCCACGTGACCGCCTCTGCAGCCAATCACAGGCTGCAGCGGCGACATGGATGAAACGTCATCGCTGGAGGCCGGACAGGAGGAAAGTAAGTATGAACGTATTATTATTTTTTTTTGGCATGTATGTATGTATGTATGTTGGCATGTATGTATGTTGTCATGTATGTATGTATGTATATCTGTGCATGTATGTTGGCATGTATGTATATATGTGCATGTTTGTATGTATATTTGCATGTATATATTTGCATGTATGTTTGCATGTGTGTATGTTTGCATGTATGTATTTTTGCATGTATGTTGTCATGTATGTATGTATGTATGTATGTATGTTGTCATGTGTGTATGTATATTTGTATGTATGTTTGCATGAATGTATGTATGTATGTTTGCATGTATGTGTGTTTGCATGAATGTATGTTTGCATGTATGTATGTATGCATGTTTGTATGTATATTTGCATGTGTGTATATATATATATGTATGTATGTTGTCATGTATGTATGTATGTATGTTATCATGTATGTATATATGTGCATGTATGTTGGCATGTATGTATATATGTGCATGTGTGTATGTATGTATATTTGCATGTATATATTTGCATGTATGTATGTTGTCATGTATGTATGTATGTATGTATATATGTGCATGTATGTTTGCATGTATGTTGGCATGTATGTATACATGTGCATGTTTGTATGTATATTTGCATGTATATATGTTTGCATGTATGTATGTATGTATGTTTGCATGTATGTATGTTGTCATGTATGTTTGTATGTATGTTGTCATGTATGTATGTATATATGTGCATGTATGTATGTTTGCATGTTTTTATTTTTGCATGTATGTTTGCATGTATGTTTATATATATATGTGCATGTATGTAATTATGTTTGCATGTATTTATGTTTGCATGTATATTTGTGCATGCTTGTATATATGTATGTATGTATCTTTGCATGTTTGTTTGTATGTATGTATGTTTTCATGTGTGTGTGTATGCATGTATGTATGATAGTTTGCATGTATATGTGTGTATGTTTGCATGTATGTATATTTGCATGTATATATGTGCATGCTTGTATGTATGTTTGTATATATGTATGTATGGCCATGTATGATACTGTCTGCTGGCGCCCTGTATCTAAGTCAACTTCGCGGCAGGCTTCTATACATGGTATAACAGTCAGTATCACACATTAAACTGAATCTAAGCCTACGACATGTTTTATTTCATATTTTTTTTATTTTTTACAGGTTTGGTGTTTGGACTACGTCGGTTTCGAGGACTACTTAGATTACGTTTTTTTTTTCTACAATAAAATGGTTAATGAGGGTTGTGTTGGGGGTGCTTTATTTCAATAAAATATTTTATCTATGTCTTTGTCTTTTCTTTTCAAATTTTATTACTACCACTTTAGTAATGGCCGCTGTCTGAGTGACAACATCCATTACTAAGGCGAGGCTTAGTGTTAGCCGGTGCAGAGGCTAACACTAACCACCATTATTACCCCGGTACCCACCACCACCAGGGGTGCCGGGAAGAGCCAGGTACGATCCAGTACCCGACCATCTGTTGTGATGGTCGGGCTCTGGGGCGGCCGCAGGCTGGTATTATGAGGCTGGGAAGGGTCAAAAACAGTGGACCTTCCCACCCTTGTAATGCTAGGCTGCTGCTGCTGTGTTGTATCTGGCTGGTTATAAAAGTGGGGGGGACCCCACGTCATTTTTTTTTAATTATTTATTTAAATTTTTTTTTTAAAAAGACATGGGGTTCCACCCAATTTATCATAACCAGCCACATACAACACAGTGTTATTAGCCTGGGAATGGACAAAACCAGTGGCCCTTCCCACCAATTGTAATGCCAGACTGCTGCGGCCTTGCATATGGCTGGTTATTAAAAATGTGGGGGACACGTCTATTGCTAAATTTGTTAAATTAAAAAAAAAAAACGACGTGGTGGTCCCCCCCATTTTTATAACCAGCCTGATACAACACAGCAGCAGCAGCCTAGCATTACAAGGGTGGGAAGGTCCACTGATTTTGGCCCTTCCCAGCCTCATAATACCAGCCTACGGCCGCCCCAGTACCCGACCATCACAACAGATGGTCGGGTACTGGATCGTACCAGGCTCTTCCCGGCACCCCTGGTGGTGGTGGGTACCGGGGTAATAATGGGTGGTTAGTGCTAGCCTCTGCACCGGCTAACACTAAGTACCGCCTTAATAATGGACGCTGTCAATCAGCCAACTGCCATTATCTAGGCACTAATAAAGTTTAAAAAAAACCACAAAGACAATTCTTTTTTTATTGAAATAAGAAATCCCCAACAAAACCCTCGTTAACCATTTTATTAAAATTTGAAAAAACGTAGATCTACGCAGTAGTCCAACGAATCGAAGATGTAGTCCAATCGGTACATCAAAATCTGCAACAACATAAAAAAACTGTTATCAATGTGAACAATAACAATACTTCTCACCTACACACATATATACACGCACACACATTATCTGCAGGGGGCTGGGTGGCATTATCTAGAGGGGGCTGGGTGGCATTACCTACCAGGAGGGCTGTGGCATTATCTACAGAGGGCTGTGTGTGGCAACAAATTTAAATGAAATTCATCCGATTTTAAAACGGATATGGAAAAAATCAACCGTCAAAATCGGCCGTTGAAAACGGCAACACGGCCCGGAACAGAATCGGAATGGATGCAAAACGGCCAGGAAAAACAGCCCAAAACGGCCATTTTTATCGGCCGACACTCGGACCCTTTCGTGTGAATAAAGCCTACCTCTACCGCTCTCCGATCTGGCAGCAATGTGGCACCTACAGGGGGGCTGTGTGTGGCACTATCTACAGGGGGCTATATCTGATGCTATGCACAGGGGGGGCTGTGTGTGGCGCTATCTACAGGGGGCTGTGTGTAGCGCTATCTACAGGGGATCTGTGTCTGATGCTATCTACAGGGGGCTGTATCTGACACTATCTACAGGGGGCTGTGTGTGGAGCTATCTACAGGGGGGGCTGTATCTGGAGCTATCTACAGGGGGGCTGTTTCTGGAGCTATCTACAGGGGGGCTGTATCTGGAGCTATTTACAGGGGGGCTGTGTGTGGCACTATCTACAGGGGGCTCTGTGTGGCACTATCTACAGGGGGGCTATGTGTGGAGCTATCTACAGGGGGCTGTATCTGGAGCTATCTACAGGGGGGCTGTGTCTGGCGCTATCTACAGGGGTGCTGTGTGTGGAGCTATCTACAGGGGGGCTGTGTGTGGAGCTATCTACAGGGGGGCTGTGTGTGGAGCTATCTACAGAGGGGCTGTGTCTGGCGCTATGTACAGGGGGGCTGTGTGTGGAGCAATCTACAGGGGGGCTCTGGTAGATGATTTTATCATTGACTGGTAGCAGAGTTACACAACTGGAAAAAAAAATTCCCATCATGTAACTCTACTACCTGTCAATTGAAAAGTCATCCACCACAGGGTCTGCCTCTTGATTTTCATTGTTCTCAGCCTTTCGGTTTGTCCTGCAGCTGCTGCCGCCGTGGTGAGCAAATGTTATACCCAAGATAGGAAAAGTAATATAAAGACGATATAACCTGATCCATAATATCTGTGATATCCAGACAGTCTAGAGATCCGCAGTGAGAATGTGTAGAAGGATCTGGCTGTGATTTGATGTGTTTATGCGGAATATTGGGCATGGTTAGGGGGTGTGGCATAAAAATGTCCCTCTTCCAAATTCAAAAGTTGGGAGGTATGGATAATGCCATTTTATACAAGTGGGGCTTTCCAGTAAAGCTCATAATCACAAAAAATGGCAGTCAACATGTTGGCCTCTCGCCAGACTCCGCAAAAGATCTTCTACACTCTTTGGGTTTCCTAGCATCACCTCCTCCGAGTCCTCACCATAGGAATCCTACCAGACCGGAATTGCTTTCACCATTGTGGTCAGACACAGTTAATAGGCTCAAACGGAGACTTCCTGACTAATGCTGGGGCTTCTGCTGTACGAATTGTCCATCAAAGGCTTTCTAAGTTCTCACCTGGACGCTACTCCTCCTTTCTGCAGTGCTTATAGCTTTAATCTAACTGACTCGCTGAACTTTTGTCTCTACACTCTTTTCCCTGAAAGAGGGAAGTTCCTGACTGGTAACTATGCTGTATAGCATATCGGTATTGGATGTTTTTTTTATGTTGTTTTTGTATTATGTTGGTTCTATTTTGCTGTGACACAATCTTAATTATTTTTTCCGTATGTCATAATGGGTCTCAAACTACTTTCTATCAATGCCCATATCTTGAACTCTCCTTTCAAAAGATCTCTGATTTGGAAAGCTTTCAATCTACTTGTGATATATTATGTGTTCAGGAGTCGCATTTATCTTCCAGCGATAGTTATCTATTTAAACATAAGAAGTTTCCTCATGTTTACTATGCCTCTAAAGATGTAAAAAAGGCGGGTGTAATTATCGCTGTGAAGGAGACGATTGCTTTTAAATGTATTTCTTCTTTTTCTGATCCGCAGGGTAGATATATAATTTTAATCTGTGAAATCGATAACCTCACATACACTTTGGTTTCTCTATATGCCCCTAATGTTAGACAAATTCCCTTCATTAAAAAAGTTCTGTCGAAAGCCAAATCTGTTTAGAAAGGGGGTTTAATACTGTGTGGTGACTTTAATGTAGTGGTGAATAAGGATATTGTCCGTTCTGTTGGGGGTAATAGATTGTCTCCTGACTTGAATTTCTGGGTAATGGAGCAAGAGCTGCATGACGTTTGGCGATATCATCATGTAGCCGAAAAGGATTACACGTTTTATTCTTCCCCGCATAAGATGTACTCTAGGATTGACTTATTTTTGGTGGATAGGGAGGTGTTATTAAATTCTGTTTCCTCTACAATAGGTTTGATAACCTGGTCAGATCATGCACCAATTGTACTGACGCTATCTGATCAATACATTGGCCCTCGTAACTCCTCTTGGAGATTAAATACTTTCCTTTTAAATTCCCCAGCACTCCAAGCCTCTATGGGACAGTCTTTGAAGGAATTTTTTGAGCTTAATGGTCCTGCGGCATCTTCTCCTGAACTCCTCTGGTGTACGCACAAAGCTTTTGTTAGTGGTTTGTTTATTCAAGCCGCTGCTGGAGCAAAAATGGATAGAAACAAAGAATTTGAATTTCTTATTGGTAGTATTCAGTCCTTGGAGTCTCAACTAAAACTTAATCCTTCATCTTCCCTGAGAAAAGAATTACGGAACTTTCGGGATAAATTGCGTAAACATCAGCTCTTCTTATTTGAGAGAACTTTGAAAAAACGAAAGTGGAACTTTTACGTCCAAGGGGATAGACCAAGTAAAATATTGGAGAAAAGAGTAAAACAACATATGGCAAGTCTGAAATTTCCTGGTTGTGAACTGCAGAGGACACACGCACTGGCGTAGCTATAGGGGTCGCAGCGGTCGCATTTGCACCACATCAATAAAAAGTTACTATAGTAACTCGGGCCGCGGGCCCCTGTTACTATAGTAACATACTTTACTTGCCTTCCTGGTTCCGGATCGCAGCGGAGGCCCTGACGTCAAGCGCTGTGCGCAGAGCATGACGTCACAGCGCTATGCGCCGCGCACAGCATCGAGACGACAGAACTCCCGCCGCGGCCGAAGAGGAAGGTAAGGTTAGCCCTGACTGGCGGGGTCCGACTCCCGGGACCCGCCAATCAGCTGTTTTGAAGGGGCCGCAGCACTCGTACGAGAGCTTCTCCCCTTCATTCCTGTCACTTCATTCCGGTCACACTGTGAACCCGTGTCGGCGATTCACAGTGTGAGCGAGTGGTGAAATGAAGGGGAAGCAGCTCTCGTACGAGTGCTGCGGCCCCTTCAAAACAGCTGATTTGCGGGTCCCGGGCGACACATCAGCTATTGATGGCCTATCCTGTGGATAGGCCATCAATGTTTAGGGACTGCACAACCCCTAAGCCTACGATGTATCAGGCTTAGGGGGCCCATGAGACAGGTTCACAGATTGTGTGATCCTGTCTGCTGGGCCCTGTATCTAAGCCAATCACATGCTAGGCTTAGATACATGGCCCATGCGTGATCCTGTCTGCTGGGCCCTGTATCTAAGCCAATCACATGGTAGGCTTAGATACATGGCCCATGTGTGATCCTGTCTGATGGGCCCTGTATATAAGCCTACCACACTGTAGGTTTAGATACAGGGCCCCAGCACACAGTAATCTTATACTGTATAAGATTACTGTCTGCTGGACCCTGTATCTAAGCCTACGTTGTGGTAGGCTTAGATACAGGGTCCCACAGACAGTATCACACATGGGCCCTGTATCTAAGCCTAACACATGTGTTACTAATCATTTTGTGTGTGTTTTCTTACAGGTTCGGTCGTTGGACTACGTCGGATTCCAGGACTACTTCGATGAAGGCTTTTTTTTCATTATCAATAAAATGGTTAATGAGGGTTGTGTGTGCGGGTTTTCTTTATTTCAATAAAATATTTTTTCCATGTCTTTGTGTTTTTTTTTAAACTATATTACTACCGCCTTAGTAATGGCCGCCGGCTGATTGACGACATCCATTGCTATGGCGGGGCTTAGTGTTAGCCGGTGCAGAGGCGAACACTAACCCCCTTTATTACCCCGGTACCCACCGCCACCAGGGGTGCTGGGAAGAGCCGGGTACGATCCAGTACCTGACCATCTTTAGTGATGGTCGTCCACTGGGGTGGCCGCAGGCTGGTATTATCAGGAGGGGAAAGGCCAAAAACAGCGGCCCTTCCCACCCTGGTGATGCTAGGCTGCTGCTGCTTTATTGTATCTGGCTGGTTATGAAAAATGGGGGGACCCCACGTCATTTAATAAAAAATAAAAATTTTTGGAAAGAACGATGTGGGGTCCCCCCCAATTTTCATAACCAGCCACATGCAGCACAGCAGCAGCAGGCAGCATTACAAGGATGGGAAGGGCCACTGTTTTTGGCCTTCCCCAGCCTAATACTACCAGCCTGCGGCCACCCCGGTGCCTGCCCGTCACTACAGATGGTCGGCTACTGGTTCGTACCCGGCTCTTCCCAGTACTCCTGGTGGCGGTGGGTACCGGGGTAATAATGGGGGTTAGTGTAGCCTCTGCACCTGCTAACATTAAGCCCCGCCTTAGTAATGGAGGTTGTCAATCAGCCAGCGGCCATTACTAAGGCGGTGATAATAAAGTTTAAAAAGATACAAGCACATAGAAAAAATATTTTATTGAAATAAAAAAACACAACCCTCATTAACCATTTTATTGAGAATAAAAAAAGCGCCGTCATTGAAGTCCTCGAATCCGAAGTCCAACAACCGAACCGGTAAAAACACAAACCCACAAAATTAATCAGTAACACATAAAGAAGCAAAATTATTATTCTTACCTATCCTGGGTCCAGCGCTGGAGCCGCAATGTCAGCGAGCTGGGCCCTGTATCTAATCCAATCATGTATGATACTGTCTGCTGAGCTGTGTATCTAATCCAATCATGTGTGATACTGTCTGCTGGGCCCTGTATCTAATCATATCTTGTGTGATACTGTCTGCTGGGCCCTATATCTAATCTGATCATGTGTGATACTGTCTGCTGAGCCACTGTATCTAATCCTATCATGTGTGATACTGCCTTCTGAGCCACTGTATCTAATCCTATCATGTGTGGTACTGTCTGCTGAGCCACTGTATCTAATCCTATCATGTGTGATACTGTCTGCTGAGCCACTGTATCTAATCCTATCATGTGTGATACTGCCTTCTGAGCCACTGTATCTAATCCTATCATGTGTTACACGGTCTGCTGGGCCACTGTATCTAATCCTATCATGTGTGATACTGTCTGCTGAGCCAATGTATCTAATCCTATCCATAGTTTATAGGGTGGTAGTGCTATAGATATGCTGTCTCATATACACACTTTTTTTGGGCGGACACATATGTATTGGGGCTATTTCCCCTGACATTTTAAGCCCTGAGGGTATGTTCACACGGCAGCGTCTGTTACGGCTGAAATTACGGTGCTGTTTTCAGGAGAAAACAGCTCCGTAATTTCAGCCGTAACGGCATGTGCAGGCGTCTTTCGCTGCGTCCATTATGGACGTAATTGGAGCTGTTTTTCTATGGAGTCCATGGAAAACGGCTCCATTTACGTCTGAGGAAGTGACAGGCACTTCTTTGACGCGGGCGTCTTTTTTACGCGCCGCCTTTTGACAGCGGCGCGTAAAAAAAGATGACCGTCGGCACAGAACATCGTAAGACCCATTCAAATGAATGGGCAGATGTTTGCCGACGCTTTTGAGCCGCATTTTCGGACGTAATTCAATGCTAAAACGCCCGAATTACGTCCGTAAATAGGGTGTGTGAACTCAGCCTTAGTGACGCCCCCGGCTGCTAGTGCTGCATTGTTGGGTCACTCAGGAGACCCAGCGATGCAGCTGAAAGCTGCGGACCGTCGGCAATGAGAAGTTTATGGGGGGGGGGGCCCAGTAAGAATTTTTGCATCGGGGCCCATGAGCCTTTAGCTACGCCCCTGGACACACGGGTGTATGACACTCAGGAGATCACTGACACATTTGCATCTTGTTATAGCTCCCTATATGATCTTAAAGAGGATAAACAGCTTCCTGAAGTGTCTAAATCCATGGTAAATTCTGTTTTGGAGCAAGTGCATCTTCCAGTTTTATCCAATTTACAACTTAGTCAATTAAATGCCCTTTTTACGGTTGAGGAAATCAAATTGGTAATTCTTAGGTCTAAACAAAATAAAACCCCTGGGCCGGACAAACTACCGAACGAGTATTGCAGAACTTTCGCAGACTTGCTGCTTCCATGTATGCGGACCACGTTTATGGGCATTGCGTCTAATCCTACCCCCCGTCCGGAAATGTTACAGGCCACCATAGTTACCCTTCCTAAACCGGGTAAAACCCCTGATTCCCCAGCCAATTTCTGCCCGATATCCCTATTAAATTGTGACATAAAATTTTATGCTAAACTTTTAGCGAATAGGTTGAATGAAAGCTTGCCTTCCCTAATAGCGCTAGACCAAGTAGGGTTTGTCAAAGTTCGCCAAGCGAGTGATGGTACGTGCAGAATTTTAGATCTCATCCAGATAGCCAGAGATTATAAGACTGCCTCCCTTTTCATTTCCCTGGATGCCGAAAAGGCATTTGACAGGGTTAATTGGCAATATCTGGAGGGTACTTTGGATAAATTTGGTTTACATTCCTTTATAAAGACGGCCATACTCTCACTGTATTCCTCTCCGTCGGCTAGGGTTCTTTCTTCTGGTATTCTGTCTAGATCTCCTGCAATTACTAATGGGACTAGACAGGGTTGTCCTTTATCTCCATTGATATTTACTTTGTGTATGGAACCATTTGCGGAAATGATCTGTAGTTCTGATAACATTTCGGGTATCCAGGTAGGCAGGACAGAACATAAAATAGGACTATATGCGGATGATGTTATCTTGACCTGCACTTCTCCCTTTTCTTCGTTGACAGAGTTACTTCTTATCATTTCTAGGTTTTCAGAGATATCTTATTATAAGTTAAATATTTCTAAGCAAAAATAGAAAGGAAGTTGGATCCAGCGCTTGGATAGGAGTAAAACGGAAGGAATTTCCAAGTTTAATTAAATTCTATAAAAATGTTTATTACAGCCAAGTCTAAGGACGTCGCTATCGTCCGAAACGCGTAGGCTTCACAGGATCTTCCTTCTATTACCCACACACCAGGACCATATCTCAATGGACTTTTTATAGAATTTAATTAAACTTGGAAATTCCTTCCGTTTTACTCCTATCCAAGCGCTGGATCCAACTTCCTTTCTATTTTTGCTTCTGCTACGTGTGCCGACACGGATAGAATCCAGGCGCAGACAGCGACACTCACAGTGTGTCAGGTGAGCTGGAGGATTCCTCCCCTTGTTTTCTACTTAAATATTTCTAAATCAATGATGTTACCACTGCATGTCGACAATCAGCTGAAAAGGATTTTATTTACTTTTCATATGGCCTGGGCTGTGTCAGGTTTGTCGTAATTAAGGATAAAACTGTATTCATCGTTATCTCAAATTTTACAGGAAAATTATTTAGATCTTCTTGCGGGTATGAGATCAGAATGCGAGAGATTGAATGCTTTTCACTTGTCCTGGATTACTAGAATCAATTTGATTAAAATGTTATTGCTTCCCAAATTCTTGTACTTTTGCAGAACTATTCCTTTGTTGATACCTACTTCTATTACATCACAAATTCAGAAATTATGCCTCAATTTTATTTGGAACAATAAAAGAGCGAGAGTAGCTAAAAACGTATTGTTTCGCAAGTTCAGGGAGAGGGATTTGGGTGTCCCAGATGCGATTGCCCACAACATAGCTGCCGTAATGGACCAACTGGGTTTGTTATGGAACTCACAATCTACATCTTTATGGTCCCAGTTAGAAAATTATATGTTTCCTCACTCTTCTTTAAAAATTCTGATGGCTGCAACTTATGTGGGGACGGGGCTGCCTATAGTGACCTTGCAAACCACTTCTGATTCTTTGAAGAGTTGGAAGCTATATGCCTGTGCACATAGCTGGGTGCACTCATGACATGAACACATACCGTTACAGGCTTTTCAGTCCTTTGTGCCGCATGTAGCTTTGTTAACCTGGGAGTCCTTTCTGATCTGTATGACGGAGGGCACATGCGGTCTTTTGAGAAATTAGTGCAGGAGTATAGCCTGCCTCGTAGCATGTTTTACCCGTATCTCCAGCTTAGACATTTGCTTCAATCGGTGTCTGTCCCTGTTAAACCTACTAATCTCTCCTCCTTTCATACATTTTTCTTTAAATGGCAAGGATACAGTAGGGGTCTTTCCTGTAGCTATGATCTTCTCTTGAACAAGAAGGCCTCGGGCAAGTCTGCTCACATGTTACGATGGGAACGAGAGTCGGGAGCTACGTTTTCTCCTGAAAAATGGTTGAAGGCCACTCGTTGGATTCTTCGACATTCTAAATGCGTTAATCATATAGAGCTCACTCGTAAAATTCACCTTAGATGTGGTTCTCTTAGCTCCACTCTACATATGTGGTGGTCATGTTCCACGGTTGGAGTTCTGTGGAAAGAGGTTTTTCACTTACTCTTAGACCTTACAGGTATATATTTTCCGTATAGCCCGAAGTTGGCCATCCTTGATATAGGGCTGGATGAGGTTTCTACTGACTTTCGAGTCCTAGTGCAGCACGTCTACATTGCCACCAGAATGGCTATTGCCAAATCATGGAAGTCTCCCATCTCTCCTTCCGTGTCAGAAGTAATAGGTAGGGTGAATGTTACCTGTCACCATGAAACCTATTTATTGCAAACCCCCTCTGTTCATAAAAGGAATTTATGTTCTTGGAAGCTATCCGTAAATTCAAAATATTATCTCTAATGATTTGCTTTCTCTTTAATTTTATTTTTTTATGTACATGGCACAGCGATGTTGATTTATGTTTGTGTTTGGTTTTTGTGTATTTTCTGATACTATCACATGTGTGTACTGCTTCTCATATGGGTCCGTGTTTCTGGGACCAAGATTTGGTTTTGTACTGTTGGAAAAAGTTGTAAAATTTCAATAAAAATCTATTGATTTAAAAAAAAAAGTTCTTTCCTGTATATAGGCACTGTATATTTTTCTTAATTTGATTTAGTTCTAGTTATGGAAAATTCAATATTCCAGAGCTTGTGCGGTCTTGTGTGTAATGTCCGCTGCTTGCTCCCGTCTACTTACCAGTCCGCTGCGTCTTTTGGCTCCCGGACGTTGATGAGTTTTTCCTCCACATTGTTGACAGCCTTCTCTGCTACAGCTTTGCTTCCTGCTCTTCTGCTTCTGCCTCTAGTTCGCACACCCTCCTCATCTTCAAGGGCAGATGCGCACCAAATTACACCCATCTCTCTTGGGTATAGATGGATACCTCTCACTTTGCTCAATGCCTAAGCAATTAGTTTGTTTGTCTATCTTCCTAGTTCATCTCTCCTGTGTTTTCTATTGGATTTACTTCTACTAACCCTGCTTCATTTAGACCATACATGTCTGCCACCTACATCTTGTATGTTATTAATGTACCTCGCCTGTCCACATTGGACATTGTCAATGGAGACTACTCTGGGGATACTAGCGGCTAAGTCCACATCTCCATATGGAGGTTAAAGGGTGAACTACTTAGCTTTGCCTTAGACTCCGCTCCCCAGTTTAGCCCCACGCCAAATCTTTTGCCAACACATTGGGTCCATATAATAGGCCACGTTACTGTTACTACTTTTAACATTGTGGTTGTTGTATTTATGGGATCTACAATATGGTACGGAGCAGATAAGTGAGGCACCCTGGGTGCAATATCAGGAGTGTAGGAAAATTGTTATAAACTGAAAATGAACAACAAAAATGAATGTCCTATCTGGAGACGTTTGGTGGGGTTTCAACCCTTGATCTGAAGTACTGGGCACAGCTGCCCGTACGGATGAGCCGTTTAATGGATTCCTGGGTGTCCCATCCATCACGCATTGAGGATAGACCATCATTGTTAAAGACGTGGAAAACCCCTTTAAGTCACTCAGGGGCCCCAATAATTCCTGTATTTAGTGCTCTTCTTCAACTTCTGTTTTCATAAATTTTGAATGCTTTGATGACAAAATATTCTTGTGATGTTCCAGAAGCACCTGAGCAGGCATCAACATCAAGTGCTGTGATAACAAAACAAAAGAAACATAAGAAGCAAATGGCAGTAAAGTCTGTTTCCGTTTAGACACAACTTAATTATTTTCCTTGTAGAACCTTGTATGGACATATGTAAGGACAATTATAGACCCTGAACACATCTCTGACATACATGTCTACATATGGACATGTATGCCAACACAGTTGCATATATCTGCAAATGACTTTCATTGTAAAAATAAAATGTAAACCTAATGTACACTTTTTTTGTTGTGATAGATTAAGCTTTTTAATACTGTCAAGAAACAATATCCAAATGGTAAAGCACATCTATCACTTCTTTATGCTGCCCTGTCTGAGGACAGCATAAAGAAATAATAGGCACGCTGATTTCTGCATGCTATCACTTATTTAGTAATGCCCCCCCCCCCTCCTCCGACACTCCATGTGCTGATGACACCTCTCACCCTATTACATGCATATAGACAGGGCATCATAAAGAAGTGACAGATCTGCTTTAAGCTGTCAAAAATAAGGATATTCTTTTGGCATACGTTTAGCCCATATCACAGGATGTTTGGATGCTTTTTTGGAGTTAACTGAACATATACTTCTGATGTAGTCCGTAAACGAGGAGTAAATAGAGTCTAACCCTTTAATTTATTTATTAGCTTTTGATAAAAAACATAAATATGTTTAGAACCAAATAAGTAGAAATTCTGTCATCTAGTCTTATCTGAATTTCTTCTTTTACAAGAGGCTGCATTCTAATATTAACCCCTTCCCGCAATTTCACGTACAGTTACGTGTTGGGAGATGGTGTTTTCCCGCAATTCCACGTAACTGTACGTGAAACAGATGGAGCTGGCTCAGGAGCTGAGCCAGCGACATCACCGCCGGGTGACAGCTGTATGTTACAGCTGGCACCCTGAGGTATCGGCCAGGACCGGAGCTAGCCTCCGATCCGACCGATTAACCCCTTACATGCTGCATTCAATAGAGATCGCAGCATGTGAGGAGTTTATAGCCACCGGCACCCCAGCAACGTGATCGCTGGGTGTCCGGTGGCTGCAAAGGCGATTGGAGGGCTAATACTTACCTCCCGGTCTGCCAGTAACGGAATCCTCCTATGCCCCGTCATCGGCGGCAAGATGGCGCCGGCTCAGCATCCGGCTCAGAAGCTGAGCCGGCGTCATCAGCAGTGGGTATCCGCTGTATGTTACAGCGGACACCCCGATCTATCGGCAGGAACCGGAGCTAGCTCCGATTCCTGCCATTAACCCCTTCAATGCATCAAAGTGGTTTGTATGAAATCGGCAGCCCTGCCATGCGACGGCAAGGCTGGCGACTGTTACTATGGCAACAGGATGCCTAACAATGGCTTCCTATCTGCCATTACGGAAGCCGATTAGGCCCCGCCCGGAGGCGGAGCCTGATTGGCTTGCTGTCAGTGAACAACTGACAGTTCTAATACATTGCACTACATAGGTAGTGCAATGTATTAGAACATCAAACAAACAGTTGGACCTTCAAGTCCCCTAGTGGGACTAAAGAAAAGTGTCCAAAAAAAAGTGTCAAAAAAGTAAAAATAAAAGTTGTAAAAAATACAATAAAAGTTTCAAATAATAACACAAAACACAATCGCCCTTTTTCCCTTATCAAGTCATTTATTATTAAAAAAAATAATAAAGCCATACATATTTGGTATCGCTATGACCGTAACGACCTTAACTATAAAAATATTATGTTATTTATTCCGCACAGTGAACGCCGTAAAAAAAAAAAAATACTGACATAATTGCTATTTTTTTGGTCACTTTGTATTCCAAAAATTTAAATAAAAAGTGATCAAAAAGTCGCATGTACCCAAAAATGGTACCTATAAAAACTGTAACTCGTCTCGCTAAAAACAAGCCCTCATACAGCTCCGTCGACTAAAAAATTAAAACCGTTACTTGGCGACAGAAAAAATCCATTCTCTTTACAAAAGTTATTTTATTGTGCAAAAAGTTGTAAAACATAAAAAAGTGTTATAAATTAGGTATCACCGGAATCGGACTGACCTGCAGAATAAAGGTAACATGTCATTTATAATGCATGGTGAACGCTGTATAAAAATAATTAAAAAAATATGCCAGAATTGCTGTTTTTTGGTCACCTTGCCTCCCAAAAAAAAAGGATAACAAGTGATCAAAAAGTCGCATGTACCCCAAAATGGTACCAATAAAAACTACAGCTCGTACCGCAAAAAAAACAGCCGTCATACCACTACGTCTATGAAAAAATAAAATTAGTTAAGGCTCCAATAAGCCAGGAAATAAAAATATGCCGTTGTGCTGGCCCGAGGGGAACGTTTCTTCTGTTTCAAGTGGCGAATTATCAAGGCCCCTAGAATTAGGGAACCAGGAAGGGGAGGGCTCAAACATATCTGCTGGAAGGGTGCCCGTATTATACCAGGACAACACTTCCCAGCAAAATTCTTCAAACTGCATAGAACCCGAGTGTGGACCAAAAGGGGGATAAGTAAGGACCATTTATTAGTGCGACACCGGCCTGTGCAGAAAGGATTGTGTCACAGCGTAACATACATCTATAGTGTAAAGGATCTGCCAGGCACAGCTTCGGGGTTAACTCCCAGAACTAATCAGTCAGCACCTGAGAATACATCCCTGAGACTGACTCCTGCTTCCACCATTCAGGCTGGCAGGCTTAGGAGTGGGAGAGCCTATCGTAACCTGGCCAGACTCAGCTAGCTCCCGCCCTCGGTCTATTTAAGCCTGCACTTCCTGTCCCTCGGTGCTTGTTATTGCTTGTGTTTCTTTCCTTGTGGTTTCCTGGCCAAGCTACAGCTCCTGCTATTTTTGATCCTGCTCCATACAGACCCTGGCTTACCGACTACTCTTCTGCTTTTCGTTTTGTACCTCGCACACTCCTGGCTTGACTCGGCTCGTTCACCACTCTGGTTGCTCACTGTGTTGCCGTGGGCAACGGCCCCTTTTCCTTGCTTGTGTTCCTTTGTATGTTTGTCGTGTTTGTCGTGCACTTACTGAGCGCAGGGACCGCCGCCCAGTTATACCCTGTTGCCTAGGGCGGGTCGTTGCAAGTAGGCAGGGACAGAGTGGCGGGTAGATTAGGGCTCACTTGTCCGTCTCCCTACCCCCTGCCATTACATATAGATTATTTTATTGTTTTTTTTTACCCCATTATTACACCACCTGACTATGCCCCTTATATACTCTGCCCGGCTTACATGTACCCCCATATTATAAACGGAAACACCAGTAAGACTCCAAACAAAACTACTACAAGCAAAATCCACGCTCCAAAAGCCAAATGGCGCTACCTCCCTTCGGAACCCTACAGTGTGCCCAAACAGCAGTTTACTTCCACATATATGGCATCACCATACCTGAGAGAACCCTTTTAACAATTTTTGGGGTGTGTGTCTCCAGTGGCACAAGCTGGGTGCCACATATTGGCATATCTATGGAAAAAATCCAATTTTCACTCTGCAACATCGAGTGCACACAAATTTCTGCCAATCACCTGTGGGGTTAATATGCTCACTACACCCCTAGGTGAATACCTTGAGGGGTGTAGTTTCCAAAATGGCGTCATTTCTGGGGGTTCCACTGTTTTGGTCCCACAGGGACTTTGCAAATGCGACATGGCGCCCAGAAACCAATCCAGCACAATCTGTACTCCAAAAGCCAAATGGCGCTCCTTCCCTTCTGAGCCCTACTCTGTGCCCAAACAGCAGTTTATGACCAAATATGCGGTATTGCCGTACACAGGAGAAAATGCTTTACAAGTGTTGGGGTGCTTTTTTTCATTTATTTGTTGAGAAAATGAAACATTTTCAGTTAAAACTACGTCTGATTAAAGAAAAAGGATTTTTTTTATTTTAACTGCCCAATTCTAATAAAATCTATGAAACACCTGTGGGGTCAAAATGCTCACTACACCCCTAGATTAATTCCTCAAGGGGTGTAATTTCGTGAATCGATTCACTTTTGGGGAGTTTCCACTGTATTGGTACCTTAGGAGCTTTGCAAAAGTGACATGGTGTCAAGAAACCAATCCAGCAAAATCTGTGCTCCTTCTCTTCTGATCCTTGCCGTGTGCCCAAACAGCAGTTTATGACCACAAATTGGGTATTGCCGTACTCCAGAGAAGTTGCTTTACAAATGTTGGGGTTCTTTTATTCCTTTATTTGTTGAGAAAATGAAAAATTTTGAGCTAAAGCTACGTCTTATTGGAAAAAAAGGAATTTTTTTATTTTCACTGCCCAATTCTAATAAAATCTATGAAACCCCTGTGGGTTCAAAATGCTCACTACACCCTTAGATGGATTCTTCAAGGGGTGTAGTTTCCTAAATGGAGTAACTTTTTGGGGGTTTTCACTGTTTTGGTCCCTTAGGGGCTTTGCAAATGCGATGTGGTCTCCGCAAACCATTCCTGCTAAATTTGAGCTCCAAAAGCCAAATGGCTCTTTCCCTTCTCAGCCCTGCCGTGTGTCCATACAGCCTTTTATGACCACATGTGGGGTATTGTTTTACTCGGGAGAAATTGCTTTACAAAAGTAGGGGTGCATTTTCTCCTTTTAGTCCTTGTGGAAATTAGAAAAAATTAGCTAAACCTACATTTTCTTTGAAAGAATGTAGATTTTCATTTTCACGGCCTACTTCCAATAATTTCTGCAAAAACTTCCGGGGTCAAAATGCTCACTATACCCCTAGATAATTCCCTCAAGGGGTATAGTTTCCAAAATGGGGTCACTTTTGGGGGATTTCCACTATTTTGGCGCCGCAAGAGCCTTTCAGACCCGACATGGTGCCTAAAATATTTTCTAATAAAAAGGCCCCAAAATCCTATAGGTGTTCCTTTGTTTCTGAGGCCTGTGCTTCAGTCAATAAGTGCAATAGGGCCACATGTGGGGTATTTCTAAAAACTGCCGAATCTGTGCAATAGATATTGAGTTGCGTTTCTCTGGTAAAACTTTCTGTGTTACAAAAAAAATAGATAAAAATTAATTTCTGCAACAAAAAAAAAGGAATTTAAAAATTTCACATCTACTTTGCCTTAATTCCTGTGAAACATCTAAAGGGTTAAAAAACTTTCTAAATGCTGTTTTGAATACTTTGAGGGGTGAAGTTTTTAAAATGGGGTGACTTATCGAGGGTTTCTAATATATAAGGCCCTATAATCCACTTCACAACTGAACTGGTCCCTGTAAAAATAGCCTTGAGGAACAAGAGCAACTAGAATTCCAAGGAGCAATCTTCTGGAGTACAAAAAGAAGGAAGACAACAGCAGGGTTCCCCTAGTGGTCATATACAACCCCCAAATGAACATCTTGAGGAAAATTGCTGCTGATCTCCAACCTATATTTAACAAAGACAATAAACTGAAGGAAATATTCCCAGATTTACCACTCCTTGCCTACAAACAGCCACCAAACCTAAGGAATCTCCTGGTCAGAAGTGCCCTCTCACCACCATCAGAGACTGGCACTTTTCCTTGCAACAGTAGAAAATGCAAGACCTGTACCAACATCTTGTCATCAAACACCATCCAGATACCAAACACGCAGCAGGACTATAAAATCACTGGCACGTTCTCCTGTACATCCTCCAATGTAGTGTACATGATCCTGTGTACAAGGTGCATCAATAAAGGAATCTACATTGGAGAAACAATACAAAAACTACAAACCAGGATGAATCTTCACAGACATACAATAAAACAGGAGGTGGATACACCCGTGGGAAAACACTTCTCTGGACCAGACCACAGTTTGGCAGATCTAAAGGTACTCATTCTAAAGGGTCATTTTAAAAACAACAGAGAAAGAAAAATTTGGGAATTCAAGATGATGATAAAATTCCAGTCATTGACACAAGGCCTCAATCTAACACCAGGATTTATGAGCCACTACATGGACACACGTCACGTCCCCCATCAGACTGACTCCAGATGCCTTAACTCCTAAGTCATCACCCCTATAACCTCAGTTTTATTGCCCCGGCTTATCTTAATGATGTATCACCTCATGTACTAATTGTCTTTGTGTAACATCTAAATGTTGTGCTTTTTTCTAAGTCATTCATTTGTAAACTGCCTGAAGAAGGGGCCTCTGTGCTCTGAAAGCTTGCATATAGAACTTTTATGGTTAGCCAATAAAGGTATCATACCTATTATACTTTTGTCTTTTTTGACACAAAAGTATTTAACATTTCATGAAATTTTCTTGAAAATTTGAGAAATTGCTGCTAAAGTTCTAAGCCTTGTGATGTCATAGAAAAATAAAAGGATGTTCAAAAAACAATGCCAATCTAAAGTAGACATATGGGTGATGTTAATTAGCAACAATTTTGTGTGGTATTACTATCTGTCTTACAAGCAGATACATATAAATTTAGAAAAATGCTAATTTTTCAATTTTTCGCTAAATTTCGGTGTTTTTCACAATTAAATACTTAATGTATCGAGCAAATTTTGCCAGTAACATAAAGTCCAATGTGTCACGAGAAAACAATCTCAGAATCGCTTGGATAGGTAAAAGCATTCCGAAGTTATTACCACATAAAGTAAAACATGTCAGATTTGAAAAAATTGGCTGCGTCCTGAAGGCCAAAACAGGCTGTGTCCTTAAGGGGTTAAAGAACAAGATTTTCAAATGGGCCTGATACAGGAACTTTTAGGAAATTTGAGGTTATCCGATCTCTCTTCACGTTTTTCAGAAGGAGCAATTCAGATAATTTAGATTGCAATTTCAGCACTATCCAAAAATCTCACTTTGAGACAGTATTTTCGACATGTTTATCTCAAAAACCTCCCTATTTCAAGTATTTTAATATCTCTAAATGCATTTAGGGGTTGTCCCACCACAAACAATTGCAACGGTATAAGACTGGATTTGCACACAGCGTTTTGCTAAATTTGTTCCAGTTTTCGGGACATTTTTATTGTCATTTTTTAACTGCATTTTTTTGTGTGACCAGATGTTAAAATATATGTATGAAATATAAAATGCACTACATTCAACTGCATTTTGGTTCCTGGTGTCTCTGTTGCTTTTTTATGGTTGGTTGCATTTTTTTCAAAACGCAGCATGATATGGGTATGGCATTTTTTTTCTTGTGTTTTTCCCATAGGCCTCTCTATAGGACTTAAAAAATGTCAGATAAAAACATGTACAAAATGACATTAAATAGAAAACGCCACAAAAAAAAGCCAGAAAAAAAACGCTGTTACATTTTACAAAACGCTGGCGATTTTACATCTATTTTTTCATGCAGTTTAAAAAGCCAGAAATGTGTGAAGGGGTCCTAAAAAGGATACATGAAGACTTATATAATAATGCTTTGCCTATTTTATATACTTATTTCATATCTACAGGGCACAATATAGACATCGAATTGGCAATCTTCCCTTATGCCCTGTTAGAGTAAATGGACATCATCAAGGGGTTCCCCCACTTGGGGCTCCTACTCTCTTAACTATAATTCAGAGCAACAAACAAAGAGCTGCTCTCCCTCTGGTGGACTGATTATGTATTACATAGTTGCCCAGTCATTTGAAGGATTGGCATGTTATCCTACATTTTGTGGGGGCAGCATTCGAAATGTATGCCCAGTCACAGTTTACCCCAGAGATATTAGCTGTTGTCTGGATGTTTCAGAAGCTGGACCCAATGAGATCCGCTGATCCCTAAATTGATAAAAAAAAAAAACTTTAATACAGCTTATACTGAGGTTCATCAGACATTCATTTTAATGAGAATTTCTAAGTATTGCATTTGATAAATAAGTGAAATGCAAAATCCTATGCAGAACTTTACATACTTGTCTCAACAGCTCATTATTGCACTTTATTCAATAATGATTACTCAAGAGTTCAACGATAAATGAAGAAGCGTCTGCACAAGTCATAGAAAAATAATAATTATTGGATTTGCTATGGATTGAAGTAAAATTTACATTTGTTTCATGGAATTGAAATCCATAAAATTATTTTCCCTAAAGTGCTTTAGTTAATTCCAAACATTTAAATCCTTTTCATGCTTGAATTTCATATTATCTTTTTTATTTTATTTTTTCTAATTATTCATTGTTTAACCCAATAGGGTTGAATTGGCTTATAAGACACATATGTTCCTAAGCTTAAAATGAAGGTCCACCTTTAAATAATAATTATTTTCATCATGCCCAAAAGTTTCTGCTGATTAATTTCCTAATATATTTTTACAGCGGTCCGAGCTCCAATTCTCTGATGCAGACCTCCAAATTCTCTGCATAGACATAGAATTAAAACGTACCATTCTGGCTGCCAGCAACCACCACTAGTTGGAGCCCAGAAGCTTACTGCATACTAATCTTATTGTTAATGTAAGCTCCTAAGCTCCTCCTTAATGCAGTGAACGTGTTATCTTTAAAAGAGTAACTATACATTAAATTTTTTTTCAATATATCATAGAGACATATAGATGTTTTTATTGGTGGGGGTCTTGGTGCCGAGAACCCCACCATCGCTGAAGTGAAGGTCCAGAAGCACCTCAGCTTAGAGCCCTGCATCTTCGACTGTAATCAGTGCTCCTTGTTAGGCAGAAGACAGCTCTCATAGAATGTCTATGAGCCCTAACAAAGGCCAAAATGTCTGCCTTAAGGGAACCCCTATTAGGCTCTGCCAAAGGCAGGGCATAACAGAATGACTGTCAGATTTACACTGACAGGCATAATACACTGCTATACAGAAGTATTGCAATGTATTATAAAAGCGATCAAACAATCGCTTAGTTAAGTCCACTAGTAGGACTAAAAAAAGGTAAAAAATAGTTGAAGAAATTTTATGATAAATAAAGATGCAAAGTAAAAAAAAAAATGGAAAAACCCACTTTTTCCTCTTACATGCTTTATTATGAAAAAACAAATAAAATTGAAAAAGCTACACATAATTGGAATCGCTGCGTCTGTAATGACTCGAACAATAAAACAATTTATTACATTATTTAACCTGCACAGTAAATACCATAAAAAAAACAACTAAGAAAAACAATGCCATAATTCCAGTTTTCTATTCATCCTGCTTTCCAAAAAGTGTGATAAAATGCGATCAAACAATCCTTTGTACCCTAAAAAGTCATATGATTCTAATAAAAGCTACAAGTCATCCCGCAAAAAAATAAGCCCTCATACAGCTACATCGACGGAAAATTTTAAAAGTTATGGCTCTTAGAATATGGCCACACAAAAACAAAAACTTTTATAAAAATAGTGTTGTTATTGTGCCAAAGTAGTAAAACATAAACAAAATATATAAATTTGGTTAAACTATAATCGTAACAACCAGCAGAATAAAGTTGTTATGTTATTCATACCACATGGTAAATGGTGTCAATTTAAGACGCAAAAATGAATGGTTAAATTTCAGTTTCTTTTCCATAAAAAACGGACCGATTCACTTCCATTGAACGCGGACACCTCTCCGTATCGCTACGGATGATTGTTGTGCCGCAGAACTGTTGCAGGAATTATGGAGCATGTCCGTTCTTGGTCCGCAATTGCGGCACAGATTCCTCCATAGAAGTCTATGGGGAAAGCCAAAATTGCGGATGGCTACAGCGGTGCGTCCGCAAATACGGATAGCTATCCGCAAATACAGAAGTGTTGCTAAGGCCCCATGCACACGACCGTGCCCGCAATCATGGCCCGCAAAAGTACAAAGAATGGGAGCATGGCCCACAAAATGCAAAAGAACGGACATGTTCCATAATTTTCAGAACATTTCCACGGCACGGACACCCTTCTGTAGCGCTACTGAAAGGTGTCCGCGTTCAATGAAAGTGAAGAGGTCCGTTTTTGCGGACCCCAATTGCGGTCCGCAAAAACTGAGGTTTTTTAAGGTCGTGTGCATGGGGCCTTAGCGACACAAAGGGGATTTCCCATCAACCAGGCCTCTTTTTTTGCGGATCCGTATATACGGATGCAATACGGATGCACTACGGGCCGTATTTGCGGATACCATTCAGCTGAAATGTGTACGTTGTTGATGATTTTGTGATGACTATAAAGCAATAAGGAACCGTATTTACGGTCAGTATTTGTGGATAAAATCGTGTGCATGAGGTCTTAGGCCCCATGCACACTGCCATGCCCGTAATCACGGCCCGCGATTGCGGGCACGGCCGGCCGTCGACTGCCAGCCGCATTTTCGGGCCGTGCTCCCATACAAAGTATGGGAGCACGGCCCGCAAAATACAAAAGAACGGACATGTTCCATTATTTTTGGAACATTTCTACGGCACGGACACCCATCCGTAGCGATACGGAAAGGTGTCCGCGATCAATGGAAGCGAATGGGTCAGTTTTTGCGGACCGCAATTGCGGTTCGCAAGAACGGAGGTTTTTTACAGTTGTGTGCATGGGGCCTTAGCGACACAAAGGGGATTAACTCCTCAAAGAAGTTAATAAAAGTAAATAAATAAATTATATGTACCCCAAAAAGGTGCCATTAAAAAACAGAACTTGTCCCACAAAATATAAGTCCCCATACAGCTCAAGTCAATGAAAAAATAAAAAAGATATAGCTCTTTGAATATGATGATGGAAAAACTAAAAAATAATTGCATGGTCATTAAGGCCTAAAATAGACTGGTCACTAAGGGAGTTAACTAAATGTGTAATTTGAAAAGACACTCTCAGAGTATGTTCACACGTCTTAACAAATTACTTCTGAAATTACGGAACTGTTTTCAGGCGAAAACAGCTCCTGAATCTCAGACGTTTTTGCAAGTACTCGCGTTTTTCGCGGCGTCCAATATGGACGTAATTGGAGCTGATTTTCAATGGAGTCAATGAAAAACGGCTCCAAAAACGTCCAAAGAAGTGACATGCACTTCTTTGACGTGGGCGTCATTTTACGTGCCGTCTTTTGACAGCGACGCATAAAATTACACCTCATCTGAACAGAACATCGTAAAACCCATTGAAAGCAATGGGCAGATGTTTGTAGGCGTAAAGGAGCCGTTTTTTCAGGCGTAATTCGAGGCGTAAAACGCCGAATTATATCTGAAAACAGGCCGTGTGAACATACCCTGAGACATACAACTTATAACTTCCAGCTCTGTTAGTCCAGCAATCTTTGCTCTCACTGGGCTTGCTGGACTAAGCAGCTTGTACACAAGTGGAGTTAAAAAAAAACAGATTTGCTGTGCTGAGTGTCATTCTGTGGACTATTTGAGTGCTTGCAATTAGAATACAGCTAGGGCCCTTTTTGTGTCTTGTGTTATAAGGGTATGTGCACACCACAACGCCAAAAACGTCTGAAATTACGGAACTGTTTTCAGGAAAAAACAGCTCCTGAATTGCAGACGTTTTCACAAGTGCACACGTTTTTTGCGGCGTCTTTTTCGGATGTAATTGGAGCTGGTTTTCATTGGAGTCAATGAAAAACGGCTCCAATTACGTCCCAAGAAGTGTCCTGCACTTCATTGACGCGGCCGTAATTTTACGCGCCATCTTTTGATAGCGACGCGTAAAATGACAGCTCGTCTGTACAGAACATCGTAAAACCCATTGCAAGCAATGGGCAGATGTTTGCCGACGTATTGGAGCCGTCTTTTCAGGTGTAATTCGAGGCGTTAAAGGCCTCCATTACGCCTGAAAATTGGTCGTGTGCACATACCCTTACAATTGTACTGACACAACTTTAAACTCCATTTTTCGCTTCTGCTGTGCACCGAATTAAGGGAAGGAGTTAATTGTTCTCTGGTGCTATAGTTTAATCTGCAGGACTCATTCTGAGCTTGCTCTCACTGGGCTTGTTGGACTAGGTGACTTGTGCATAAGTGGAGTTAAAACTACAGATTAAGTAGCCTAATACGTCTGAAATTACAGCTCCGATTTTCAGACGTTTTTTAACAACTCACATTTTTCGTGGCGTATTTTACGGACGTTATTGGAGCTGTTTTTCAATGGAGCCAATGAAAAACGGCTCCAAAAAGTCCCAACGAGTGACATGAAGTTCTGTGACGCAGGCGTCATTTTACGCGCCGTCTTTTTACAGCGACGCTTAAAATTACACCTCGTGGGAACAAAACATCGTAAAACCCATTGAAAGCAATGGGCAGATGTTTGTAGGCCTAATGGAGCCATTTTTTCAGGCGTAATTCGAGGCGTAAAACGCCCGAATTACGTCTGAAAACAGTGAGTATGAACATACCCTTAAAAGGAGAAGTTAACGTCCCTGTAAGGATTCTACTCTTTTTTTTTTTTACTTTTTTTTATTGTTCACTGTTCTTTGTAACTGGCATAATGGATACCAAGACTGGAGGTTTTTGTCAGTGCACAGTTGGCCAGCCATTTCTACGCATGACTAGATCAGGAGTTTCAGGGTGAATACCCCTGTGGCAGATGTGAGTATTTTATTCACGTGGAAGCTCGCTATAGAGATCTAGAGAAATAAAAATTCAACGCTGAGGTCAATTGACAATCTTGAGCGGAGCATGCTGCTCATTGAGCAAGCGGTTAGTGGGGTAGATCGGGAGGGTGAAGACATGGGTCAGCAGGACCAGGCAAGTAGCTGGGTTAATGTAGTTAGTGGCAGTAGAAAGGGTTCCCAGAAAAAGGAAGGCCAATCGTGTTTCTGTTATTCCAAGCAAAATTGCCAAGCTGGGTGATAATGCGAGGGTGTCGGTCTCAGAAATGGCAGACTTAGTGGATACTGATCTCCCTGACAGCCAGAAGAACAGCCCAGTTAGTAGTCGGGGGGATGGAAATGCAGGTAGGGCAAGACAAGTAGTGGTTATAGTCAATTTTATAATCAGGAAGACGGATAGAATTATTTGCCACCAAGACCGCCTCAACCGAATGGTTTGCTGTCTTCCTGGTGCCAGGGTTTGACATGTTTCGGAACAAGTAGATAAATTACTACTGGGAGGGGCTGGTGATAATCCAGTTGTCGTGGTCCATGTGGGAACCAATGACAGACTCCATGGTTGCTGGTGGAGAATTAAGAATAATTTTTGTTTAAACAGTTTTTATTTGTTTTGCACAAAAAAAAAAAAAGGAACAGAGGGAACGAAGCAAATGCAAATATAATAATGTAGAGTGGCAACACCAGATTAGGACGATGTCATTTAAGCAGGCATAACAACACAGGTATTTCAGAAATAAAACTAGTAGTTATGAAAAGCCTCTTTTTGAGGCCCTGGACCCAAACATTTGGTGTAACATGAATTGCAGAATGCGAATCCGAGAATTTGGATTGCAACTAGGACGATCTAAGGAGACAGAGAGGTAAAACAAATGCATCGTACATGAGAGGTTAAAAAAAAGAGGGGAAAGAGGAAAGGAGGAAAAAAGAGAGTATGCCCCATCCCGAAGGGTGAGACCCTAAAGGGGAGTTGAGTGAAAGGTATTAAGCGTCAAGGGTAGTAAAAGTATGGTAAGTCCAGTGAAGTATGAGCATAGGAGATCCAAGGGCGCCAGATTTTTCCGTAGTGAGCAGTCGTGTCGTTCAGAATGCTGGACAGTTGTTCATTGACCATACAATTGTCTAGCATTAGTTTAAGGCTGGGTTCACACGAGCACATTACGTCCGTAATGGACGAAACGTATTTCGGCCGCTAATCCCGGACCGAACACACTGCAGGCAGCCGGGCTCCTAGCATCATAGTTATGTACAATGCTAGGAGTCCCTGCCTCGTTGCAGGACAACTGTCCCATACTGAAAACATGATTACAGTACGGGACAGTTGTCCTGCAGCGAGGCAGGGACTCCTAGCATCGTACATAACTATGATGCTAGGAGCCCGGCTCCCTGCAGTGTGTTCGGTCCGGGATTAGCAGCCAAAATACGTTCCGTCCATTACGGACGTAATGTGCTCGTGTGAACCCAGCCTTACAGTAACAAAAGGCAAGGTGGGAGTTTTCCATGTTTGTGCTATGGTCTGCTTTGCTGCCAAGAGGATGTAGTTAAAAAGCTTCAACTGTGAGTATGTTAGTTCAGGGGGTCAAAAATGTAACAGAGCTGTCCAGGGATCCCACACAACTGGTGTGTTAAATAGGGAACATATGAGGTTGAACATTCCGACCCAAAAACAAACAACATTGGGACAGGTCCACCAGGTATGAAGCACATCCTTTCTGTCAGGGCATCCCCGAAAACAATTGACATGTTATCCCGGGAGAGCGTGTGCAAATCAACTGGGAACTAAGTACCAACGAGTGAGGACCTTATATGCCGATTCCATGGTTGCGATATTGATGGAGCAATGTGAGATCACTTCCCAGGAGGAGGTCCAATCTGCAGTCTCATGATGCAGATTGAGGTCTCTTTCTCAGTTGATAACGTATGGGTATCTAGTCGGGGCTGGGCAATGGATTTGTTTTTTATACAGGATCAAAATCAGGCCTTGAGGAATGAGGAGAGGTGGTACAGATGTGCTCAAATTGTGTGAACTTGGCAAATGTTGAGTCTTGCTGAATCCGTCTTTCAAAACGGCCGCGTAAAAAAATGGCCCGTCGGAACAGAACGCCGTTTTTCCCATTGAAATTAATGAGCAGATGTTTGGAGGCTTTCCGTTTCTGATTTTTCGGCCGTTTTTCAGGCGTTTACGGCCCGAAAATAGGCCATGTGAAGATATCCTAACAAGTCCAAAGGAATGAATCCAAGGAAAAAGACAAGGGCACTCCCTCTGTATGGAGAAAAAAAGGTTCAATCTTCAGAGGCGACACTGTAAATCTGTGGAATAGCCTACCGCAGGAGCTCGTCACAGCAGGAACAGTACATGGCTTTAACCCTATCCTGCCACAGTCATTTTTCTGATTTTAATTTTTTCCTCCCCACCTTCCAAAAGCCATAACTTTTTCATTTTGATATAGCCATATGAGAGCTTGACTTTTGCGGGATGAGTTTTCGTTTTTCATGGAACCATAAATTGTACCATATATTTTACTAAGAAATGTAAATACAATTCTTTGTGGGGTGGAAGATGAAAAAAACTGTGATTCCTCCATAGTTTTTCACGCTTTGTTGTTACGGCATACAACGTACAGTACATGTTGTGTTCATGCTGCGGGTCAATATCATTACCATAGCATACCAACCAGACATAACTTTTTTTATTTATCAGTCAATTAAGCGGTATTGGGGGCTTATTTTTTGCGGGACAATCTGTAATTTTTATTGGTACCATTTCAGGGTACATACAAGCTTTTGATCACTTTATATTACACTTTTTTGTGGGAGATGAGTGGACCAAAAAACTGTGATTATGGTGTTTTACATTTGATTTTTTGCGACATTTACTGTGCGTGTTAAATAATGTTATGTTCACACGGCCTATTTTCGGACGTTTTTCGGGCCATAAATGCCCCAACAACGGCCGACAAATCGGAAGCAGAACGACTCCAAACTTCTGCCCATTGATTGCAATGCAAAAAATGGCGTTCTGTTCCGGTGGGACGTTTTTTTTTAAAAAACGCCGCGAAAAAGAAGTGCAGGTCCCTTCTTGGGACGTTTTTAGAGCTGTTTTTCATAGACTCTATTGAAAACAGCTCCAAAAACGGCCTTACAAAAAACGCTGCGAGAAACGCAGCGAAAATCGCGAGTGGCTTAAAAAACGTCTGAAAATCAGGAGCTGTTTTCCCTTGAAAACAGCTCCGTATTTTCAGACGTTTTTAGTCTAGTGTGTGAACATACCCTTAGGCCTTATTTACACGAACGTGCTTCACGGACGTATGTAAGTCAATGGGGCCATTCAGACATTCCGTGTTTTTCACACAGCGTGTGTCCGCTGCGTGAAACTCACAGCATGTCCTATACTTTAGCATTTTTTGCATGTCACGCACCTATTGAAGTCAATGGGTGCGTGAAAATCATGCGCACGCGGACGCACTTCAGTTGTTCAAGAAATTAACCCCTTAAGGACGCAGCCTTGTTTTGGCCTTAAGGCTCAGAGTCCATTTTTCAAATCTGACATATTTCACTTTATGCGGTAATAACGTCGGAATGCTTAAACCTATCCAAGCGATTCTGAGATTGTTTTCTCGTGACACATTGGGCTTTATGTTAGTGGTAAAATTTGTACGATATATTCAGTGTTTATTGTTGAAAAATTGCAAAATTTAGGGCAAATTTATAAAAAATAGCATTTTTCTGAATTTAAATGCATCTCCTTGTAAAACAGACGGTTATACCACCCAAAATAGTTACTAGTTCACATTTCCCATATGTCTACTTTAGATTGGCATCGTTTTTTGAACATTATTTTATTTTTCTTGGACGTTACAAGGCTTAGAACATAAACAGTAATTTCTCTTTTTTTTAAGAAAATTTCAAAAGCCTTTTTTTTAAGGTACATGTTCAGTTCTGAAGTGGCTTTGAGGGGCCTATGTATTAGAAACCCTGATAAAACACCCCATTTTAAAAACTAGACCCCTCAAAGTATTCAAAACAGCATTTAGAAAGTTTTTTAACCCTTCAGGCATTTCACAGGAATTAAAGTAAAGTGGAGGTGAAATTTGCAATTTTCATTTTTCTTGCTGAATTTCAATTTTATTTAATTTTTTTTGTGTAATACGGAAGGTTTTACCAGAGAAACACTACTAAATATGTATTGTCCAGATTCTGCAGTTTTTAGAAATGTTCCACATGTGGCTCTACTGCGCTTGTGGACTAAAACACAAGCCCTAGAAGCAAAGAAGCACCTAGTGCATTTTGAGGCCCCTTTTTTATTAGAATATATTTTAGGCAGCATGCCAGGTTTGAAGAGGTGTTGAGGTGCCAAAACAGTAGGAATCCCCCAATAGTGACCAAATTTTGGAAACTACACCCCTCAAGGAATTAATTTATGGCTGTTGTTATCATTTTGACCACACAGTTTTTTCACAGCACCTATTTTAATTGGGCTGTGAAATTAAAAAAATGAAATTTTTTCCAATAAGATGTAATTTATGATCAAAATTTCCTATTTTCACAGGGAACAAAATACCCCATTTTGTTGCCCAATTTGTCCTGAGTGCGGCAATACCCCATTTGTGGCGATAAACTGCCGTTTGGGCCCATGGGAGGGCTCAGAAGGAAAGGAGCGCTATGTGTTTGTTGGAGTCCAGATTTTGCTGGATTGGTTTTCGGGTGCCATGTCGCATTTGCAGAGTCCCAGAGGTATCAAAGCAATGGAAACCCACCAGAAGTAACCCCATTTTGGAAACTACCCCCTTCAAACAATTCATTTATGGGTAATGTGACTATTTAGACCACATAGTTTCTTCACAGAACTTATTTTAATTGGGCTGTGAATTTAAAAAAAATTTTTTTTTTCCAATAATATGTAGTTTTAGCTCAAAATTTCTTATTTTCACAAGAAATAAAATACTCCATTTTGTTGCCCAATTTGTCCTGAGTGCAGCAATACCCCATTTGTGGTGATAAACTGCCATTTGGGCCCATGGGAGGGCTCAGAAAGAAAGGAGCGCTATTTGTTCTTTGGAGTCCAGATTTTGCTGGATTGGCTTTCGGGTGCCATGTCGCATTTGCAGAGCCCCAGAGGTATCAAAGCAATGGAAACCCACCAGAAGTGACCCCATTTTGGAGACTACACCCCTCAAGGAATTCATTTATGGGTGTTGTGACCATTTTGACCCCACAGTTTTTTCACAGAACTTATTTGAATTGGGCTGGTAATTAAAACAAAATTATTTTTTCCAATAATATGTAGTTTTGGCTGAAAATTTCTAATTTTCACAAGAAATAAAATACCCCATTCTGTTGCCCAATTTGTCCTGACTGCAGCAGTACCCCATTTGTGGTGATAAACTGCCGTTTGGGCTCATGGGAGGGCTCAGAAGGAAAGGACCACCATTTGGCCTACTGGGGATTTTTTGGTGCAAACTCATGTATGCAGAAGCCCCTGAGGTCCCAGTACAGTTGAAACCCCCAAGAAGTGACCCCGTTTTAAAAACTACACCCTTGAGGCATTCATCTAGAGGTGTAGTGAGCATTTTGACCGGAGACATACACCCCATAAACTGTAATGTGGGTTCTCACGGGTACGTCAATACCCTACATGTGGCTGTAATCAGCTGCCTAGGCACGCAGCAGGGCTCAGAGGGGAAAGACGAGGGTGGATAAGCTGTGCGGAGGGCATCGGGGTAAGTAAAACTGGGGTAGATTAAAAATCATGGGATGTATGATAAATTTTGAAGCACTCTTTCATATGGAGCCTTAGTTTTTCGGGACATGTGTCACATTGATATATTGTGTCCTTCCTTATCCCCCTCTTATAGCAGACTTTGTACCTCTTTTGAATTTTTTCTTTCTTGCCAGTTTGGGGAACTTCTCCTGGAAAGTGTTGCCCTGGTACGATGCGTGTGGCCTCGCCTCCAGAAGTACTGGGTGCCCCCCCCCTTCTTGGTCCATAAAAATTAGTTTCTTGATAACCACCTCTTGAAATTCCAGGAAAGTTCCCGTCTGGCCTGTACATCGATGTAGCACGTACGCATTGTACAATGCCATCTGTATGATGTGCCCGGCCAGCTTCTTATACCACACCGCATAGCGCTGTAGGGCTTCAGGGCTTGATCTGACAAGTCCACCCCTCTCATGTACCTATAGTAGTCCAGGATGCAGTCTGGTTTCGGGGTCTCTGTACTGGTACCTTGTACAGGTACATGGGTACTGGTGTGACATCTCTCTTGTCCTTGTACTTGACACCACACAATATGTTGCTGCTGGATTGTGCCCGGCTCTCACCCCTTCTGAGCGTTTGCCCTGCAGAGTCTTAGGGAGGCCTCTCAGATTTCTTCTAGCAGTGCCGCATGCCGCAGGACTTCTGGAAGCGAGGCAATTGAAGAGTGGGACGCTGGTATAAAAATTATCCAGGCAGAGGTGGTAACCCTGGTCCAGCAGTGGGTGCACCAAATCCCACACAATTTTTGCATTAACTCCCAGTAAGGGGGGGGGCATTCTGGGGGCTGAATACTGGTGTCCTTCCCTTCATATAGCCTAAATTTGTAGGTATACCCTGATGCACTCTCGCACAGCTTATATATCTTCACGCCATACCTTGCCCTCTTACCCGGCAGGTACTCGCGGAATTGAACCCTCCCTTTAAAATGTACCAAGGACTCATCAATAGAAATACACTTCTCGGGGGTGAATGCTTGGGAAAACCGGCCACTGAAACGGTCTAATAGGGGTCTCCATTTATACAAACGGTCAAAACTGGGGTCATCTCGGGGTGGGCACGGCTCATTATCAGTATAATGTAAGAAGCGAAGTATTGCCTAATTTATTTATTTTTTTAGGTTCCAGTTCAGTTCTGAAGTTGCTTTGAGGGGCCCATATATTAGAAACCCCTATCAAACACCCCATTTTAGAAACTAGACCCCTCAAAGTATTCACAACAGTATTTAGAAAGTTTATGAACCCTTTAGGTGTTTCACAGGAATTTTGAGCAAAGTAGAGGTGAAATCTACTTTTTTTTTGTCAGAAAATCCTTTTTATACCACTTTTTTTTATAACACAAAAGGTTTTACCAGAGAAACGCAACACAATATTTATTGCCCAGATTCTGCAGTTTTGAGAAATATCCCACATGTGGCCCTAGTGTGATAATGGACTGAAGCACCGGCCTTCGAAGCAAAGGAGCACCTAGTGGATTATGAGACCTCCTTTTTATTAGGCACCATGTCTGGTTTGAAGAGGTCTTGTGGTGCCAAAACAGTGGAAAACCCCCAAAAGTGACCCCATTTTGGAAACTAGACCCCTTGAGGAATCCATTGTAGTTTTCTTGGGGTGCATGCGGCTTTTTGATCAGTTTTTATTCTATTTTTAATTGGCGCGGTGACTAAACAACAGCAATTCTACTATTGTTTTTTTATTCCTTTTTTTTGACTGCGTGCACCGTGCGCTATAAATGACATATTCACTTTATTCTGCGGGGCGATACGATTACGGCGATACCAGATGTTTATAGGTTTTTTTTATGTCTTATGGCGTTTGCACAATAAAATACGTTTTGTAAAAAATCATTCACTTTTTGTGTTACCTTATTCTAAGAGCCATAACGTTTTTCAATCAATAAAGCCGTGCGAGGACTTATTTTTTGCGTAACGAACTGCAGTTTCAATCAGTACCATTTTTAGGTACATGCGACTTTTTGATCTCTTTTTATTCCATTTTTTGCGAAGTGAAGTGACCAAAGAATTGTGATTCTGGGACGGTTTATTATTATTTTATTTTACGGCGTTCACCGCGCGGGATAAATAATAAAATAATTTTGTATTTCAGGCCGTTACAGACGCGGCGATACCAATTATGTATAGTTTATTTGTTTGTTTATATATTTTTATTAATAATAAAGGACTGATAAGGGAAAAAGGGGGATTTTTACTTTTATTACTTTTAAATCCTTTATTTTCTTATTTTTACACATCTTTTTTTAACTTTTTTTTAACTTTTTTACTTTGTCCCACTAGGGGACATGAGGGCAGGAGGCCCTGATCGCTATTCTAATACACTGCACTACATGCGTAGTGCAGTGTATTAGAACTGTCAGCTACTCAATGACAGCAAGCATAGTGGGTCCTGACTTCGTCAGGACCCACTAGGCTTCCGTCTATGGCATAGCCGGACGCCATTGTTTGGTGTCCGGTTGCCATAGTCACCATCGCTGGCCGCTATTGTGTGGCAGGCCGGCGATGGCAGCTTAACCCCTAAAAAGCCGTGATCGCTATTGAACACGGCTTTTCAGGGGTTAATCAGCGGGGACACAGCGATCGGTCCCCGCTGTAGGAGCTGTGACAGCTGCTGAACAAGACAGCAGCTGTCACAGCTCCTGTATGTGTCGGGAGGACGGCCGAAACGGCCGTTACTCCCGAGACGTACTATTCCGTCATGGAGCGCGAACAGGGCGCTTAACATGACGTAATAGTACGTCAATGAGCGTTAAGGGGTTAAGGGAAAAATAAAACCACCTCCTTCATTTCATTTTCTAAACCTCAAAACCGCGTGTCATAAGGATGCCATATGCGCGAAAATCACGCAGCCATGCAACAAACACTGATGACACACAGAACTGCAACGCGCAAAAAACTCCACGTTTTTTTGCGTGCGCAAAACGCACGCGTTCGTGTAAATAAGGCCTAAGGGTATGTTCACACTCTGAGTCAAAAACGTCTGAAAATACGGAGCTGTTTTCAAGGGAAAACAGTTCCTGACTTTCAGACACTTTTTGAGCAACTCGCGTTTTTCGCTGTCTTTTCAAAACGGCTGCGCGAAAAAACGGCCCGTGGGAGCAGAACGCCGTATTTCCCATTGCAATCAATGGGCAGATGTTTGGAGGCGTTCTGCTTCCGATTTTTCGGGCGTTTACGGCCCGAAAAACGGCCAAAAATGGGCCGTGTAAACATACCCTAATAGTTCAGACTTTTACAGATGTAGCAGTACCATTATGTTTATTATTTATGAACAAAAACATTACATATAAAGAGACCAAGTAATCAACCCGTGAGCCTGCTCCATACTTTCCCTACCCAGTTATGACGTAAGTATACGTCATACATAAGTAAGGGGTTAAAAAAGGCTTAGATACTTTCTTAAAACAAAAAAATATCAACTCCTATTTCAATGTATAGAATTCTTGTTTGAATGTTGATCCAGTCTGATCGCCACTTGGCATCAATAGGGAAATGTTTTCTTTTTATGGCAGATTGGTTTAATGCCTTATCGGTATTATTATTTATTTATTTTTAACCTTCCTCTGTGTCAATAGGGTTTAAAAAAAAGTTTTTAGAGTTTTCCAATATCCTTTCCCTTTCTCATATCCCTTGGTTGAGCTCGATGGACATATGTCTTTTTTTAAACCATACTAACTACGCAACTTTAAATCAAATTTTTTTTTTTTAAAGGGAATGCACAGGATTAAAAAAACATTGCTGCTTTCTTTCAAAAACAGCGACACACCTGTCTATGGGTTATGTCTAATTTTGCAGCTCAGCTCCATTGACGTGAATGGGGCTGAGCTGCAATACAACGCATAAACCTGTGGACTGGTGTGGTGCTGTTTTTGGAAGAAAATTCTAATCCTGTACAATCCCTATAAAGGCTATGTACACCTTCGAAAGCAATTATCTTAATGAAAATGTCAATTAGTGTGCTTTGTGCAACTTTATAATTATTTTTTATTAAAAATTATTTTTACTTTTTGAGATACAGCTGCTCTGTATTCTTTATACAGAGCAGCTGTACTGTGCCATCTGCAGCATGTCAGCTGTAACATACAGCTGACACCCTGCTACAATGTCCAGGATTGGAGGTAGCTCCCATCCTTGATTAAAGAGAGCTTGCAGAGGGGAAAACTGTTAAATAGTGTAGAATACAAGTTACATAATGGAAATAGTGTTATTCCTCATGTACACATATATATCAGCTTATCTTGAAAAGTCACCTGAAAAGTTAGGTAAGCTTTAAAGTGTACCTATCTTTTTAGGTGTTGTCTTAGAATAAGCTGTTATATGTGTGCACATGAGGAATAACACTATTTCTGGCAATTAAATGACTTCGAATCTGCATTTTTCCCCATCTGCAGGCTTTATCTCTAATTCTCAGTTTTCTCTGAGCAAGTGGGTGGTGCCTAACTGCCATCATGTCTCTCATAGACTGCACACTTAGGGAAGAAATCATCCTGTTCTCCTAGCTCTGCCTATTATATATATATATATATATATATATATATATATATATATATATATATATATATATATATATATATATATATATATATGTATACAGTGAAGGAAATAATTATTTGATCCCTTGCTGATTTTGTAAGTTTGCCCACTGTCAAAGACATGAATAGTCTAGAATTTTTAGGCTAGGTTAATTTTACCAGTGAAAGATAGATTATATTTTTTTTAAAAAACTGAAAATCACATTGTCAAAATGATATGTATTTATTCACATTGTGCACAGAGAAATAAGTATTTGATCCCCTACCAACCATTAAGAGTTCAGCCTCCTCCAGACCAGTTACACGCTCCAAATCAACTTGGTGCCTGCATTAAAGACAGCTGTCTTACATGGTCACCTGTATAAAAGACACCTGTCCACAGACCCAATTAATCAGCCTGACTCTAACCTCTACAACATGGGCAAGACCAAAGAGCTTTCTAAGGCTGTCAGGGACAAGATCATAGACCTGCACAAGGCTGGAATGGGCTACAAAACCATAAGTAAGACGCTGGGTGAGAAGGAGACAACTGTTGGTGCAATAGTAAGAAAATGGAAGACATACAAAATGACTGTCAATCGACATCGATCTGGGGCTCCATGCAAAATCTCACCTCGTGTGGTATCCTTGATCCTGAGGAAGGTGAGAGCTCAGCCGAAAACTACACGGGGGAACTTGTTAATGATATCAAGGCAGCTGGGACCACAGTCACCAAGAAAACCATTGGTAACACATTACGCCGTAATGGATTAAAATCCTGCAGTGCCCGCAAGGTCCCCCTGCTCAAGAAGGCACATGTACAGGCCCGTCTGAAGTTTGCAAATGAACATCTGGATGATTCTGAGAGTGATTGGGAGAAGGTGCTGTGGTCAGATGAGACTAAAATTGAGCTCTTTGGCATTAACTCAACTCGCCGTGTCTGGAGGAAGAGAAATGCTGCCTATGACCCAAAGAACACCGTCCCCACTTTCAAGCATGGAGGTAGAAACATTATGTTTTGGGGGTGTTTCTCTGCTAAGGGCACAGGACTACTTCACCGCATCAATGGGAGAATGGATGGAGCCATGTACCGTCAAATCCTGAGTGACAACCTCCTTCCCTCCACCAGGACATTAAAAATGGCTCGTGGCTGGGTCTTCCTGCACGACAATGATCCGAAACATACAGCCAAGGCAACAAAGGAGTGGCTCAAAAAGAAGCACATTAAGGTCATGGAGCGGCCTAGCCAGTCTCCAGACCTTAATCCCATCGAAAACTTATGGAGGGAGCTGAAGATCCGAGTTGCCAAGTGACAGCCTCGAAGTCTTAATGATTTACAGATGATCTGCAAAGAGGAGTGGGCCAAAATTCCATCTAACATGTGTGCAAACAGTGGCGTAACTACCGCCGTAGCAGCAGTAGCGGCTGCTACGGGGCCCGCGGCATGAGGGGGCCCGTGTCGCCCGCCGGCACGGGCCCCCACCATGGCCAGAGGCTCCGCTAGCAGCCGTTATGGCTGCTACAGCGGGACGCCACTGAACACTACGACAGAGCAGGTAGGTATCTCCCCGCTCTGCCATTAAACAAAAGACATGTATCCCCTATCCACAGGATAGGGGATACATGTGTGATCGCTGGCAGCGATAAGGAGAACAGGGGACTGAAAGTCCCCTGACGTTCTCCATCACACACCTCGGACTTCCGGAGTCTGTGTCGGCAGCTCCGGAGAAATGAATGGAGCGCCGGTCCCGCTTGTGCGCATGCGCGACCAGCGCTTCTTTCATTTTTAGTGAGCTGCGCAGACGCCGGAAGTCAGAGGTGAGTCATGGAGAACTTCAGGGGACTTTCAGTCCCCTGTTCTCCTTATCACTGCCAGCGATTACACATGTATCCCCTGTCCTGTGGATAGGGGATACATGTCTTTTATTAGGACACACTGTAGGTCGCATTTTTTTGGGAGGGGGGACGCTGTATGGCGTTCCCTACAGGGGGGGGCTGTATGGCGTTCCCTACAGGGGGGGCTGTATGGCGTTCCCTACAGGGGGGGCTGTATGGTAACCTACTCTCTGTAGGTAACGCCATACAGTCCCCACTGTAGATAACGCCAGACAGCCCCCTCTGTAGGGAACGCCATACAGCCCCCCCGTAGATAACGCCATACAGTCCCCCTCTAGATAACGCCATACAGCCCCCTCTGTATATAGCGCCATACAGTCCCCCATGTAGATAGCGCCATACAGTCCCCGTGTAGATAACGCCATACAGCCCCCCTGTAGATAGCGCCATACAGCCCCCCTGTAGATAGCGCCATACAGCCCGCCCCTGTAGATAGTGCCATACAGCCCCCCCCCTGTAGGGAACGCCATACAGTCCCCCCTGTAGGGAATGGCATACACCCCCCCTGTAGGGAACGCCGTACAGCCCCCCTGTAGATAACGCCATACAGCCCCCCTGTAGATAGCGCCATACAGCCCCCCCGTAGATAACGCCATACAGCCCCCTCTGTAGATAGCACCATACAGCCCCCTCTGTATATAGCGCCATACAGATATCTACAAAGGGGGCTGTATGGCGTTATCTACAGGGGGGCTGTATGGCGTTATCAAAAGGGGGGTTTGTCAAAAAGGCACTATCTACAAGGGGGGGGGTTGTGTGACACCCAGGGGAGGGGAGGCCCCAGTCAAAAGTTTGCTATGGGGCCCAGTCTTTCCTAGTTACGCCCCTGTGTGCAAACCTCATCATCAACTACAAAACACGTCTGACTGCTGTGCTTGCCAACAAGGATTTTGCCACCAAGTATTAAGTCTTGTTTGCCAAAGGGATCAAATACTTATTTCTCTGTGCACAATGCAAATAAATATATATAATTTTGACAATGTGATTTTCTGTTTTTTTTTTATATAATCTATCTCTCACTGGTAAAATTAACATAGCCTAAAAATTCTAGACTGTTCATGTCTTTGACAGTGGGCAAACTTACAAAATCAGCAAGGGATCAAATACTTATTTCCTTCACTGTATATATAATAGCTGCAGCAGCATAGAGTAGATTATACAGCAGTAAGAGGCAGTGTAGCTGTGAATCCAGCACTGAGGTGATGTATAACTATTGCCAGAAACTGCTGCATGTCTGTGTGTGTCTCTCACTGCTCCTGCTCCCTTCTTACTGCTTCCCCTCCCCTCTTGATTAAACTTCTATGGGCAGCACATTTGTGTGTGTGTGTGTGTGTGTGTGTGTGTGTGTGTGTGTGTTTGTGTCTCTCTCTCTACTCCTGCTCCCTCCTACTACTCTGCTCCACCACTTTATAGACTTCTGTAGGCAGCAGCCTTCGTGTCTCTTTCTCTGCTCATGCTCTCTTCTTCTGCTCCCCTTCCCCTCACCATGGACGTCTATGGGCAGCAGCATCTGTGTCTCTCTCTCTCTCTTCTCCTCCTGCTCCCCTTCTCCATAGACTTCTAGGGGCAGCAGTGTCTATGTCTCTTTCTCTGCTTCTGTTTCCTCCTCCTCTCTCAATATTTTTCCATGGCTATGGGCAGCATGTCTGTGTCCGTGTCTCTACTCCTGCTCTGTCCTCCTGCTCCCCTCTCCAAATACTTGTATTGGCAGCGTGTCAGTGTCTCTCCCTGCTCCCTCCTCCTGCTCCCCCTCCTCTCCATATATTTCTATAAGCAGGTAGTGAAAATACACACCTCCACTCACTAAAGTCCGTCTCCTATGCTCTGTTACTAGAGAAAGATTTCACTTGACAACAGGGGGTGGACAACAGATTACAGGAAGCCAGACACCTAGTGGCAATCACTTCCCAAAAAATGTATATGGATAAAACAACTAAATTTTAGCAGTAAGTAAATTACAAAATGGATATATATCAGGCATACTATTAGATTAGCAAAAGTTGTTTGAACAGTTAGTGTTTAAATAAAGACAATAAATGAGATCAATTAGTTCACGTACAGTACAAAGTCTTCAGACATAAATAAATGAGATCAAATGGTTCACGTACAGTACAAAGTCTTCAGACATTTATGGTATATAAAGACGATATGCCATAAATGTCTTATAGGTAGGGGTTCCACATAGGCAGCCCCCTCTCCATTTGGTCCCTTCCTATATGCGGCCATCACTGGCCTATTCGGCTTGTTGAAGGTGGTCAGGGGTCCCCCACCGATCCGACATTTAGGGTATTCCCCAGGGTATAAAATAAATATCTAAAATGGTAAAACCCCTTTAGGCATTATTATATAAGTCATCGTGGTTGCTTTTTCTATTGTTACTATTTTATGCATTGCAGAGACCATGGACAATTACAATATAGAAATCACTGATTTTCCCCAGGTTTTCTGCATGTCTTGTTATATCAAACTAACACATTATTATGTGGACCTAAAGCTAAATGATTCTGCAATCTTGTCAGAATTGAACAAACCAAAGCAGTGTAATTCTTCTAGTCAGTCATTTTACTCTATTTACAGTTTATAAAACAAGCTTTTCCAAGGTTATAGGATATTGCTTCCAGCCATAGTTAGCACAGAATAATAATAAAAAACTACTGTGCATATTGTGGGAGTTAATTAGTCATTCATAAAATGCTATCAAATTCAGAGGGACAAGTTCACCAAATATTTTGGTCTGCTTGATGACACGAATGTAATGAAACATTAATAAAAAGATTATTTTATACAATATGTATGTCCTTTATACTACTGTTTCTTTTTTGGCTTCTAGTAATGTTGTGCCTGTTGAGAAGAATCTTCATTTAAAGTGTATCAAATATCTCAAAATAAGGCAGTGGCATAGCTATAGGGGTCACAACAGTCGCAATTGAGACCGGGCCACAAAGCCATGGGGGCCCTCAGCCCCCCACACCACATCAATGAAAAGTTACTATAGTAACTGGGGCCTATGTAAAAAACCTACATGGGCCCCTGTTACTATAGTAACTGACAGTACTTACCCCGCCAATCAGCTGTTTTGAAGGGGGTGCAGTGCTCGTAAGAGCGCTACTTCCTCTTCATTCCGGTCACTTTCTCACACTATGAATAGCGGACACAGACGTGTCAGCGATTCCCAGTGTGAGCAAGTAAGGGAAATGAAGGGGAAGCAGCGCTCATACGAGCGCTGCCCCCCTTCAAAAAGGCTGATTGGCGGGGGTTCGGGAGTCAGACCCCGACCCATCAGCTATTGATGGATAGGATAGGCCATCACTGTTTAGGGACTGGACAACCCCTTTTAAGTCTACCATGTGTTAGGCTTAGATACACGGCCCTAACAGACAGTAATCTTATACTGTATTAGATTACTGTCTGCTGGACCCCGTATTTAAGCCTACCTTAGGCTTAGATACAGGGTCCAACAAACAGTATCACACATGCACATGGGCCCTGTATCTAAGGCCCTGTTCACATCACCGCTGCCCTTCCCTCAGAGGTTTACATCGGGTTAACCCCTCAATGGAAAGGCAAACGGAAACCTTAGCTTCCATTTGCATTACCATTGATCTCAATGGTGACGGAAACTTTGCTAATGGTTTCCGTTTCTCACCGTTGTAAACAGGTTCCGTTGTTTTGGCGGAATCAATAGCGCAGTCCACAATGCAAAACAACTGACTCCTGTCACAACGGTGACAAACGGAAACCTGAGGGAAGGTGCGGGAAACGGAAGCTGAGGTTTCAGTTTGCCTTTCTGTTGAGGGGTTATCCGACAGAAACCTCCTAAGGAACCCCTCAACGGAAGGGCTGCAGTGATGTGAATAGGCCCTTACTAATGTTTTTTTTTGTGTTTTTTTACAGGATCTGTCGTTGGACTACGTTGGATGCGAGGACTACTTCGATGACTGCTTTTTTTATTCTCAATAAAATGGTTAACAAGGGTTGTATGGGGGTTTTTTATTTAAATAAATCTATTTTTTCTATGACTTTGTATTTCTTTTAAACTTTATTGCTACCGCCTTAGTATTGGCCGCTGACTGATTGACAGCGTCCATTACTAAGGCAGGGTTTAGTGTTAGCCGGTGAAAAGGTTAACACTAACCCCCATTATTACCCTGGTTCCCACCGCCACCAGGGATGCCAGGAAGAGCTGGGTACGATCCAGTACCCAACCATCTGTAGTGATGGTCGGTCACTGGGGCGGCCGCAAGCTGGTATTATTAGGCTGGGGAAGGCCAAAAACAGTGGTCTTTCCCACCCTGGTAATGCTAGGCTATGGTTCCCCCATTTTTATAACCAGCCAGATACAACATAGCAGCAGCAGGCTAGCATTACCGGGGTGGGAAGGGCCACTGTTTTTGGGCTTTCCCAGCCTGTTAATAACAGCCTGTGGCCGCCCCAGTGACCGTCCATCAGTACAGATGATTGGGTACTGGATCGTACCTGGCTCTTCCCAGTACCCCTGGTGGCGGTGGGTACCAGGGTAATAATGGGGGTTAGTGTTAGCCTCTTTATGTCTATCATTAAGCCCCGCCTTAGTAATGGACGTTGTCAATCAGCCAGCAGCTATTGCTAAGGTGATAGTAATAAAGTTTAAATAAATACAAAGACATAGATATGTTTTATTTAAATTTAAAAAAAACACACACAACCCTTATTAACCATTTTATTGAGAATAAATAAAACGCCTTTATCGAAGTAGTCCTCAAATCTGAAGTAGTCCAACAACCGAACTTGTAAAAAAACACAAACACAGAAAAATATTTAGTGACACATAAAAAAGCAACACAATTCTTATACTTACCTTCCCTGGGTCCAACGCTGGAGCCGCAATGTCAGCGAGCTGGGCCCTATATCTAATCCTATCATGTGTGATACTGTCTGCTGAGCCGCTGTATCTAATCCTATCCATAGCTATAGGGTTGTAGTCCTATAGATATGCTGTCTCATTATATATATATATATATATATATATATATACATACATATACACACACATATACATACACGCACACATTTTATTTGGGGGGACACATATGTATTGGGGCTATTTCCCCATATGTTTTTATTCCTTAGTGACACTGGCTGCTAGTGCTGCATTGTTTGGTCACTTAGGAGACCCAGTGATGCAGCTGAAGGCTGCGGGCGATCGGCCATGAGAAGTTGGGGGGGCCCCAAGAAGGACCTTTGCATCGGGGCCCATAAGCCTTTAGCTGAAATAAGGAATACAGAGCTGAGTTTGTCGATCTAGACTGGATTTTTGAGCAAGCTGCAAGCTTAAAGCGTACCTAATTCTTAAAAGGTAATTAAGTTTTCAGAAAACTTCTCACATGTCATAGTGACATGTCAGAAGTTTTGATTGGTGGGGATTCGAGCACGGAGACCCCTACCGATCGCTAAAATGAAGTAGCACATGAGCCGCTTGGTTTCTGATCGTTTTTTATTCTCGGAAAGCTGAGAAGTTGGTGTATGGGTTCGATGGAAAAAAAAGCCAATCAGAAATTAAGAGTCTCAGCACCCACCCGAGCGCTTCTGCCGCTTTGTTTTAGCGATCAGTGGGTGTCTCAGTGCTCAGAAACCCCCTATCAAAACTTCTGACATGTCACTTTGACATATCAGAAGTTTTTTTGAAAGTTTAATTACCCTTTAAGGTGACTTTTCATAATAAGCTGTCATATGTGTTTCTCAATTTTTTCTGAGCTAGTCAGTTGAGCCTATATGATTTCATGTCTTCCATACACCGCACACATAGAAGAGAAGAATCCCATACCTTCTACCTCTCAAGTATCAAAGAGCTACAACCGATGCGGCGTAGCGGCAATTATTTTCCTTTTAAGACATGCCTCTAACCCTGCCATATCCCCACCCATACACACCCGATTTAGCCCACACATTGTACTGCTCCCATTGTGCCTCCTTACAGTATAATGCCTCAGAGAACCCTCCGCACACTATAATGCCCCTATAGATGCCCCCACACAGTGTAATGTCCCATAGTGCCTCCCACACAGTGTAATGCCAAATAGCTGCCACCACACAGTATAATGCCCAAATAGATGCACCCGTATAGTAAAAAAGCCAACACAGATGCCCCATACAGTATGCCCCCTTACAGTATAATACCCACACAAATTGAACAGGATATTTTTGCAGTTCATAACGGAATGAACACATATTCCATAGAAACAGATGCGTAATTATTTTCCTGCGCTTTATAGACCTGGAATGAACAGGATCTATGAAAAGTTTATAGTGGAATGAACACATATCATAGAAACAGATGTGTAATTATTTTCCTATACTTGATAGACCTGGAATGAACAGGATATATGTGTCGTTTATAAGGGAATGAACACATATTCCATGGAAACAGATGTCTAATAATTTTCCTGTGCTTGATAGGCCTGGACTTGTATATGTATATTATTGGGAATGAACACATATTTCTAATAAACAGGTGCCACTGGATCCGGGAACTTAGTTTTGGTATGATAGTTCTTTATTGATATACACTCTGTCACCATATTTATGGTCTTAGCTTTGTTCTTTTGCGAAAAAAAAGTTTTCTCATCTCTCTATCTTATCTCAGTGCACATCCCAATGTTCTATGCTCGCCATTGGTACAGAATGTGCAGATTTAAAGAGGCAATGTGACCACATTACAAGATGCCCTATCTCCTACATAATCTGATCGGCGCTGTAATGTAGATAACAGTGGTTTTTATTTTGAAAAACGATCATTTTTGAGCAAGTTATGAACAATTTTAGATTTATGCTAATTAGTTTTGTCGTGGAAATCCATCGCTCAAAATATATTAGACTGAAATTTATACGAGTCCAAACAGACTCTCAAGGCCAGTCCCCATTAGTCAGTATCCTAATTAGGATATTTCACCGATATATATCGAGAGAGGAGAAGAAAACACACAGACACTCTGATATGTTCAAAAATACTCCTCTGAAGAATTTATTATCAGACTCAAACTGTTAAACTGAAATTCAGAAGGGGTGTAGGCTTGAGGTTAACCAATCAGAGACAATGTAACAATATTTGTTATTCAGTAAAAAGCATACAATAAAATACATCCCAGATACATCATTATAATTCTTCACACATTAGGTTTTGCAGGTGGCCTTATCTCTTTTGGACAGAATGTTCTCGTGGAGATGGGGGGGAGACCTTCCTTCACGCATACTTGCCACCCTCCCATCTCCCTCCCTGTCCATTCTCTACCAACTTCGCATGGGAACCAAGGTCAAAGATAAAACATACGAAATCAACATTACTTGTATTAAAGGAACAATGACTTTTCTATTCACTACAATAAAACCAAGATGGGAACTCCAGACAAGATGGCTGCTGCACGAAACTAAATCATTTAAACATTATCATCACTTTCACATAATACATATCTTAGTAATTCGGCATCCTGCTTGATAATTCACAATGTAATTTCATACAGAGCATATAAGCAAATAAATCATCCTTCACAGTTTCTTAATGACTAACTGGGCGTTTTTTAACTTTTTACCAAGTGGACGTTTTAAGGAGAAATTCATACGAACGTGTGCGTTTTGCGCGTACAAAAAATGGAGCGTTTTGCGCGCTTTTCAGTTCCATGTGTCATCAGTGAATGGTGCGTGGCTGCGTGATTTTCACGCATATGCCATCCTTATGACACGCGGTTTCGATGCTTAGATGTGGTGCTTTTTTTTCCCCTTCATTTATTTAACAACTGTAGCACGAATCACAAAATTGCTTCCGTGTGCTGTGCGCAATTTTAATGCACCCATTGACATCAATGGTGCGTGATGCGCGAAAAACGCCCAAGTATAGGACATGGCGTGAGTGTTACGCAGTGGAAAATCACGGAATGTCTGAACGGCATCATTGACTAACATAGGTCCGTGATTTTCACGTCCAATCAGCGTCATTCACTTTTCTCCATTGCAGCCCAGCTTCTTTCACTTTCAAAAGGACACAATAGCCATATAAATGTATTATGTGCAACTAGTAAACCTGGAAGATAACCACATGCTGAACCACACAAGAATACAAAGTGCAAAAGTGCAAGATAATATCTATACCCCAATTAGAGGAAACTATAGCCAGACAAATATGAAAAAATACATATATATATTAGCTTGGTGAACCGATCTGCAATAGGCAGGTACAACACTAACGGCCCATCTGTCCTTATTCCACAGCCTATTTGGGTTATGTATCAATTTTCTCTATTATGATCATTTCACTTTAGATCCAACAGCATCTGCTTTTTGTGCCTAGGACCGTACTGCTTGTGACGACGAGTGGTTAGTGCTGTACCCGCCTATTGCAGATCGGTTCACCAAGCTAATATATATATATATATATATATATATATATATACATTGGGGTATAGATATTATCTTGCACTTTTGCACTTTATATTCTTGTGTGATTCAGCATGTGGTTACCTTCCAGGTTTACTAGTTGCACATAATATATTTTTAGGGCGGATTTACCCTAACCCTAACCCCTAACCCTAACCCCTTCCGTGGGACGCGCGTGATTCGCGCAACAGCAGTCAAAATTATGTTTGGAAACAGAAAAGCACCACATGCTTTTCTGTTTACAAACATCCAAACAGAGTGTCATAATGATGGCGGCTGCGCGTGATGACATACGGAGCTGCGCAAAAATCACTGACAGTCTGCACTGCCCCATAGACTAGCATAGGTCCGTGCGACGCACGTGAAAAACACGCGCGTTGCACGGACGTATTACACGTTCGTGTAAATCCGCCCTTACGGCTATTGTGTTCTTTTGATAGTGGATCATATTGTCCCATTTGGAATCCTATTTGAGATTTATGTCTGTGGTTTGCTTCCGGTTTCATTTTTACAGGTTTGATTCTTTCTGTTTTTTAAATGGTTTTATATTTTGTATGTAGTGTATAGTAAAGTTTGGTCTTTTCATTCCCGTTTTTTCGTATCCCTTTCTTATTATTTTGGGTGTGTGCAATTTTGTACATGTGCCTTTTCCTCTCTCCTAGTATTCACACTCCCGACACTTCGGTAAAGTTTCTGTGGGACTTACTCACAGCACAGCATGATCTCGCGAGATCACGCTGTGCTGTCATTCAGTCCTTATTCACACGAACGTGTTATACGTCCGTGCTACGTGCGTGAATTTCACGAGCGTCGCACGGACCTATGTTAATGAATGTTAATGAATGCGTAAAATTCACGTCATGTCCTATATTTGGCCGTGTTTTGCGCAGCACGCACCCATTGAAATCAATAAGTGCGTGCAAATCGCGCACGGCACACGGAAGCACTTCGCGTGATGCGCGCTACTGTAGTAAAATAAATGAATGAAAACAGAAAAGCACCATGTGCTTTTCTGTTGGTAAACATAAAACCAGAGTGTCATAATGATGCCGGCTGCGCGGAAAATCAAACAGCCACGCACCATATGCTGATGCCACACTGACCTTTTGCATGCGCAAAACGCAGCTTTTTTTGCGTGCGCAAAACGGACATGTCCGTGTGAATAAGGCCTCACAGCGTGATCATGCTGTGCAGGGAAAGAAGTTGGGCTGGAATGAAGAGAAGTGTATGACGCTAATTGGTCACTGATTGGTCAGCGTCATACACTTCTCTTCACAACGCCAAGTTGGTAAAAAGTAAAAAAATGCCCAGTTAGTCATTAAGAAACTAATTAGCATAAATCTAAAATTGTTCATAACTTGCTCAAAAATTATCATATTTCAAAATAAAAACCACTGTTATCTATATTACAGCGCCGATCAGATTATGTAGGAGATAGAGCACTTATAATGTGGTGACAGTGCCTCTTTAAATCTGCACATTATGTACTATAGGCCAGCATAGAACATTGGGATGTGCACTGAGATAAGATAGAGAGATGAGAAAACTTATTTTTCACAAAAGAACAAAGCTAAGACCATAAATATGGTGACAGAGTAATAAAGAACTATCATACCAAAACTAAGTTCACGGATCCAGTGGCACCTGTTTATTAGAAATATGTGTTCATTCCCAATAATATACATATACAAGTCCAGGCCTATCAAGCACAGGAAAATAATTACACATCTGTTTCTATGGAATATGTGTTCATTCCACTATAAACTACACGTAGATCCTATTCATTCCAGTCTATCAAGCACAGAAAAATGATTACACATCTGTTTCTATGGAATATGTGTTCATTCTAATATAAACTGCACTTATATCCTGTTCATTCCAGGTCTGTCAAGCACAGGAAACATTTTTACACATCTGTTTCTATGGAATTTGTTTTTATTTTCTCATTAACTACAAAGAAAATCTGTTCATTCCATGTTTTCGAAACATAAAAAACGAATTATATCTTATTTTATATTTTCGCCCATTACTAATATTGTTCATTCTTTTTCTTCATTCTTTTTAATATGTCCCCAGGTAGTGTGTGGTTATATTATCCCAGTATGCTCTGATGATCTGTCAGGCTAGGAGTTGCAGTTTTAGGGTATGTTCACACGCAGTGTTTTCAGACGTAATTCGGGCATTTTCAGCCTCGAATTACGCCTGAAAAAAACGCCCCTAATATGCCTACAAACATCTGCCCATTGAAAGTTTTACGGTGTTCTGTTCCCACGAGCCTTAATTTTATGCGTCGCTGTCAAAATAAGGCACGTAAAAAGACGCCCGCGAAAAAGAAGTGCATGTCACTTCTTGGGACGTTTTTGGAGGCGTTTTTCATTGACTCCATTGAAAAACATCTCCAACAACGGCCGTAAAATATGCTGCGAAAAATGCGAGTTGCTACAAAAACTTCTGAAAATAAGGATCTTTTTTTGCCTGAAAACAGCTCCATATTTTCAGACATTTTTGGTCACTGCGTGTGAACATACCCTTACAAGAGTTGTGATACCTGTTCTGTGAAACTACAACTCTCATTGTAGTCTCAGGATGATCAATTGTCAGGACATACTAGAAGTTGTACTATGACATAACTTTTGTTCTTTTATCCAAACTCGGCTGGCAAGTGTGCTCTTATTCTAACTTTCACATGGACCTAATAAATGCACCGGGGGAGGGAGGGGGGCATTCAAATGTTTGATATGGAGCCCAGCACTTTCTAATTACGCCCCTGTATATAAATATAGCAGGCACATGTGGTTATCCCATGTTTAGGCAGTCTATTTCAATCCCAATATATACGTAATGCATCTTAGAAGGGACATTCAGTATGCTACTTATTCATATAAAAAATGTTAACATGATTTGTGCTTCATACTTGCATTTATTACCTTTCCACTTGAAAGAAAGTTAGACCATAGAACCTCATGTGCAGTTTATGCTCCATTAAGATCATGCTGCAGGGCACTTTTTAGTTTAATGTAGCTCGATATTAAACACACCTGATATGATTGTAATTTCTTCCACTGAAAAGGAAATATAGAAAATTATGCATTAAAAATATCATATACAGTTAGGTCCAGAATTATTTGGACAGTGACACAATCTTCATGATTTGGGCTCTGCATGCCACCACATTGGATTTGAAATGAAACAACTGATATGCAATTGAAGTGAAGACTTTCAGGTTTAATTCAAGGGGTTAAACAAAAATATCATATGAAACGTTTAGGAATTGTAACCATTTTTCTACACCGCCTCCTCATTTCAGGGGCTCAAAAGTAATTGGACAAATTACATTGCCATAAATAAAATGTTTGTTTTTTTATTGTAGAGAATCCTTTTGCAGGCAATGACTGCCTGAAGTCTTGAACCCAAGGACTCACCAAACGCTGGGTTTCCTCCTTTGTGATCCAGGCCTTTAACGCAGCTGTCTTCAGTTGTTGCTTGTTTGTGGGTCTTTCTGCCTTAAGTTTTGTCTTAAGCAAGTGAAATGCAGCTCGATACGGTTGAGATCTGGTGATTGACTTGGCCATTGCAGAATATTCCACTTCTTTGCCTTAAAAAACTCCTGGGTTGCATTCGCAGTATGTTTTGGGTCATTGTCCATCTGTATTGTGAAGTGATGTCCAATCAACCTTGCTGCATTTGGTTGAATCTGAGCAGAAAGTATATCCCTGAACACTTCAGAATTCATCTGGCTGCTTCTGTCTTCAGTCACATCATCAATAAACACTAGTGACCCAGTGCCTTTGGCAGCTATGCATGCCCATGCCAACACACTGCCTCCACTATGTTTTACAGAGGATGTGGTGTGCTTTGGATCATGAGCCGTTCCAAGCATTCTCCATACTTTCTTTCTCCCATCATTGTGGTACACAGTGGCGTAACTACAGGGGTCACATCGGTCGCAATTGCGACCGGGCCCCCGAATCCAGGGGGGGCCCCCCACACCACATCAATGAAAAGTTACTATAGTAACTGGGGCCTATGTAATAAATTACACGGGCCCCTGTTACTATAGTAACTGACAGTACTTACCCTCCCTCTTTCCGGAGCGCAGCAGAGGTTCTGACGTATGTGCGCAAAGCATGTGGTCACTACGCTATGCGCTGCACATAACATCCCGACATTTGATGGAGTGAGGACCTCCGCTGCGGCCGAAGAGTTGGGTAAGTTTAATATTACTGTCTTGCTGAAGCTAATGGGTCAGGGTCCGACACCCGGAACCCCCGCCAATCAGCTGTTTTGATGGGGGTGCAGAGCTCATACGAGCACTGCTTCCCCTTCATTCTGGTCACTTTCTGTGAGTAAGTGAGGGAAATGAAGGGGAAGCAGCGCTCATACGAGCTCTGTACTCCCTTCAAAACAGCTGATTGGTGGGGGTCCCGGGAGTCGAACCCCGACCCATCAGCTATTGATGGCCTATCCTGAGGATAGGCCATCAATGTTTAGTGACTGGACAACCCCTTTTAAGCCTACCGTGTGTTAGGCTTAGATACAGGGCCCCAGCAGACAGTAAACTTATACTGTATAAGATTACGGTCTGCTGGACTCTGTATCTAAGCCTAAGGTAGGTCCAACAAACAGTATCACACATGCACATGGGCCCTGTATCTAAGGTCCTGTTCATATCACCGCTGCCCTTCCATTGAGGGGTTACCTCCGTTTAACCCCTCAACGGAAAGGCAAACAAAAACCGTAGCTTCCGTTTGCATCACCATTGATCTCAATGGGGATGGAAACTGCTGTTTTGCTTGAAAATGCCTTCATGGAGAACGTGAAACGTTGTGGTCTGATGTTGTGGTTATATTATCCCAGCATGCTCTACAATAAATCTACTTTTTTTGAGTGCTGCTTCATGTTCTCTTTTCTTGAATATCTTATATATAAGGAGAGGTCACTCCTTTATTTTTGAAGTTTTGCACCAGCCTAGTATACACATTATATATATATATATATATATATATATATATATATACACACACATATATATACATACACGCACAATTTTTTTTTTTGGGGGTGCACATATGTATTGGGGTTATTCACCCTGATGTTTTAAGTCCTTAGTGATGCCCCTGGCTTCTAGTGCTGCATTGTTGGATCACTTAGGAGACCCAGCGATGCAGCTGAGATATGCGCATCATTGGCCATGAGAAGTTTGGGGGGCCCAAGAAGAACCTTTGCCTCTGTGCCCATGATCATTTAGCTACGCCCCTGCTGGTACAGGTTGTTCTTTGTTTCATCTGTACAAAGAATGCTGTTCCAGAACTAGGCTGGCTTCTTCAGATGTTGTTTGGCAAAGTCTAGTCTGGCCTTTCTATTTTTGAGGCTTATTAATGGATTGCACCTTGTGGTTCTCATGAAGTCTCCTCTTTATGGTAGACTTAGATACTGATATACCTAGTTCCAGGAGAGTGTTCTTCACTTCGGTAGATGTTGTGAAGGGGGTTTTCTTCACCATGGAAAGGATTCTGCGATCATCCACCACTGTTGTCTTCCGTGGACGTCCAGGCCTTTTGGAGTTCATGAGATCACCAGAGCGCTGATTTTTTTTTTCAAGAATGTACCAAACTGTTGATTTGGACACTCCTAACATTTGTGCTATTTATTTCAGCCTAACGATGGTCTTTTTCACTTGCACTGAGAGCTCCTTTGACCTCATGTTGTGGGTTCACAGCAACAGCTTCCAAATGCAAATGCCACACCTGGAATCAACTCCAGACTGTTTACCTGCTTAATTGATGATGGATTAACGAGAGAACAGCCCATGCAGCCCATTAAATAGCTTTTGAGAAAATTGTCCAATTACCTTTGGTCCCTTGAAAAAGAGGCAGCTATGTATTAAAGAGCTGTAATTCCTAAACTCTTCCTCAAATTAGGATGTGAATACCCTCAAGTGAAAGCTGAGAGTCTGCACTTTAAGCCCATATTGATTATATAACTGTATATTCAATATGTTTTGGTAAATAGATAAAATGGCAAATCTTGTGTCACTATCCAAATAATTCTGGACCTAACTGTATACACACCTTTCAGCCATAACAATAAAACCGCCTGTCTAATATTGTTTTGGAGATACAGCTGTTCTTTATTTTCTTTACAGAACGGCTGTATCTTTCATTTTACACTGAATCTGTCAGTACCGCAGACCTGACAGGTTAAGTTTCGGCGGGTCCTGCGTGTCTGTGACACGTGGGATCCACCTGTAAAAGATCACATCTAAGTTTATAACTTAGATGTGATAGATTACAGGTGGATCCTGTGTGCCATTAGGGAATACCGTTGTCATGAATGGTTGTAATTGGTCTGCAACAATGTTTAGGTAGGTGATGTGTCAAAGTTACATCCACATGAAGGGCAACAGCCAAGGTTTCCGAGCAGAATATTAAGCCAGAGTATCACACTGCCTCAGCCGGCTTGTCTACTTCCCATAATGCATCCTGGTGCCATCTCTTCCCTAGGTAAACGACACACACACACACACCCAGCCATCCACCTGATGTAAAAGAAAACGTGATTCATGAAACCAGGCCACCGTCTTCCATTGCTCCATGGTCCAGTTCTGATGATCATGTGCTCATTGTAGGTGCTTTGACAGGGGACAGGTGTTAGTAAGAGCACTCCAACAGATATGCGGCTACGCAGCACCAAATGGAGCAAGCTGCTATACACTGTGTGTTCTGACACCTTTCTATTATTGCCATCAGTTACTTTTTCAGAATTTTGCTACAGTAGCTCTTGGGATCAGACCAGATGTGCTAGCCCTCACTTCCCACATGCATCAATGAGCCCTTTGCGCCCATGGCACTGCTTGTCCTTCTTTGGACGAGTTTTGATAGGTCCTAACTATTGCACGACGGGTATACCTAAAAGTCCCAGTCGTATCAGTAACTCAGATTCTTACACTTGCCCATTTTTCCTGCTTCCTACACATCAACCTCAAGAACTGACTGTTCACTTGCTGCCTGATATAGCCCAACCCTTGACAGGCGCCATCTTAAGATAATGAATGTTATTCACTTTACAGTTTAGTGATTTTAAGGTGTACCTCCGATTATAAAAAAAAATGTTCAATAAATCAATAGTTCAAGCAAAGATAAGAAACTTGGTAATATATCTTATTACAGAAAAATGCCTCTTTCTCCTCTTACCATATGCCTTTCCTACTTTCCTCTGCCTTCTTAAAAGTTCACTCACTCAGAATTCGCTCATAGAATAAGTAGAGCAGAGAGGAGACAGATTCTTCGCTTCATTGAAAGAAGGGAAGGAGTCTAGGTTGAGAAAGAGACATTTTTCTGTAATAAGATATATTACAAAGTTTCTTATCTTTGCTTGTTCTATTGATTTATGGAAAGTTGTTTTATAATCGGAGGTACACATTAATGTTATGGCTCAATGGTTTATATACACAGTTCTATGAAAAAGTGTTTTCCCTGATTTCTTCTATTTTTTTCTAAACATGTTTGATGAATAAACCTAGATGCTTCAAAATTTTGCACTCTCCATCTTTCCAGTGAGCTTATAAAAGTTTTACTCAGACAAAAACCTTTCCACCTTTATCAACCCCTTTCCACACCGTGCCATACATTCAAGGCGCTGACGGGATATCCTTCAGACACAGCGTTATAAATCTATAAACCTATGCCATCAGCACTGTAACATACAACTGTCAATTAGCTGCAATGGTCGGGTTGGAAAAAATCCCCACATTTTTGGCATTTAACTCCCTAAGATCCTGCAGTCTAAAGAATTAATATTTTAACTTGAGGGAGCACTGAAGTTCAAAAATTGGGTGGTTTACTGTTCTAAAAAGAAATAAATTAATAAATAAAAAATGGAATACCCCTTTAAGTCAGTCATACGTATGAGATAGCTGTCAGATGAACTCTCAATATTGCCACACAAAAAAAAATTGAAAAGGGAGTGAATACTTTTTATAGTGACTGTATCTTAGATTCTTTCAGCGTGTGTTAAGATTAGGTTAGGATTTTCTGCTAATTTTGCAACAAATTGCTTTTCACATCACACATTAATCTTATTAGATGTCAATGATTTCATTGTATTGGCGCTGACATTTACTTCTCTATTTGTTTCTTGCAGAAAATGTATTTTAAAATTTATCTGTTTTTCTTATATATTACGTTTATTACAGAAACGAAATGTGTTGATCTTATACATAGGTAAGCATTACTTTCCAGGTCTTGGTTATTTGGTTAAATGAGTTCTGTCATTGGTTTGTTGGCACTTCAAATATATTTTGCATGGAGTTATTAAGATTAAAATGATGGAAATTTTCTGAAACTCAATTATATTGAACCGCCATGACTCTTTCATCCTACTATAATTCAATTTTCCACAACTATAGTTTAATATAGAATGTTTATTTTAAGCACTTTTCCTGCTTTGGAGGAAGTACTCTGAAGTTCTTGTTATCCAAATCAAGTTTCCTAATTGAACTATGAATGTGATCAATCTCAACAAGTTATACAATCTACAGTCTCCATGGTGATATTTATTTAAATTCTCTGCTTTGCCTCATTTTGTGCTTTGCCTGTGGGGAAAATATGATTTATTTTGCTTATTTTGTTTTGCAATTGGAAGTATTTTTCTTTTCACATTTTTCAACTTGGTTTAACTTAATTTGTCTTTTAATTATGATTGTTCTATACTCTATGTTCTAAGTGTTGGATGTGGAGAAATCCTCTATTATCAGTATAAAAAAGTAATAGAAAAAAAAATATCTTCAAAACTCAAATAATCCAATTGCATAAACCAGGGGCATAGCTAAAGGCTCATGGGCCCCGATGCAAAAGTTCTTATTGGGCCCCCCCCCCCGCAAACTTCTCATGGCCGACAGCCCGCAGCTATCAGTAGCATCGCTGGGTCTCCTAAGGGACCCAAGAATGCAGCACTAGCAGCCGGGGGCGTCACTAAGGACTTAAAATGTCAGAGGAAATAGCCCCAATACGTATACCCCCCAAAAAAGTGTGTATATATATATATATATATATATATATATAGGTGTGTGTGTGTGTGTATATACATATACATATAGGTGTGTGTGTGTGTGTGTGTGTGTGTGTGTGTGTGTGTGTACATGTGTATGTGTGTGTATAGGATACAGCATATCTATAGCACTACGACCCTATAGCTATGGATAGGAATAGATACAGTGGCTCAGCAGACAGTATCACACATGGTAGGTTTAGATAGATATAGGGCCCAGCTCGCTGACATTGCGGCTCCAGCGCTGGACCCAGGAAAGGTAAGAATAATAATTTTGGTTCTTTATGTGTTACTGTAATGATAGGGGTAGGGAAACGGACAAGTGAGCCCTAATCTACCCGCCACTCTGTCCCTGCCTACTTGCAATGACCCGCCCTAGGCGGCGGGGTACAACTGGGCGGCGGTCCCTATGCTCAGTAAGTGCACGAGACAAACAGACATGGGTACACAAAGCTAAGGGAAATGGGGCAGTTGCCCACGGCAACACCGTGAGCAACAAGAGAGGTAAACAAGCCGAGTCAAACCAGGAGTGTACGAGGTACCAAACGCAGAGCAGGAGAGTAGTCAGTAAGCCGGGGTCAATATGGAGCAGGATCAAATAGTCAGAAGCTGTATCTGGGCCAGGAAACCACACGAGAAGAATCACAAGCAAGGAGGAACAGGAAAGGCAGGTATAAATAGACAGAGGGCGGGAGCTAGCTGAGTCTGGCCAGGCTGCGATAGGCTCTCCCACTCCTAAGCCTGCCAGCCTGAGTAGTGGAAGCTGGAGTCAGTCTCAGAGACATAGACTCAGGTGAAGACTGATTACCTATGGGAGTTAACACCGAAGCTGTGCCTGGCAGATCCTTTACAGTACCCCCCCTTTTATGAGGGGCCACCGGACCCTTTCTAAGTGGACCTGGTTTATTGGGGAAACGAAGGTGGAACTTCCTGACCAATACCCCAGCGTGAACATCCCGGGCGGGTACCCAAGTCCTCTCCTCAGGCCCGTATCCTCTCCAATGGACCAGGTACTGGAGGGAGCCTTGGACCATCTTGCTGTCCACAATCTTGGCCACCTCGAATTCCACCCCCTCAGCGGTGAGAACGGGAACAGGAGGTTTCCTTGAGGGAGCCAAGGACGGGGAGCAGCGTTTAAGGAGGAAGGTATGAAACACGTCGTGTATTCGAAAAGATGGGGGCAACTCCAGTCGGAAGGAGACAGGATTGAGGATTCAATGACCTTATACGGCCCTATAAACCGGGGAGCAAATTTCTTGGACGGGACCTTAAGGCACAAGTTCGTAGACGATAACCACACCAGATCCCCGACCATAAACAAGGGGTTAGCAGAACGTCTTCTATCAGCCTGAGTTTTTTGTATGCTCTGGGACGCCTCTAGGTTCTTCTGAACCTGGGCCCAGACTGTGCACAGTTCCCGATGAACGACCTCTACCTCGGGATTGTTGGAACTACCAGGTGAAACGGAGGAGAACCGTGGATTAAACCCAAAATTACAGAAAAAGGGGGAGACCCCTGACGAGTTACTGACCTGGTTATTAAGGGAAAATTCGGCGAGGGGAATGAATGAGACCCAATCATATTGACAGTCAGAGATAAAACACCTTAAATACTGTTCTAGAGATTGATTAGTCCTCTCGGTTTGGCCATTAGTTTCAGGATGGAAGGCAGAGGAGAAGGACAGATCAATCTCCAACTTTTTACAGAAGGCTCTCCAAAACAATGAAACAAATTGTACCCCTCTGTCAGAAACAATATTGACAGGGACCCCATGGAGACGCAGGATGTGTTTGACAAACAAAGTAGCTAACGTCTTGGCATTGGGTAGTTTCTTGAGGGGCACAAAGTGGCACATCTTACTGAAGCAGTCTACTACAACCCACACCACCGACTTGCCTTGAGATGGAGGCAAATCGGTGATAAAATCCATGGAGATATGGGTCCAAGGTCTCTGGGGAATGGGCAAAGAACGTAGTAAGCCCGCTGGTCGGGACCTGGGAGTCTTGGACCTAGCACAAACCTCACAAGCGGCGATGTAGGCTTTAACATCTTTAGGCAACCCAGGCCACCAATAGTTTCTAGCAATGAGGTGTTAGGTACCCAGGACGCCTGGATGACCAGATAGTGCGGAGTCATGATTTTCCCTAAGTACCCTTAGCCGGAATTGCAGGGGAACAAACAGCTTGTTCTCAGGAAGGTTCCCGGGAGCTGAACCTTGATCAGCCGCAATTTCAGAGACTAAATCAGAATCAATAGAGGAAATGATTATACCTGGAGGAAAAATACAAGCAGGATCTTCCTCCGAAGGAGGGCTGGCCATGAAGCTACGCGACAGTGCATCAGCCTAAATATTTTTAGACCCAGCCCTATAGGTAACCAAAAAGTTGAATCTGGTAAAAAATAACGCCCATCGAGCTTGTCTCGGGTTTAGCCTCCGGGCAGATTCTAGGAAAATCAGATTCTTGTGGTCGGTAAGGACCGTTACCTGGTGCCTAGCCCCCTCCAGGAAGTGGCGCCACTCTTCAAATGCCCATTTAATGGCTAAGAGTTCGCGGTTGCCAATATCATAGTTACTCTCAGTGGGCGAAAACTTCCTGGAGAAGTAGGCACAGGGACGGAGATGGGTAAGGGACCTGGTACCCTGGGACAAGACAGCCCCCACTCTCCCCTCGGACACGTCAACCTCCACGATAAATGGCTCCATTTGGTTGGGCTGAACCAGCACCGGGGCCGAGATAAAGCACTTCTTAAGGACCTCAAAAGCCTGGAAAGCCTCAGGAGGCCAGTGGAGGAGATCAGCACCTTTGTGAGTGAGATCCGTAAGACGCTTAGCGATGACCGAGAAGTTAGCAATAAATCTCCTGTAATAATTAGCGAACCCCAGGAAGCACTGTAACGCCTTCAGGGAGGCAGGTTGGACCCATTCCGCCACAGCCTGGACCTTGGCGGGTCCATGCGGAATTCATGAGGAGTGAGGATTTGACCCAAAAATTGTATCTCCTGCACCCCAAACACACATTTTTCGGTCTTCGCAAACAGTTTGTTTTCCCGAAGGACCTGGAGTACCTTCCTGACATGCTCAATGTGGGAGGACCAGTCCTTGGAAAACACAAGTATGTTATCAAGGTACACTACAAGAAATACCCCCAGGTAATCTCTTAAAATCTATGTAATGATGGGGGTAGGGAAACAGACACGTGATCCCTAATCTACCCGCCACTCAGTCCCTGCCTACTTGCAACGACCCGCCCTAGGCGACGGGGTACAACTGGGCCACGGTCCCTACGCTCAATAAGTGCACGACAGACAAACAGACAAGGGTACACAGAAGCAAAGGGAAATGGGGCAGTTGCCCACAGCAACACCGTGAACAACAAGAGTGGTGAACGAGTCGAGTCAAACCAGGAGTGTACGAGGTACAAAACGCTGAGCAGGAGAGTAGTGAAAAAGCTGAGTCAAACCAGGAGTGTACGAGGTACCAAAAGCAGAGCAGGAGAGTAGTCAGTAAGCCAGGGTCATATTCAGCAGGGTCAAATAGTACAGAAGCTGCAGCAGGGCTAGGAACCCAAACAGAAGAATCACAAGCAAGGAGGAACAGGAAAGGCAGGTATAAAAAGACAGAGGGCGGGAGCTAGCTCCGTGTGGCCAGGCTGTGATAGGCTCTCCCACTCCTAAGCCTGCCACCCTGAGTGGTGGAAGATGGAGTCAGTCTCACAGACATAGAAGCAGGTGCAGACTGATTACCTATGGGCGTATACACAGAAGCTGTGCCTGGCAGATCCTTAACAATCTCATTTATGAAATTCTGGAAGACCGCGGGAGCATTACACAACCCAAAGGGCATGACGAGGTATTCGAATTGACCTTCGGGCGTGTTAAACGCAGTCTTCCACTCATCCCCCTCTTTGATGCGGATAAGGTTATACGCCCCCCCGTAGATCAAACTTAGAGAACCATTGGGCCCCCTGAACCTGATTAAAGAGATCAGGAATCAAAGGAAGGGGATACTGGTTCCTTACAGTGACCTTATTCAAGTTACGGTAGTCAATGCATGGCCTAAGACCACCATCCTTCTTCCCTACGAAGAAGAAGCCAGCACCTACCGGAGAAGTAGAGGGGCGAATGTAACCCTTGGCCAGGCATTCCTGGATATACTCTCTCATGGCTTCACGTTCGGGAGAAGAGAGATTAAATATTGTAGCGCCCATGGCCGCGGGCCGTCGGGTTCACTCACCTCCCGACGCCCGCAGCCATGGATCTGTGAGCGCTCGCCTCCGTCTCCCTCCTAGGAGATGCCAGCGCTCACTTCCGCTCCGTCCGGCTGGGTCCTGTAGGGTGCGCGCGCACGCTCACGCCCACTCTTAAAGGGCCAGCGCGCACATGAAAACAATTATCATTAACCCACGTGATTCCCTGCCCTATAAGAATGCCCCAGCCCTTCTGATCCTTGCCTGAGCGTTGTTAGTCTTTCCCTGTCTGTCTCGCAAATGGTCCCTTAAGTGTCTCCCGTTCCAGCTGTTACCCGTGTCCTGTTACCGTTCCTGTATTCCGCATTGTACCTGTGCCTACCCGTGTTCAAGTGTCATCTGCCACGTCAAGTGCCATCTGCCACTTCAAGTGCCGTCTGCCACGTCAAGTGCCGTCTGCCACGTCAAGTGCCGTCTGCCACGTCAAGTATCGTCTGCCACGTCAAGTGTCGCCTGCCACGTCAAGTGCCGTCTGCCACGTCAAGTGCCATCTGCCACGTCAAGTGCCGTCTGCCACGTCAAGTGCCATCTGCCATTTCAAGTGCCATCTGCCACGTCAAGTGCTCTCTGCTCATCGGATACTGCCCGCCACGTCTGGCGCCACTTTCCGCACCTGCCTCCATCCATGCTGAAGCCACAGTCACCGTCCGGACTATTTCAGGTACCTTAAGCATTACTGTCTATCTTATTTTCACATAGACTGCGACCTGGTCAGCTGCCTCCCCGCTACGGCGGAGCGGCCTAGTGGGTCCACAAACCCAGTGACCGTGACAAATATCCTACCCTTAGGGAGCTTAGCTCCTGGTACCAAATCGATAGCGCAATCATATTCTCTATGAGGAGGTAACACTTCGGAGGCCTCCTTAGAGAAAACATCAGCGAAGTCCTGAACAAACTCAGGTAGCGTGTTCACCTCCTCAGGGGGAGAAATAGAATTAACAGAAAAACATGACGTCAAGCATTCATTACACCATTTGGTAATATCCCCAGTATTCCAGTCAAACGTGGGATTATGCAACTGCAACCAGGGAAGGCCTAAAACCAAATCGGACGATAATCCCTGCATCAACAGTACAGAGCACTGCTCCAAATGCATGGAGCCAACAAGGAGTTCAAAAACAGGGGTATGCTGTGTAAAATAACCATTAGCAAGAGGAGTGGAGTCGATACCCACTACCGGGACAGGTTTAGGCAAATCAATCAAAGGCATAGCTAGAGACATAGCAAATTCCACAGACATGATATTAGCAGAAGACCCTGAATCCACGAAGGCACTGCCGGTAGCAGACCTACCACCAAAAGAGACCTGAAAGGGAAGCAAGATTTTATTACGTTTCATATTTACGGGAAATACCTGTGCGCCCAAGTGACATCCCCGATGATCACTTAGGCGCGGAAGTTTTCCGGCTGCTTATTCTTACGCCTAGGACAGTAGTTCACTTGATGTTTGTCATCCCCACAATAGAAGCAGAGACCATTCTTCCTGCAGAACTCTCTACATTGTTGGGGGGACACAGAGGCCCCGAGTTGCATAGGTACCTCCGAGTCTTCCGTGGAACAACGAAGCAACGGAACCTCGGGAGGCATCATGGGGGAGTCAGAGGAGAAAACACAAAAACTTTCAAGTTGTCGTTCCCTGAGACGTCGGTCAAGTCGTACTGCTAAATCCATAACCTGGTCTAGGGAGTCAGAAGAGGGATAGCTAACTAGCAGGTCTTTCAGGGCGTTCGACAGACCCAACCTAAACTGGCACCTTAAGGCAGGGTCATTCCACCGAGAAGCTACGCACCACTTCCTAAAGTCAGAACAATACTCCTCAACAGGTCTCTTACCCTGACGTAAGGTCACCAGCTGACTCTCGGTAAAGGCAGTCTTGTCAGTCTCGTCATAAATGAGTCCGAGAGCAGAAAAGAAAAGATCAACGGAGTTAAGTTCAGGGGCATCAGGAGCCAAGGAGAAGGCCCATTCTTGGGGCCCTTCCTGGAGCCGGGACATAATTATACCCACCCGCTGGCTCTCAGAACCTGAGGAGTGGGGCTTTAAGCGAAAATAGAGCCTACAACTTTCCCGAAAGGAGAGAAAAGTCTTCCGGTCCCCTGAGAACCGGTCAGGCAACTTGAGGTGGGGTTCAAGAGGTGAAGTGAGGGGCACTACCATGGTAGCATCAGGCTGGTCGACCCTCTGAGCCAGG